>NW_006159760.1:1777784-1787351 GCF_000334495.1 Tupaia belangeri chinensis
TTAGTGCTGGGTGTTTGGGAAAGTAATGGAGACAGAGTGCAGAGGCCCTTTAAAGCCAACTTTTCTAGTCCATTCTATTGCTAATACTAGAATTACTCAGTCTGGGTAATTTATTAAAAAAAAAATAAAAGGGTTATTCAGGGCAGGATTTGCAGGTCCAAGGTCAAAGGCCACATCTGGTAAGGGTCTTGCTGGTGGGTGACTTGGTAAAGGATAGAAGGTTGAGCAGAGCAGAAAGAGTATCTGTCCGCCTTATTCCATCTCTTTATAATCCCCACCCTGATGGCTAATCACTCGGCAAAGGCTTCCCCTTCCCATATTATAATCAGAACACGTCTCCACCTTCAATACCATTACAATGGTTCATCAAATTTTTTTTTTTTTTTGGAGAGATTTTCACTATAGGGCACGTGCGCTCGCCAGACAGACAGAGAGAGACAGCAGAAAGCGAAGCGAGAAATCACCCCCCAGGGGGGATGGTCACGCCGCAATCCCTTCTCCTCCATTCTCCTCTCGGGATCTTGGGCACACACGCACACACGCCAGGCGTGAGTTTTAAGCCACCGGGTCCGGGACGTGAACCGTGGTCAACTATGTGGGAGTCCAGTGACATAGCCATTACACTAACTGCTGGTTCCCAGTGGTTCATCAAATTTTAACACATGAACTTTTGGTGGATACATTCAAGCCACAGCACTACCCGGTGGCAATTAGATTTGCTCATAAAGTCGAGGCAGGTAAAGGCAGTAGCAGCTATGGGATGTGCCAGTCAGATAGACCTTCACTAGAGAACCTGCCAAGGGGAGTATAGCCAACTGACAGCCTGAGGCTGTGGGATTTGCTCCACCTTTTGAGCTGAGGTCATGCTCTTCCCAGGCAGCCCCCAGACAATGAGTGTATACAGCAGTGGCACTAGGCTGGCTATTTGTGTATAAAGAACCTTCTACATGCAGTCTTTGTGTCAGATCTCCCATGAGGCTGCCTAGCACTTTCTTAGAGGTGCATTACAGTCTGAGTTTCTTTCTGACTAAACTTTCAGCCTATTTTCTTTACAAGTGTCAGACCTACAATCATTGAAAGTGCTTTTTACCTTCTGCTTTCTGTCTCCCTCATTATTTTTCATGGCATTGCCCTCAATACATTTCTGATACATCTCTATCTTGACATTTGTCTCCAGAAGGATCAACTTTCAGAGATACTTGATCTAGGGTACTTTACCTGGTGGTCGGTCACCTGTGGTTTGGTGGTAATGCCATGCTCTGCAATGCTGGACCCACATTGGAAAGGTCTTGATTCTCATCCTGGGGCCTGCCTGTGCATGCCAGTGATCTGGACTGGCTGAGGTTGGAGGCAGATCACCACATGAAGACCATGTTGGGGGTTTCAACCCTTTCTCCCACAGAAGAAACAAATAGATACGCTTAAAGAAAAGAAGAACCTGCCTACATAGCTTTGTTTTTAACGTCATTACAAACTGGACTAATAATGTCTTTTCAACCCAGTTTCTCAATTTTTGTCTCATAACTTTCTTTCCAGATAGGCAAACTCCAGAACAGGCTGAGGGTGCTGTCTCTAACTTGTGCTTTCTTTATTAAGTCCTTGGCTCATATCCTGTTTTCTATCCTCCGTGATTCTAGGCATTCAGCTTGTAGTATCTCATAATACAGCTTAATCCCTCAGCCTTTGTGACTCTTTCCTTTACTGTCCTAGTCAAGGCAGATTTATAAAATGTCTAACAGTCTATTGTATTTTAGAGGAAAAACCTCACAGTACATCCCTTAAATATTTAAGTAGTTCTATCCATTTAATTTTAATACTCTCAAGGACAATTAACCTTTTATATTTCTATCCTCTTTCATCAGCTAGTAGATTTTTGAGTGCATAGTAGATACTTAAAATTTTTCTTTTGGTTGGTAGATTGAGACCTATATACCAACAACTTAAATACGTAGAAAATAATTGAAATAGGCTACAGTCTGCATGCAGCTCCTATCAGATATAAAAGAAAAGAGCAGGACCTCAGACCTCATAATGAAACAGTGTTGTTTCTAATTAAATTTCAGACTTGTTAGGAGGTCCTACTGTGATTCAGTGATAATGAGAAGTCTGGACACCAAGAGGAAGTGTAAGACAGAAGTGGCTTTATCATATAAATCACAGAAGGCTTAAAAAAAATTATATCATACAATTTGACCAAAAATGGTCTAATACAAACCACTTTCTGAAGAAAAGGAGAAACAAAAATAATCTTTGTCTTCTATTTTCTCCAAGTCACCACTTAGTTAATGAGTCCAAAATGGTTCTTTTCCAGGAAGTAACCTTGATAAACATATGCTTATCTCCTTTTGACAGCAACAATAAACCGAGAGTCAAGAAAACAAGAATCAGAAGAAAAGCTATTTGTGTGTTAGGTGTGTATGCCGTTATGAAGCCTGGGTCTGAGAATTTCTGTCCATGCAACAGACTTGATGTAGTTGGAGAAAGTAAGATGATACATCGGTGCAAAGGAAAACAAGAGTCTCTTGTGAATCTTCTTTGCCTTCTGGAGGGTGTATGACTCAAGACAGCACTTACTGGCCTTGTGGGAAAGAAAACAGTGTTTGAAAACCTGGACCTGGTGTTATGAGCCCCACCTCCCCTCCCTGAGGCAGACCAGGCAGAGGTGGAGAACCTTGGAGCCCTGAGCTCCCTCACGTAAAGAGAGATCATGACACGGGAAGAACACAAATACATTTCAGGGCAATAGTTGAGACGCTTCACTTCCTGATGGCTTTTTGCTCCTTTCCTTTTTGATTTAGGAACAAAGCTTGAATGGGAAATCTTTTATGAAAGAGAAAGTTTTATCGACTCTTATCATTGTAATATCGAAGCGATTCATACATATTTAGTATATACTTTCTCTCGAGAGTCTCTTTGCCTTGGTATTATAATCTTCCTGCATGACAAAATGGCAAAGCGGGTTCCATTGAGAAGGATAAATGGCATTCTTTATTATTCTCACTTTATATGAGGTCCTTTTTTTTGCTTCATAATTTCAAATCCTGTTCGTAACAAGGATCTTCTTCCTGAATAGAATGTTTTACTTTAAGAAGGAATTTCTGTCAAAAAGAAGTGAACGTTAGAATAAGATTATTTTGTAAGATGATCTTACAGAAAGGTATATAAAATCCAATCAAACACCTTATGTTTACGTTCTCAAAAAGAGGTGGAACTCTCAGAATCTTGACTACAATTTCCTGGTGAGCTCAATTCATAGCGATATCACAACAGTACTGGTTAAAGTCTCTCTTAAAGAGGGCATGTAGCACTCATTAATTCAGGGATTAGGTTTAGTTTGGTGGAAAAGAATTCAGAGGTATATCTTTATGATCTCTGCAATGACTGTTGCTATTCATTCAGAAATCATTGTCATGCTAATATGAAACTTATTAGTGAGGATTAGCATCTTTTCAATGATCTGTGAAGAGGAGTTCCAAAGTTCAGTTCCGCAAACAAGAGTCCATGCCCTTCTGTTTGTGGAGAGCAGAAAGCATTCTTATCATTCATAAAAGGTTTCCTTTTAGTGAATGTTCTGCAAAAACAGTTAAAAACACATTAAGCAAGATTTCTTGCCTTACCTAATAAAAAAAGGAAATACTGGTTATGCTTGTTCGTTTGTTTTACTAAGAATAAATGCAAATTAAAATAGGTACTTTGTTACATGAAAGATTTCTTTCTGTTATTTATGCAGATCCTTAAACATACAGAGTCATATTATACGTCTAAGAATTTGGAACTGAAATTTGATTCAATCTACAGTCTGAGCTAATATTGCAGAATAAATAATTACCTGTTGGAAAATATGTCAGAAAATCAAAAGAATGTTTTTTAAAGTCACAAAAGCATCTCATAAATGTTGTGTTTAGGTCATAGATATAATGAAAGCTTATACAAGCTATGTATGTAGTCTTTATGAAATGTATCTTTGGTAATACTAAATAAATGATTTCATTTTATCACAATAGTTGAAGAATGTAGCACATTTGCTTCACATGCTTTGATTTTAAAATAAAACAAAAGCTGTCATACTTTTCAAAGGGATCTCCCAAACATGAACCTTTTGGAAAATTTACCACAAAAAAAAGTTCCATTTCTAATGAGCAACTCTTATAATAATAAATATACAATGCAAATTTAAATTGGGGTCAAAAATAAAAAAAGAAATTGAGTTTTTTAGCATTTGTAGATCCTAGAGGTTGGGATAGTCAGCTCCTGGTGTACATCTTCTAGAAATAAAAGGTGATAACATTTTTGTCATCTGCTTCTTGAGGTTCAGGTGTCCTGTTCTGGGCAAGGTACAAAGCTCTGAAGGCCAGCAGATGAAACATGCTACAAGCTGATTCAAATAGCACATTCAGAATTCTGATTTATCTTGCTAAAAAAAAAGCTGCTGATGAGCATTTATGAGAATCACACACATATTGCTATTCCTGTAGCTTGTATCCCCAAAAGGTGTTAATCCTCTCAGATTCCTCAGAAAGACAACACAACTACTCTCCAGTAAGTTAATCTTTTAATTCTTTCTAAATGATTCACCAACTTGGCTTTGACAATTGTAGTTTAATAGACAACTGACTGAACTGTCATTTCTTTTAAGTTTACCCTTAAATATATGCCAGGCAGTTTTCATTTTTTATTCTAGAGGCAACTATGAGAAATAAAGTAAGACCCAGAGGAGTGTATCTAGGGAAAATGGGATGAGGAAAAGATGTCTCCAGGGATTCTTAAAGCTTAGTGTGAGGGCTAGATGGTGTCAGGAAGGTAAAATAACTCTGTTATGCTACATGGTAGCGTTTCCCCATTGTATCTAGAGAGCTCCCTGTATGCACTGGTCACGTGTATGCCCATGATTCAGGCTGGTTGAAGTTGGGAGTGAATCATGGCATTGGGACCTTGTTGAGGGTGCTGTCTCTCTGTTTCTTTCTCACACATCTCTCACTCATGCAAGAGATAAGTAAACTTAAGTTTAGTGTAAATCGAAATCATCCAGAATACTTAAAAATGCAGAATGTTGGTCCAGCCTTGGTAGCATAGTCCAAGTGTATCTAGGGAAAATGGGATGAGGAAAAGATGTCTCCAGGGATTCTTAAAGCTTAGTGTGAGGGCTAGATGGTGTCAGGAAGGTAAAATAACTCTTTATGCTACATGGTAGCGTTTCCCCATTGTATCTAGAGAGCTCCCTGTATGCACTGGTCACGTGTATGCCCATGATTCAGGCTGGTTGAAGTTGGGAGTGAATCATGGCATTGGGACCTTGTTGAGGGTGCTGTCTCTCTGTTTCTTTCTCACACATCTCTCACTCATGCAAGAGATAAGTAAACTTAAGTTTAGTGTAAATCGAAATCATCCAGAATACTTAAAAATGCAGAATGTTGGTCCAGCCTTGGTAGCATAGTCCATAGCAAACTGAATTGTAGTACTGGAAGACATAGGTTCAGATCCCTCAGTGGACCTGAAGACACAATGGGTGTACACATAGGCACCTAGGACCCTGAGGAGCTGGGGGTTGGGGAAAGGATATTGCAGTGTGTTGAGACCCTGTAGGAGATGTGCTCTCTCTCTCTCTCTCTTTATCTCTTACTTTCTCTAATGAGCATACATACTCTTTCATAAAAAAAAAAAAAAGAAGAAGAAAGAGAATGCAAAATCTGGAATCCATTAGCTAGTAATTCTGATTCAGAAGGTCAAGGGTATTGTTAACTTTAGGAATCTGAATAACTAGCAGGGACTTCCAGGGGTCCCTGGGAGTCCTGATTCCAGGGGTCTGAGGGCCATCCCTTGAAGAACTCGGCTTTAAGAAAATGAAGGCTTTGGTCTCTTACCTTACCCCAACTTCCTCTTAACACTAACCTTTGAGTTAGAGAAACTATAAAGTGATCATCACGTTCTTGAAGGCAGTAGGGAGTTGACTCATCCTTCTATCCCATGGGCACTAATTGACATTTATTCTCAGCACAGCCACTTCCACGGCCCACACATTTAATGATGCCACAACCCTGTGGTTAGAAGCTTCATAAATGGAAATATACACAGCGGTGGTGGCCTTTTATTTATGTACTCATTTCAAAGAGAAGTCAGAGCAGTTAGCTGTGTGCAGTCTGTTTACTAAACACAGTTTAAGCAATGGGCATAGACAGAGATCCTTTCAGCTTAATGTCTACCAGATGATTAAAAAAAGGTTCCAGTTAGCCTCCTACTCACAACCTAGCCAGCAAAGCGGTAATACCTGTAAAATAATTAGGGTACAGCATGTGCTTAATTTATTCCAAACATTGCAAGATTTTCACATTAGCATTAATGGCTTGCTTATAGTGGAACCCTAGAGGCAACATAAAATAATAGGAGGCTCAAAAGTTGTAGCTAAAAAGGAAGTGTTAAAATTTTTTTTTTCAATACTGTTTGTGGTATGCTCCACCAAAAGACTGTGGCTCAATGTTCACATTGTTCTCTCCAGACAGTACTAATTTGTTTCCAATTAAAAGAAAATGGATTGCAACTGACTTCACAGAGCAGCCTGGTCAAAGGAATAAGGACTAGGCTTATAATGTTGCCTCAGGAGCAGCTATTTTGGTGCAGGGCACCAAGCAGGCCCACAGTTGTGCAAAGTAGCTGTGTCTAAGAGAAGAATTGAAGTTGCTCTGGTGGTGATAGAATTGATTGTGCTGCTGAAGCCAGTTATTTTCCTCTCTTAGGGTAGTTTGCAGAAGCATACAGGTCTTTGTGGAGGCTAGAGATTAATAAACTTACAATTCAATTCATATTGGGTAATTGTTAATAGGGTAAAGCTTTCCACCCACCCCCTTGTCAAGAGACATAATTGTCTCCTTATGATCCTCATCTCTTTGATATCCAGACAATAAACTATAAGGCAGGCAAGTGATGAAGTAAGAGAAGACATGGAGAAAGGAAGTATTCTCAGTGATATGATAAAAGACATTGAAGACCTGTGACCCCTTCAGACCCTGACACATAGAAGTTGGGAAATTCTTTTCATTCCTCCAGTTTGCATTCAAGGCCAGGAAGCAACAGAAATGTGGATGTTACCATCTGAAAAGGGAAATGTTCTGTTGTTTCAAAAATTAAGACACAAAAAAGCCTTACACACTTACCCTCTCTTTACCTCCTCTATATGGTCTGAAGGAATTGAGACCTTGACTGTCCTTAATTAGGAGCACAGAAAGAATTCTTGTACACATTCTCCAGAGAGAATATGGATCTCCAAGGTTTGAATGGGTCTGTGTGGAATTAATTAGCTCTATGCATTAACAACTACTGGTCAAGTAATGTCTTTGGAATAAGAAGCGAATTGTTTCTAATAAGGGCAATCCACTGATCTGGGTCAAATACTGAAACACAATGACCTCAAGTAGCTGTTCCCCTGAGCTCTGATGTGCTACCAGGGAGGACTGTACTTATAATAAAAGAAACAAATCTCAACTCGAGGTTGTTAAAGCAAAACAAAAGGGATTATTAGAAGAAAAGAGTTATTAGAGGAGAAAAAGAGCTCTACTTGATTTATCTAAGCTTCATGAATATGGATCTTCAACTTCCTGAACCTTACAGATGACAGAAACTAACACATCCTAAGTTACCACACATATAGTTAGTATCGAATTATTCTTTTAAAGGCATTTCTCTCATAGTTAAATTGTGTAAGAAAAATTTTCAGCACTTCAAAATAAGGCAAAAGGTGGGTAATTGACATAGCCACTGAAAAACCCGCTCAAGGCCCTGTTTACTACTGATCGGATTTCAATTCAGTAATGTTACATATGTTAAACTAAGTATTTTGGCCTAAAGCAGTTGTACTCCACACTGGGATTCCTATGGATAAGCTGAAATCATACCTGTTAGGCAGTTTTCCTGAGCTGGTTATTAAGTTACAGCCAATCACACTAGCCCCACGAAGGTCAATCACAGAAAGCCCACCTTTTAGGCTGTTCATCCAGCCTATCACCTGGCTGTAACCAATCCAATCATTTCTTGACCTCATTCCCTCACTTTTGTTTTTGTCCCTCACCTTCGCTTTCCTGCACATGTTACTTCCCATTTCTACAAACTTATATACCCCATGACCACACGACAAACTTGAGTCCCTCCAAAGCCATTTTCTGAAAGACTACCTGATTCCAATCGCCCGTCTATTGTTCAAATAAGCCCTGCTTAATTTTGGTTTATCGAAAAATTTTTTTAACACATGTTAACATGGAGATTTTTGTCCAATAGAGATACAAATAATTTTTGTCTGTTAGAAAATGTAATCACAAAGTTGCAGTTTTTTATAAGATAATACCAGTTTCTTTCTTTTCTTTTCTTTTTTTTTCTTGAGAGATTTTTTTTAGTTTAGGGTATGTGAGTTCGCTAGACAGACAGAGAAAGATAGAGAGTCTTTAAAAGAATAATTCTCTTCTATTCTCATCCTAGGACCTTGGGCATACACGCATATGTACTCTGGCATGAGTTTTAAGCCATCAGGTCCAGGACTAGAACCATGGTTGACTAGGTGGGAGTTCAGCAACATAACCATTATGCCAAATGCTGGCCAAATAACACCAGTTTCTTATCTAATCCAACAATTTTATCCTAATTTCTCCTTATTAAATTGATGATAAATATGTGGATTCACAAATATTCTTTAAACTAATCTTAAAATCTTCCTATTTCCCTCACAAATTAGAGTTGAATAAAATCTTTGTCAAAGGTTCATTTTATATTTGGCCTGGGAGTCATGATTTTACCTTTTGGAAAATTGTACTTTAGTAGAAACTAAAATACATTTAGCGTATAGTCACCGTTGAAGCATACATTAATCCTAGTAAGAAAGAAATTAGTTTCACACTACAATTTCCCTGAGTAGATGCTGTTTTCTTTGGAAAAATGAACTCCTTGCTGTTGCCCAACAATCCCAGGTTTTTTGTGCCTATAGGGTCTTTGGATTTACTATTTCCTTTTCCAGGAATGCTCTGCTTTCAAGTGCACGTATGATTTACTTCTTTTAGGTCTCTGTTTAACTGCCATTTTCTCAGAGAGGACTTTTTGATGCTCAGTCTTCTCTGCCAGATCACCTAATTTATTTTTCATCATTGTGCTGTTACTTGACACTTTTAAAAAATAAAATCTAAGGAGAACCAAAATTTAAGAGTTTATTTGCACAGAGGATGAAAGATTGGAATGGGACAGTGTTCTGGAAAATGGTTTCTGAGGAATTCTGGGTAGCCTTGTGGTCAGGGGGTATATGAGTTTGTGGAAAGGGAAAGTGACATGTTGCAGGAAAGGGTTGGGGACAAAAACAAAAGTGAGGGACTGAATCATTGGACTGGTTACAGCTGAATGGTAGGCTGCCAGAACAGTCTGAAGGGGAGGCTTCCGTGGTTAACTCAAGTGTGGTTTGGTGTGACTGGTTGTAACGTAGCAACCAGCTCAGGAAAATGGCCCAACGTGTACATTTCAGCTTATCTGTAGGAATCTAAATGTGGGAGTACAGTAGCCATTTTAGGCCCAAATTGTTACATTTAACAACACACAGCC
>NW_006159760.1:1787382-1861118 GCF_000334495.1 Tupaia belangeri chinensis
AGTGTATGAACTTCAGGGACATTATATATCTGCTGCAGATTTATGTTCTTATCTGTATTGGTTTCTAGGCAAAGATTACATCGTACAGCACAATAGTACTCACAGCCAGTAGGTGGGCAGATAGAAGACCTTATTTATGCAGCAGGAAACCAGATAGGTATTGAATTAAAATAAAGTGAATAATAGGATTAATAGTTATCGATGATACTGAGCACTTGCTACATGCCAGACTGTATTCTAAGTGCTATTGTTTTATATGAGTTATGCTTCTATTTACTCATTTAATTTTTGCCTCAGCCAATGAGATAAAAACCATTAGCAAGAGACACAGATTGGTCGAGTATCTTGTCTGAGTTCACACAGGAAGAATTAGCAGTCTTGATGTCAAGCAGCATGTCTCCAGATAAGTAAAAGTGGGTTTTTTTAAAAAGTTTTTGCCATAGGGCACGTGTGTGTGCCAGAGAGTGAGAGTGAGAGAGAGAGAGAGAGAGAGAGAGAGAGAGAGAGACAAAAACAAAGAGAGAAGAGAGAGAGACAGAAACAATGAGAGAGAAAATGAGAAATCACCCCCCAGGAGGGATGACCACGTCATAATCTCTTCTCCTCCATTCTCCTCCTGGGATGGTGAGCATGCACACACATGTGCCCAGCGTACTTTTCAAGCCACCAGATCTAGGACTCGAACTGTGGTTGGCCACGTGGGAGTCCATTGATGTTTCCACTATGCCATCTACTGGCCCCAGGATATTTTTTTTTTAATTATAAGAAGACATATGCACTCCGCAAAGAGAGACAAAAAGAGAGAGGAAGAGAAAGGGAGAGACAGAGAAAGCTACCCCGATAAAAAGTAGTTGTGCTTCATAACCTTCTCCTCCATTTCTTTATCCTGCTGACATTGTGAGAACACATGCACAGGCATCCAGCGTGTGTTTCAAGGTGTTGGGTCCTGGATTTAAACTGTATGATCAGCCATGTGGGATCTGGCTCCCTTCATGACTAGGCCATGGGACCTGCCCCTAAAAGAGGATTTTGATATCTAGCCTATAGTCTTGGTAACTGAAATACAAGCCCCACAAGGGCAGGAATTCTGGCAAATTATTTATTTATTTATTTTTACTTTTATATCCCAAGGTCTATGAAAGATTTTGCTATATAAATAAATAAGCAATGTATAGTAATGAAAAAAAATTTTTTTGATGGCCTATGTTTCAGACACTATCCTTGGTACTGGAGCTATGACAAAAGCAACAAGAGGCCATCTTCAAGAAGAAACAATGCATAATCCCACATGGCCAATCCTGCTTTGAATACCAGTTCCAGCAGCTTAAAAAACATGTCAGATGCATGCATGTGCTGTAAATCCTGACAGGATGGAGAGACAAAAGAGAAGGGATTGTGGCTTGATCATGCCCCATTAGGGCATGCTTCCTGGTCCCCTTTCTCTGTCTCTTTGCCAAGTTTGCCCTCCCTCTGGCAACTAAAAATATATAAATTAAAATATGACACAAAAATATAGCTCATATGAGCTTTTACATTTCCATGAACTCGGGAATATAAATATCTTCTCTGACTCTTTGTCAAGATGTCACAACGAACGATGATTATCATATTTTTAATTTTTAAAATTTATTTCTTCCATGAGCAAGAAAGACAGAGAGAAAGAGAGATACAGAGTGACGACACCATGAAGTCCTGAGAGACAGAGAGAAAGAGAGATACAGAGTGATGGCACCACAAAGTCCTGACACTGAGATTTCCTCCCAGTTTCAGCTGACATCCAACTGACACCCAATTGTGGGCACGCCTATCCCTGGCATGTTCACTGAGGTCTCTGGACACAAGCTTAGAACCTTCCTGTTAGAGTCAACCTCACAGAAAAGTGAATTTTCCCACTGTGTCACTATGCTGTCCCAAACAAGCCTACTATGGGCTGAGAGGACTGCCTCTGAGTTGGAGGCAAGCCCCTTGGGGTGCTTGAACTATGTACTTAAGGGCTTAGCTGCCACTGCCTGTATTTCCTTGGGCAACCCTAGGGAAAAGTCTACCCATCCTACTTTGCCAAATGAGTTGGGGAATTAAAGTAAATCTTATCCCTTCTACATTTCCCCTAGCCTTAACGGGTCCATAACAGAATGGATTTATCTAATAATTTTATATGTGAAAGAGGTAGATGTAATAATTGCAGTTTTAAAAGAGGCATATAAGAATGAAATCGCTTCCCTAAGGCAGCAGAAGCCAAATCAAGATTAGACCTCAGAATTTCCCACTTTTCTGTAGAGAGCCTGTTTTCTGTAGAGAAATTACCATGACAGTGCCTAAACCCCAAGACTAGCAGCAGGTTTGATTGTAGTGGAGATGTTATTTTAAAAACTTCTACAAGGTACACTTTTTCTGGGTTCTGGAGAAGTAACACTTCTTATAACAAGTGGCCCTGGAAATAGATGGACAAAGTGAAAAGAAGCAGGGGAGGGCATCTTCAAAAGCAGTTGTAAAATGATGCTGTATTAGAAACATGTAAAAAACATTTGATGTAAAGCCGAGACTGAAATCATAAAGAGATTTTAGAACTCACAGTCCTGGGCTTTCTCACTCTGTTTTGCTCTCAGCTCAACCTATGAGAAGGTGGGCAGAGTAATTAGCATCTGGATTTCTGGGTTAAAGGAAAAAAAAAAAAAACAAAAAACCCACCTCAGCCTTCTGATTGATCTTCTGGTTTATTTTCTCTTCCTTTTTTTATGGAGCCTCTTTACCCCTACTGTGCACTGTGGGGGGTTGAAATGAAGCCAAATGAGAGGAAACAAACAATTCTAGTCTCCTTTGAATTCTTAAGGAAGAGCTAAGCTAATTTACAAATGCTGATCTGGAAATTGTAGGGCTGTAGGGTTGTTTTTAAAATATCACTATCAGAACAATGTCATCGAGGAAAGCATTATTTGTCAGTTTGAAAAATAGCATTCTAATTCAAACCGGAAAGTGAAAAAAGGACTACGGAACTTCTACCTAGTCCTTGATTTAAATGAACAGAAAACTGAGGTTCAGAAAGGTGCAACACTGAGCTGATTGCTTTACCTTCTTAGGGACAAAGATGTTAAAAACCAGATCCTGGGCCAGCCCATGGCCTGAGGTTGAAGGAGCTGGATTGTACATTGCTAACCCACAGTTTGAGTCCCTGACCTGAATGCTTAAAAAGTCCACAGGAAGCACATGCGTGTGTGTGCGTGTGCATGCGTGCATGCGTGCGTGTGTGTGTGTCCCAAATCCTGACAGGAAGTGGTGTGACTATGCCCCATAGGGGTGCTTTCTTCCTTTTTCCCCATCTTTGTCCCTCTCTGCCCAGGACACTTGCTCACTGGTAAATTAAAACAACAAAAATAGATCTTTCTCTTTTCACTGTATTATAGCACCTGAATTTCTCATGACCCGGTGAAAGTGAATGAGGATTAACAGATAATTTCAAAACAGGCATTCATTTTGGAAAATTTATGATACGATGTGTAAAATTTCATTATGCTAAAATTTGTGTTCTGATAAATAAATCCTCAAAACTTTACAAAATTGAAAATGTTAAAAATATACCAAACCTATGTTGCTTGTCATGTGTAATAATATAAACTAATAACGTCATAGTGTCCCTGATCTATGTATTTAACTCTTCAAGAGATAAATGGAACCAGTTTTCTTCTAAACACTTTTCTCTTTTTTCCCCAGAAATGGTTTAAGTATGTCTTATGTTACTAGGCAAAACTATTTTTTTTTTTTTTTGGAGAGGTTTTTCGCTATAGGGTTCGTGCGCTTGCCCCACAGAGAGAGACAGAGACAGAAAGTGAGAAATCAACCACCAGGGAGGATGATCACGCTGCAATCCCCTCTCCTCCATTCTCCTCTCGGGATCTTGGACACGCATGCACACATGCCCGGTGTGAGTTTTAAGCCACCGGGTCTGGGATGCAAACCGCAGTCGACTATGTGGGAGTCCAGCGACATAGCCATTACGCTAACTGCTGGTTCCCAGCAAAACTATTTTGTACTAAAAAAATACAGAGATCTTCCTGGGGTTATGTGGAGGAACCTCTTCGCTCTGGAAAAATTAAAGAAGAAATACACATAGCCAGTTAGCGTAATGGCTATGTCGCTGCACTCTCACGTAGTCAACCACGGTTCACGTCCCGGACCCGGTGGCTTAAGAAGAAACAGACAAAGGCATTCAGAAAGAGAAAAAGAATTGAAATATAAGGAGAAGTTCAAAGATCAGAGCTAGGAAAGGAGAGAAGGGTTATGCAACAGTCTGGCAGCTAAGAATAGGAGAGTGAAAGGGGAATATACAGTGGGCTTGATGTGAAGCCATCCACCGAAGAATAGGGCCATGTCCTAATTGCTGCAAACTCTGAAAATTATCTTATATAGCAAAAAGATGTGATTTAGTTAAGGATTTTGGTAGCGCATTTATCCTGGATTATTTGAGTGAGTCCTAAATACAGTCATATATGTCCTTTTAAAAAAAGACATACGGATTTACTGCACAACAAGGTGGCTCTAGTTAATAACAATGTTTTGCATAATTAAAAATCATGAAGAGAGTAGATTTAAAGTGTTCTCACTACACAAATATAAGCATGTGAGGGAATGCATGTTAATTAGGATTTTTGGGCCCAACCATCCAAATTAAGAAATGTTTAGGATACTAACTACAGAGGGTTGTCAGAGCTTGCGAAACAAAAAGTAAGCAAATGTGGGCTAATGTTACATCCAGGGACAGCCAACTGAGAAAGCAATTACTGTCCATAAAGTTGAATGACAAGGGGAGGAAGGAGTGTCAGGAAGAGATCCAGCTGTAATGGCACAGTGGAACACAGTGCAATGTTGAAGAGCCATAGGGAAGATCAGGATTCGGTCTTAGGTCAACCTGTAAATACTGGGTGCCAATGCTTATGATGCTGGCTGGCTGGGAAAGGCTGGTGGGAAGGGCTGTGCCAGATGACCTACTGAGCATGCCTGTCTTTCTCTATATAGTTCTCATGAAAGAAATAAACTTAAACAAAAAGTGCCATAAGAGCCCTGAACTATTGCAACCACAAAGGAAAGCCCTCCTTTCAGAGGCTGTACTCTTGGGACAATGCAACTCCTGCCAGAAAGGTGACATCAGTGTAGGAAAAGTGAAAGGAAACCCTTCAAAGTCTCTCTTCTGGGTCTCTAATCAAGCCTGGCATTGAAGGGGGAAAATGCAGAGTAATAAGTTCACTTATTTGAAAATAGATGATGTGTAATAAGCTCTTCAGAAATGTTTGCTCTAGCCCTTACATTGCCCACTCTAAAATTATCTGTCATAATTTCATTATCATATTTAGTTGAAAACTAAAGCTCAAAGAAGGTAAGCTGCCATGGTGACCTGATCTCATGCATTTTCCTCCTTTCTCTGCGAACTCGGCTCTGTGGCCCTGCACCTAGAGTAGCTCAGACTGGCACACCCAGTTCAAGTGTCTGCTCAAGTATCATCTTCCCAGACAACCTTCCCCGATCACCCTTCTCTCTAGTGTATTTTCTCTTCAGTCCTGACTCTACGCACACCTTGATGTGTTTATGTGGATGTTGTCCACTTCCCCCATTATAGCACAAGTGCCATGTCTTGTCAGTGTCCAGCACATAGTAGGTCCTCAGTAAGGACCTACTGAGTGATTGACAATGGGATGGGCTCAGGATCTGAATCTTTGTGTGTGTGATTCTCAAACCCATTGTCTTTCTATAATCATGGCATAGGATTATATGAAAAAAGAATTTAAGTACAAGCTGTGCCTCCCTCTCTATTATTTGAAATCACTGGAATAGCAAGAACAATACAAAAAATACTATGTTAAAGAGGTTACAGAGATCCATTCTCAAAATAATATAATAAAGAAGAGCAAGATCATTTAGTAGCCATTTAAAAAATCTGAGAAATTGACTAGGATTTTGTTTCGTCAGTATACACACACACATACATTATTCTCTCTCTCTGAAACTCTTCCTCTCAGACAGGAAAAATTGACATGTGTGTGCCAAATTCCACATCCAGAGTGGGCAGATAAGCAGATGATGTATCCACACTGCATACCCAGATGGGGGCTTTGTCACCAATTGGAGTTGTCTGGGCAGCTTATCAAGCCAGCTCTGAGAAGAATGGGTGTCTCTCCCTGAAGCTCTTATTTCTATCCAGTTTCTGAGAAAGAGAAGCAACCTGAGGGATTTCAACCAAGTGCTGTTCTAATTAACAGCAGTGAGACCGCCAGGGTCAGCGCTGTGTTAGAATCATTCTCAGCTGATTGCTTGCCTATGGGAGGTACATTTCTCCTTTCTTCAGCTTCTTTCTGGGGTACTTATGTAAAATGTCACATAGCATGTAATGAACTAAAAACATCTTCAAGGAAGGACTCCCACCTTAACAGAGAAGTGATATGTTTTTCCCTTTTCCCTGGAAGCATGCTAAGGATAATTAGCATTTAGAATGGCAGGTATAGCCACTGGAGAGGTGGGCGAAGATTATTTCTTGTTGACAACTGTCTCAGTCAGTTTGTGCTGTTGTAACAAAATGCCATTGTCTGGTGGCTTAAACAACAGACATCTATTCATAGATGGAGGCTGGGAAGTTCAAGAACAAGGACTGGCCAGATCTTGTGTCTGGTGTGAACCTGCTTCATGTGTATGGAAGGCCGTTGTCTCCTTATGTCCTCACATGGTGGAGAAAAGAGCAAGGAAGAAGGCTCTTTCCTGTCTCTTCCTGTAAGGGCTCTAATTCCCACTTGAGGACTCCCCTCATGATCTAATTACCTGCTATAGGTCCTGCAATTACCATCAGATGGGAGATTAGGATTCCAACACACACAGTTGTTTTTTTTTTTTTTTCTTTATGAGAGAGAGTGAGAAAGAAGAGACAGAGATAGGTATTTTTATTTTTGACAGGATCTTGCTAAGTTCTGATCCTCCTGGTCCAGCATCTCAACCAATTAGCCAGGATTACCAACACACACAACTGTGTCTGGCATGTTCAGTTGGCCTGGAAACTCTACCCAGGCTTCCCGTGTGGATGCCAACCTCTCAAGCTGTGTAACTACCTGTGTACCACCATAGCTGAGCCATGTTTGTTGTTGTTGTGGAAGTTTGCTTGCTTGTTTTTATTTATTTATTTATTTGTTTTTATGAGAGAGAAAGTGATAGGTAAACTTGGTAGGATTTCTTAGCACTGCAGTCCTTCTTCCAGTTACCCCAACCAGCTAGGATCACACGTACATGGGCCCAGCTGGTGTGTTTAGGTTGACCGGGTATCTGGACCCTGGCCTTTCATGTGGTTCCAGTATTGTGCAACAGTGGCCTCCAACATATGAATTTTGAGAGACACATTCCATCTTATTACTAGCTGACCACACTTAGCTGTGGGAGGAGGAAAAGAGAATTTAAAAATTCAGGGGAAGGGCTGGCTCCATGGCCTGGTGGTTAAGGCATCCAGTTCTCACATGACCAACCACATAGGTTGAGTACCCAACCCAGTGCCTTGAGAAACACACTGAGTACAAATGCATACGTGACCTGAAAGGAGGAAGAGATGGAGAAGGGGTTGCAGCTTGACCATCTCCATGGAGGGGGACGATGCCTTTTTCTCTCTGTCTTTGTGTCTTTCTGGTGAGTGTACTCCCAATCTGGGGTGGGGGGGAGTTAGTGGCAAAGTCTTCAGCTTTCTACAATCATTTGTCTAAAACACTGAATTGCCTAATAATGATTTCTAATAATTATTGAATAATAAGCACTTTTATTCCATGAGCTAAGGTGGAAAGTAGGTGGGTATGTGCTTCCCTGCCTTTTACGACACGGAGTCACTGACTGAACCACAATGACCAGCCCAGAGTCAATACGCACAGAGGCTGGCTATTTCTCCAGAAGGTCTTCATGTTCCTTCCACTGCATTTATTCTGAAATTTCTGATTACTTTCTGTTCAATATATCTCCCCAGTTGGAAGGCAGCTTGTCCCTCTCCTCATGGTCAGGACCAGTACACAGCACACACCTCATTGCTGTCCTGGTGTGCAACCAACGAGCACCTAGAGTTTGGACTAGCTCTTCACTGGAGGCATCATCTGCCCATGATCCTAATTTTGCAAGTGCAGCATTTGCAGCCCCAGAAAAAGGTACCTATACCTAGCCTCAAAACATGGAACTTCTCTTTGCTTCCTACAAGGTTACTATGTGTATGTCAGGGCCAATCACAGTTTTGGTGGCAGACATCTTATCTGTACTTCCTCTCTTTGCGGTAGGGCTTTCTTCTTCCCTCTTGTAGCTTCCTTGCAACTTACCTCCTGGGATGTCTACATGGCTTGAGAGGCTTCTTTGTCCTATTCTGTTTACGTGTAGTATTGCACTGATTTTTTGTTTTGTTTGTTTGTTTGTTTTTGTTTTTAACTTGCTATAGGGAGCATGCACTTACCAGAGAAAGAGAAAGAGAAAGAGAAAGAGAAAGAGAAAGAGAAAGAGAAAGAGAAAGAGAAAGAGGAAGACAGAGAAAACATTCCCTTAGGGAGGTACAATCCCTTCTCCATTCTCCTCTCAGATTTTCGGGTGTGCACACACACCAAGTTCTGATCCTCCTGGTCCAGCATCTCAACCAATTAGCCAGGATTACCAACACACACAACTGTGTCTGGCATGTTCAGTTGGCCTGGAAACTCTACCCAGGCTTCCCGTGTGGATGCCAACCTCTCAAGCTGTGTAACTACCTGTGTACCACCATAGCTGAGCCATGTTTGTTGTTGTTGTGGAAGTTTGCTTGCTTGTTTTTATTTATTTATTTATTTGTTTTTATGAGAGAGAAAGTGATAGGTAAACTTGGTAGGATTTCTTAGCACTGCAGTCCTTCTTCCAGTTACCCCAACCAGCTAGGATCACACGTACATGGGCCCAGCTGGTGTGTTTAGGTTGACCGGGTATCTGGACCCTGGCCTTTCATGTGGTTCCAGTATTGTGCAACAGTGGCCTCCAACATATGAATTTTGAGAGACACATTCCATCTTATTACTAGCTGACCACACTTAGCTGTGGGAGGAGGAAAAGAGAATTTAAAAATTCAGGGGAAGGGCTGGCTCCATGGCCTGGTGGTTAAGGCATCCAGTTCTCACATGACCAACCACATAGGTTGAGTACCCAACCCAGTGCCTTGAGAAACACACTGAGTACAAATGCATACGTGACCTGAAAGGAGGAAGAGATGGAGAAGGGGTTGCAGCTTGACCATCTCCATGGAGGGGGACGATGCCTTTTTCTCTCTCTCTGTCTTTGTGTCTTTCTGGTGAGTGTACTCCCAATCTGGGGTGGGGGGGAGTTAGTGGCAAAGTCTTCAGCTTTCTACAATCATTTGTCTAAAACACTGAATTGCCTAATAATGATTTCTAATAATTATTGAATAATAAGCACTTTTATTCCATGAGCTAAGGTGGAAAGTAGGTGGGTATGTGCTTCCCTGCCTTTTACGACACGGAGTCACTGACTGAACCACAATGACCAGCCCAGAGTCAATACGCACAGAGGCTGGCTATTTCTCCAGAAGGTCTTCATGTTCCTTCCACTGCATTTATTCTGAAATTTCTGATTACTTTCTGTTCAATATATCTCCCCAGTTGGAAGGCAGCTTGTCCCTCTCCTCATGGTCAGGACCAGTACACAGCACACACCTCATTGCTGTCCTGGTGTGCAACCAACGAGCACCTAGAGTTTGGACTAGCTCTTCACTGGAGGCATCATCTGCCCATGATCCTAATTTTGCAAGTGCAGCATTTGCAGCCCCAGAAAAAGGTACCTATACCTAGCCTCAAAACATGGAACTTCTCTTTGCTTCCTACAAGGTTACTATGTGTATGTCAGGGCCAATCACAGTTTTGGTGGCAGACATCTTATCTGTACTTCCTCTCTTTGCGGTAGGGCTTTCTTCTTCCCTCTTGTAGCTTCCTTGCAACTTACCTCCTGGGATGTCTACATGGCTTGAGAGGCTTCTTTGTCCTATTCCGTTTACGTGTAGTATTGCACTGATTTTTTGTTTTGTTTGTTTGTTTGTTTTTGTTTTTAACTTGCTATAGGGAGCATGCACTTACCAGAGAAAGAGAAAGAGAAAGAGAAAGAGAAAGAGAAAGAGAAAGAGAAAGAGAAAGAGGAAGACAGAGAAAACATTCCCTTAGGGAGGTACAATCCCTTCTCCATTCTCCTCTCAGATTTTCGGGTGTGCACACACACCCTCCCACCATGTTTTTCAATCCAGAAGGTCCAGGACTCAAACGACGCAGCCAGCCACATAGAACCCAGTCACCTTAGCCACCATGCCACTGATTAGTTCAATATTTGCAATTCTGACTCTCCATTTTCAGGCCTCTTCTATGATGCACACCAGCAGATGTTAGCCTCAGACTTTTGTTTGGTGTCTCTTTCTGTGCCATCTAGCTCCACATGTTTTTCCTCCAATTGTAGAACTTAACTCGTCTTCTGTACCTTTTCCCTCTTATGACTTAAACATCTTTGTTTTTTGTAAAATGCTGTAAAATAAAACTTCTTTGCCAAGGGAGGTCAAAGAACTAGGAAAAAGGCAACATAAAAAATGTGCTTTTTATGGGGGAAAAAAGATCTATTCAAGTAGTGAGAAGAATTTTGTTTATTATTTTTAAAGCAAAGAAATTCCAGGATCATAATTAAATTATTGAACTGAGAAGGCAGCATTGTTCAAAGAGGGTGATTACAAGTGTAGACGCTGGATTCAGAATGCCTTAGTTTGGACTTATTAGCTGCTTAACATTGGGTCATTTTCTTTCTCTAAGACTTAGTATCTCCATGTAACCAATGGCAATGGTAATGATAGGTTTCCAATAATATTATTGGCAGGAAGCTTTCAGCACAGTGCCTCTCATGTAGTAAGTATTCAGCGAGTGTTAGTTATTATTATTAAGAATTTTAGGTCTGCATCATTATTCCTTCAAAGTAGGAACTTACAGTCATATTTCCAGAAGTTTACAAACTGTGACACTGAGAATGGATTTCATTACTTTTCTTTGAATATAAAAGGCACATTTAGTGTTCAAAAATTCTAACCCTCACCCTACACATTATCATTGTACTATTTCTCATCTAAAATGCGAGCTTGCTGTGAAGACTCACATCATTTTAAGACGCAATCTCTGACATAAGCATTCTTCATATTTCCTGATGCCATGATGCTCACATTAAGGCTGTGAATCATGTAACTGCATTTAAACTGGGCAGATTCTGCTAAGGATAGGGTGTAAATGGAAATAAAGTACATTTTTTATTCCCCATTCATTCTTTTTTTTTTTGGAGAGGTTTTTGCTATAGGGCATGTGTGCTTCCTGGAAAGACAGAGACAGAGACAGAAAGTGAGAAATTACCCCCCGGGTGGATGGCCACGCTGCAGTCCCTTCTCCTCCGTTCTCCTCCCGGGATCTTGGGCATGCATGCACACTCACCTGGTGTGAATTTTAAGCCACCAGGTCCGGGACTCAAACTTCAGGAGTCCAGCGACCTAGCCATTATGCTAACTGCTGGTCCCTCCACATTCATTCTTAAATCCTACTAATGTCAGTGGGAATTATGTTATATAAAGGAAAGAAAAACAGGTGATTACTTCAGTCTACACTCTGTGGGTTTTTGCATTCTGTAATATTAGATTTCTTTCTTTCTAATATCCTCTACGCACATAGTACGTGCTTAATGCACACTTATTAAACGAATGAATGAATATCTAATGCTGCTAATGTGTCCTTCAGATTATGACCATCACTATTTTTGCCCAGTTATATGAAAGTGGGGATAAAACAAAAGCACTTTTCACATCTCCCATATTCTGATTTCTGGCCTAATCTTTAGCACATTGCTTCCAGCCCTCCATATACATATATATGCACACACACTTTTTAATGTAGCAAAGCTATCCCAGGAAGGGGGAAAGGATCACAAACTCTTAATCTTACAAGATAATTCCAGATTGATATTACCAGTTCTGTCCTGTATCTGTAGTACTAGCTTCAGCATGAATCATACGTGGCTCGGATGTAATGCATAATATTGATTTTGATTTTTTTTTCCTTTCTTGTCTGTGTCTTAGTTCCTGGCCTTGATCTTAAAAGTAAGATAGATGTTAGGCATTATTATCTAGCAGAAGGAGTAAAAAAAAAAAAAATCAATTTTATCCCCTGGTCTCTGCACTTGCCAGGTAATAACATTAGGACAACTGTAAACTCACATTTACTTACTGAAGGGTGTGATTCTGGTCTGGAAATCCACTAGCCTAGAGTCATTGTTACATCTGGTGCATATTTTCAGATGATAACTATGTAAGGAGTAAGAGAATCTATTAAAATGCTGCTATAGTTGGAATATGTCCCCTTAAAATTCATGTATTGAGCCATTTGAAAGGGATTAAGAGAATGAAAACTTGATCCAATTGTTGGGTGGAAAGGTAGAAAAGGGTTTTGGAGAAGAGATTAATGATGGGGTGTTTATAGTGGGACCCCCATGACTGAGTCTTGGTGGTGTTATAAGGAGAGGAAATGAGATAGGCAGGACTCCACGTGGATATAGACAGAGCTCTGCTCTGCTCAAAGTTCCACCCTCACACACTTCCTAATGACTTGGGACTTTGTAGCCACAAGAAAAAAATTGTGAATCAGATGAAGTTCTATTTTTATAAATTACATGGTCTTGGGTACTTCAATTAGCTATGCAATAGTGGACTAAAACACTTTTTTACAGTAATAGTAGTTTCACAAAAACAACTTTGTAAAAATGTGGTAACATTTAACAAAATCGTATTCTTTTGAAACGATTTCAAATTTGCAGAATAATTGCAAAGAGTACAGAGACTTCCCACATAAACCTTCTGCAGCTTCCCTTCATGCTAATCACTTAAGTAACCATGTAAATCCCTCAGACTTTTAAAAAATTAATTATTTATTTAATTTTATTCATAAATATTATTATTTTTCTATTTGCTATAGGGCATGTGTTCTCACCAGAGAGAGATGGGGGATCAGAGAAGAGTGTGAGAAAGCAAGCCATCAGATCTGGAACTTGAACTCAGGTCAGCCATGTAGTAGTCCAGAGCCTTAACCACCTGGTGACCCCAGACTTAAGAATTTAATATTAGTGTAATACTATTATCTAACTTACAGACTTAATTCAGATTTCCATGGTTTTCCCACTAATATCCTTTACTTGGTTGCTATTTCAGTATCTGATTCAAGATACCACAACTTATTAAGAGAGATTTTTTGAGAAATATGCTTTTAAGCAGTATTTGTTAGTGTCAAAAATGTAGTTTCAACTAAACACTTAATTATGGAGATCATTTTAATTATGTTTTGAAGGTTACCAGTGAATGATGTTTGGTGAGTCCATTAATAGGCTAGTGGAATGGTTTTCATCTTTATGGTCAAGATTTCTGGATGCATTTTAGTCACTGGAAAGATATATCATAAGCAAATTACTACTAATGAGGTATTTAAACTTGTCAATGATTATGTAGCCATACATTTGACTGAATGACTATTATTCTAATAGTAGTCCTATGCTCACCTGCATTTTTAAAATAAAGCTTAATCTCTCTTTTTTTAAATTATTAATTTTACCTGCATTTTTGAGACCCAGGGATAAAGAGGTAGTGTTACAACTACGAGTTCCAAATTTCTCATAAACCTACCCACACTTATAAATTACTTCATTCCTTTCTTTGTTGTTGAAATTGAGCAGTGACCCCCACTACCTTAAGGTAATAAAAACCAAGATCTTCATCATAAGAATGTGTCTCTTGGGACCAGCAGTTAGTGTAATGGCTATGTTGCTGGACTCCCATGTAGTCAACTGCAGTTCGAGTCCCGGACCCGGTGGCTTAAACTCACCCTGGGCGCGTATGCGTGCGTGCCCAGGATCTGAGAGGGGAATGGAGGAGAAAGGATTGTGGCATGGCCATCCCCCCTGGGGAGTGATTTCTTGCTTTCTGTCTCTCTGTCTCTCGCTGTCTTTCTGGCGAGTGTATGTGCCCTATAATAAAAACCTCTCCTAAAAATAAAAAAAAAGAATGTGTCTCTTTCAGTGTCTAATATCTTGAAGAAATATTTTGAAAATCATTTATTCAAGTTTTTTTTTTTAATCATCTTGTTACTAAATGTTTTTTTTTTTTATCACATACTCAGTTTATATCTAGAGCTTTGGGAATCTGGTAATGTATTAAGACATGTTCATAGGAAAACTGTTTTAAAATCTTTTCTCTTCACTTGCTTTTAGTATAAGAGACCATACTGGTTGCTGTCATTGTTTCTGGAACATGTAAATTGGTTCACATTTACAATGCGACTGTCCCCAAATTCCTGTCTTTCTTCAAGGCAATATTAAGCACTGAGGGAAAGAAGGTTAATAAGATGTAACTACTCTCTTTTTAGTCATAGCTTCATGTAAATGAGAAAGATGAAATCAATCAGATGTCCAAAATAATCAGGTATAAAGTTATTTTTACACATAAGTCCCTAGTTCTGCCTCATGAAACAAAACAAAGTCCTTAATACTACCTCCTTTAATAAGCAGGAAATGTTTTAAATGAGATTAGAAGGAATAATATGTAATTCTCAGAGGAACAAGTAGTGAGTATAATGTGAAGATAATTATAGACAGACAGATCTATACATTAATGAAGAAGAGAAAGGCCTGTAAGAACATAAGTTTCATGTAATTTGGAAAGACTGCAGTGTGTGAGAGAATAGCAATAAATGAGATAAAAATCACACCCATCAGAACTGGAACCCTAATATCCTTTTAATTCAAGCAAAAGGTGATGGAGCTTCAACTAAAAAAAAAAAATCAAGGGAGGTTAAGAAGATAAGATAGATGTCAGATTCTAGCAACTACAAAGAGAAGAATGGATTAGAAATGCAAGCAGAGGGTTGAAAAGGAACGTTCTAACATTTCTGATGTGGGATGACCTTGCTTGTGAGAAACATGGAAAGAAAAGAAGAGGAAGAGGAAATAATTAAGAAGATGGTGTACATGTTGCAATGGGTAGGGCATTGCATTCCTTAGGGTATGTTGATATTAAAACTTCTATATAATGTCCATTTTAAGGTAAAGTGTTGAGAAGCTTACAGGAGAGATATGAGTGGGAAAAATTTATTTACGATGGTCAGGGGAGCATTGAAGTTAGGGGTTTAAGTAAGATCAGGAACTCAAGAGAAGATAAAAGGGGACCAAGTGGGATAGAGCAACATTTAATATGTGTTATGGAGATAGAAGAGCTCAGTCAAAAGAATGAGAAAGGGAAATCAGAGCTGTAGATGTAAACGCCAAAGGCATCCATATGACCACGTCAAAAAACAAGATGGAAGACAAACTTGGCATGGACTATGGTAGTTATTAGTAGCCGATGTTGCAGACAGGTCAAGGAAGATGAAAATCAGAAGGGTGGACAAAGTTGAGAATTAGGAATTCGTTAATTACATCAACAGAAGTAATTTGAACAGAACAGTGAGGAACCTGGGACAGGACTTAGTTAACAGAAGGTTGTTCAATGACGAAGTAAGGAAGTGTTTTATCTATTCTTTTACTTAGTTTTATTTATTTTTGTTTGTTAATAAAGAAGAGACTTATTCTATTCATGGGCTAAGGAAAACCTTCCTCTGGAAAGAGAAAGACTAAAGATACAGAATAGAGAGAATCACTGCTGGAGGAGTTCCCAGAGCAGACTAAAGACTGCATTAATTACACCAAGAGTGAAGGGATTACTTTGGTGAAAAGCAACTTCGTTCTTACTTCCCAAAATTCAATGGGTAGAAATAAAGAAGAGAATTTGATGAGAGATCCAAGACAAAGATATGAAGGGTGTGTGTATGTGTGTGTTTTTGGAGAGGTTTTTGCTATAGGGTGCATTTGATCTCCAGAAAGACAGAGAGAGAGAAACCACCTCCCCCTCCCCCCTGAGGGAGGATAGCCACACCACAATCCCTTCTCCTCTATTCTCCTCTCAGGATCTTGGGTATGCAAACACATGCTTCTGGTGTGAGTTTAAGCCACCGAGTCCAGGACTTGAACCACGATAGACTACATGGGAGTCCAGTGTCAGCCATCATGCCAACCACTAATCCCTGAAGGATGGTCTTGACTAACTACCTCCTTTGTCTCTATGATTTATTATAGTAGGCAAGTTTAAATGCTGAGCATAACCTGGGGAAGGGTAGCATAGTGGGTATGACAGCTTGATCAGTGTGTAGTATATGTGGTTAGGAAAAAGGTAAAGGATTGCTAACACTGAAGATGCAGCAAAAGTCAGAGCTCATATATGTATAGAACTCATATCCGGGACTGCTGTATCTCTATACTTAAATCTGTATATCTATATCTGAATCCATATCTGTATATATATCAGTATCATCTATATCTGGATTTGTATCTCTTTAGATAATTTCACTTGTCAGGATATAGCAGGAAGGAAGGCAGATGCAGGGCTAAACCCAAACCGAGAAATTTCTGAGATGTGAATGGAAGGAAGATAGTGGCAAAATTTAGTGCATTATGTTATTAAAGTCTCAGCTAAGATGATGGACCGTGGCATCTAGAAGGGATAGAAAAGATGATAAATCCAGGAGGAGGTAAATAGACTGAAATAAAAAGAAAGGGTCAATAGGGAAGACAATCAAGCCTGAGTTAAATGATGAGATTAACTAATAATTGAAAGTAAAGGAAGCTGATTACTTGAATCTCATGCATGCTTTCTCCACTTACCTTGCAACATTGTCAAGCTTTTAAGTATAGTATAGAATTATGGGTGAGATGGTTCATAAGAAAATATATTTTACTCTCTTATGAGAAAAAAGCAAGATTAATAAAAGGAACTTTCTATTATTTCTCTCTAGAAAGTTTGTAGGAATGAGGTCAACTACAGGGACCTGCTGAGAATGAGCATACGACTATTTATTACCTCTTTGGATGAAAACCCAATTTCATCTTCTATCAAAGATCAAGCTACTGCTATTTTATGGTAAACAGAGAAACTGCCTTACAGAAAATTACTATTTTAACAGGTGCAGTCTTACATTCAACAGTGATTTAAAAATTGGCTTCATGACTAGTATTGTGCTCACATAATCTATTTAAATAATCTCCTTGGCTATATTCCCACGTAAACATCATTAAAGGGTATGCTTACATTATGTTTAATCACAGAGTATTTGTGAAAACATTTCTGCTCAGATGAACTTTTACCACTTAATATTTTTTATCTTGTTTGTTTTTATTGCTGATCAAATCATCACAAAGAAAAATAATTTGAATTACCCTACTTAGATAGAAAACAAAAGTCACCAAGATGCTCTCTGAAATTTTAGTATTATTACTACTATGGCATAAAGATCAGTTCTTCATTCATGCAAGAAATACTTATCCTGCATCTGCTGAGTACCAGGCTTTGTGCTAGGTCATATGCAAGGCATCTTTACAGTACAAAAAATAACTACTGTAACGGATCCTTAAATAGTAGATATAATGGCAGGAACAATTTGTTATTATAAGATAATGCTTGCTAGGATATATGCTGTATAAGATCAAGAATTTTGTTTGTAAAGTTCTCTGGTTTATTCCTATATATTCAGATTTGAGGAAGAGTACAGCCTGATACGTCATGAAAATGAAAACAGTATTTGTTAGCTATAGAAATGAATGGTTTGAGGATGGATCTTGGAGATGCAAGAGTTAGTTATACTCAGGTTTTATTTACTAGTGCAGATGCACACATATGAACAAGGTAAGTATAGAAAGCAGGCAACTTTGCCTGGGTTCTTAGACATCAGGGGCCATGAACTGAGAGGAAGAAAACTTGCATTTTTATTTTCTCTAAACTCTGACTGCAAATGTGCATTTCCTTCAATTATGAATGCAGGAAACAAACCGTAATATGTTAGCACTATCTGTGAGTTTGTCAACAATAAAATTCATAAAGAAAACATTGAATGATGGTTGTTGTGAATAATCTCAATGCTGGCTTTCATTGCTAATTTGAGATGATGGGACTCACTGGTAGGTGTTGTTTTCTAAATGGAGAATTTGTGTTACTAAATGTAAAATTTAGTTCTTTGGAATATTCTGATAACCAGATTATTCTATACCCATTTGACTTTATGTTCTTAAAAACATTATTCTGGAGGTGGGGCCTGCTGGCAGGTGACATGGTGGTTATGGGCACTGGACTCCCACATTTGAGTCCTGGACCTGGTGGCTTGCTTACTCATTCTCTCTCTCTCTCTCTCTCTCACTCTGTCTCTCTCTGGTCAAATTAAAATAAATAAAGAAATAAAATTGAATAAAATAATGCTTAAAAAATATTGCTCTAGGGTCCTGTAGTGGTTGCATAGTGGTTGCATCACTGGACTCCTACATGGCTGACCGTGATTCAAGTCCCGAACCTGGTAGCTTGAAAATCATGCCATGAATGTATACATGCATGCCCAAGATTCTGGAAGGAGAGGGGATTGTGATGTTGCCATCTCCTGTGGGGTAGGGGGAGGATTTCTCATTTCCCTTCTCATTGTGTTTGTATCGTTTTCTGTCCCTAGTGAGCACACATGCCGTAAGGCAAAATCCTCTTAAAAAAATTTACTCTAAGATATAGTACTGAGATAGATTACAAAAGCACCATGATTTCTCCCATCCTTGTTGGCATATTTCTCTGCAGTGCGACTTTGTCAGTTTTCCCATCCAGAAGGAGTTTTTACCTCCCTTGAATCTAGCCTTGTGCCTATATTTGACAAGCAGAATCCTACAGATCTGATGTGACTTCTGAGCCTCAGCTTCCTGAAACTTTGTGGCTTCTGTTCTCACTCTTGCTGTCCCTGTCCTGTCCCACACAGAAGCCAAGACAACTCTCCTTGAGGATAGAAAACCATGTGGTTTGAGAGTCCCATCGCTGGCCAGAACCAACACTAGACATGTGAACATAGCCATCCTGCACCAACTCGTACCAGTGTAGCTTCTCAATCACTACCACCGCAGAAGAACCCCAGCTGTGATTAGTAGAAGGTCTTCTTAGCTGAACATGTTCCAGATTGCAAACCTGCATTAACTTAAGCAAATAAATGCATGTTATTTGGGGTCACTACATTTTCGGATAGTTTATAGGCAGCAATGCACAGTTGAAACAGGTGAGATCATCTGATATCTACATATGCCCATGGTTCTTCAAATTAAGAACCTGTACTGTAAACAGATATATTGATCTGGACTTCTGGCTTTATGCAGAACGCATCAGAATTTGGACAACTTGTCACTCAGGTACCTCCAGCTCTAATATTTTTCCTTAACAAAATTCTGTGATTTGTTTCTGTTTGTTTTTAAGAAATTCACACAAATAAAGAAAATAAGTGGTTGTGTTTATGTTGAGGAGTAAGGTCTTGATGGCAAATTGTGGCAGACAGTTTTTTCCTCTTTTAACCATATAGCTTAGAAATATTACCCATAATTTAAGAATATATCACTTTTTAAATTATTCTTTAGATCAGCCTTTGGTAGGGTGTGTAAGGCAGCTGGGTCTCATATGGCTGACCATGCAGTTCTAGTCCTAGACCTGGTAGCTTGGAAAACACACCAGGTGCAAGTGCATGTGTGCCCCAAATCCCAAAAGAATAGAAGAAGAAGGGATTGTGGCATGACCATGCCCCTTGAGGGATCATTTCTCATTCACCCTCACCCTCATCTGTCTTCAGCAAGAGCACACAACCTCTGGCAAAATTTTTTTAAAAAGTAACATCTTCAAGAGAGGTTTAGTGACATCATTTTATATCTCAAAACCTGTGATATTTAGGTCTATGATAACAATTTTTTTTTGAGAGGTTTTTGCTATAGGGCATGCGTGCTCGTCAGACAGATAGAGAGAGACAGAGAGACAGAAAGCGAGGAATCACCCCCCAAGGGGGATGGTCATGCCGCAATCCCTTCTCCGTTCTCCTCTCGGGATCTTGGGCACGCATGCACAGGCACCCAGCATGAGTTTTAAGTCACCGGGTCTGGGACGCAAAGCGTGGTCGACTACATGGGAGTCCAACGACATAGCCATTACGCTAACTGCTGATCCCTATGATAACAATTTTTAAAAGAACTTCAAGTTCTTCACAAGGAAGTGAGGTAAAAATAATATCTTAAATAATATCTTTATGAGTGGTAACAGACGCTGAGAAAGACCAGTAAAAGTTAAGAATCATAGGAAATAAAGCAGAGAAAGAAGAGAAAAAAAGAAGAGGATTTTTGTCAAGACTGCTGAGAGATTAAATTAGATGAGAACTGAAAGTGCTCAAAGAATGGAGGGAATTGAAGGTCACTGACAATCTTGTTTCAGTGGAGTGTTGGAGTGGAATACAGATTAGCATTCACTGAGGTGTAAAAGAGGTGTAAGTACATGAAGATATAAGTAGACACAAGTATTTTCAGAAGTCTGATTGTAAATAACTATTATAAATAACATTTTTTGGAGAATATGTCAGCTCTCAGACAGTGTGTTTGGTACTTTTCTTTATTTTCCCTAAGAGATTTTTGCTATAGGTCATGTGCACTTGCCAGAGAGACAGAGAGAGAAAGTGAGAAATCATCCCTGGGGTAAGAAAGATATTAATGAATGCGACATTTTGCAAAAACTGGATGATGAGGATGATGAGGCGGAATATAGAGGACATGGGACAAGGCCTGAGAGTTTCTCGAGCAGGATTAAGGGTTAGGGCCTGGGAGCTGGCAAGTGATACAGTGATTTCAGGCTTTAGACTCCCTCATGGCTGACTGTGGTTCAAGTTCTAGACCTGACATCTTGTTTTCTTGTTTTTCCTCTGTCTCTCTAGTCAAATTAAAGAATAATAATGATAATAAATAGAACTGAATAAATAACTCTTGAGTAAATAATTCTGTTTTTAAAAAAGAATTGGGGCCTAGCGTAGTAGGAGGACACTGCCCACCTACCAGGTTTCATTCTTAGTCCATAAAATGTGAAGAAAAGGTCAGATTCCATAGGAGGAAACCCAGAATAAACAGTATGAACTTGCTGAGTCTATTTTAGTTCAGGTATGAAGGTGGGAGATGTTGAGGGTCTTTCTGATTATGTGGTATGTGTTCCAAAGTCCCAGTGAAAGGATTTGGGATAAAAGTAGGTAGGAAAAGGTATATCAGGGTTCAAGGTGCTCAGTGTGTCTCAGGCCAAAAGTCATATGAATATGGAGAATGAGATGAGCTTACAGTTTTGTCCAGACAGGTAGTCTCATGGAAACATTGCTTATTCTCATAAAACAGCTCTGACATGAATGAGAAGAACCTGATGGCCATATTGGGGGCTGGTCATTTATGTTTTCTCTTGCTCTGGAGGCTAATAATGCAGCATGTGAGCTGTGAGCTGTAGGAAGCAGGCAGGGTGTGTCAGTACAGAGTGAGGCTCAGTAACAGTGACTGAAGGACCCTCGGTGCCATGACCAGGCTCTGCCTTGAGTTGGTGGTCCCTGAACTGTCAGCATTCAGAAGGCTTGGGTGGCCAAAACTTGTGTAAAAAATGCACTACTGGGACCAGAAGATGGTGCAGAGATTATGCTACTGGACTCCCACATGGCTGACAACGGTTTGAGTCTCAGAGTCGGTGGCTTGAAAATCATGCAGGGCATGTGTATGTGCAGTGCCCAAGATCCCAGGAGAAGAATGCAGGAGAGGGGACTGCAGTATGGCCATCCTCCCCAGGAGGTGATTTCTTACTTTTCCTCTCTCTGTGTCTGTCTGTCTCTCTCTCTGGCAAGCACGTATGCCCTAAGGCAAAAAAACTCTTTAAAAAATGTGGTACCACATATAATGTCTGGTTCTCTGTGTTCATTTAGGATGAGTTTACTTAGGATAAATTACTAGAAAAGAAATTTCAATGTTAAAGGAAATGGATTATTTTAGAGTTTTCGGTATTTTATTACAAATTTTCAAGCATGAAGTTTCTGCTTTTTTCCCATCTCAATTTGCAGTGAAAGAGAGAGCTCTTTCTAAACTCTTCTTTATGTGGAATGTTTAAAAGTTAGAAATCACTGCCCACATAGTGAGCAAACCTTGGCACCTTACTTTCATTTTATTCTTTATTTTTATTTATGAGGCTAGACAAAGACCATTCTGTATTGCTTTTGTATGTCAATTTTTCTTTTCCATGTTCTATGTTGTGGCCATCCTTTTACTGACTTTGGACTTTATTTCCTTCTATGACCTTTTTCTATAAATATTTAAATTCTCCTCTCTATATAATAAATGTATACAAATTTATTATCTTTAATTTTATTGTTTGACTAACACATATTTTACATTTTTTAGAGGTTTTGCTATAGGGCAGGTTCACTTGCCAGAAAAACAGAGAGAGACAGAGAGACAGAAAGCAACAAATCACCTCCCCAGAGGAGATGGGCACACTGCAGTCCCTTCTCCTCCATTCTACACACACACACGCCTGGCATGAATTTAAGCCACCAGATCCGGGACTCGAACAGCGGTTGACTACATGGGAATCCAGCCACATAGCCATTACACCAACTGCTGGTCCCTTATTTTATGTTTTCAATATGGAAAAAAAATATATTTTGCTCTCCCAACTTCATCCCAGGCTCTGTTGGATCTGGGGTTAGGGTCTTACTTTAGATCTAAATATGCAATGTCAGCTTTCATTGGTTATTTGTAAGTTTATGGTATCTAAAAGAGTCTAGGAGCCTCTTTTCTTAGCAACTCACGTTAAATATAATACATCTTTGGATATTCAAAGTTAGTGCCAGATTGTGGTTTGAGATAATGACTACCTGCCTCTACTGGAATAGATATTTGGCAAAACATAAATAGTCGTCTCCCCAGAATTCATGTGTTTTGCCACTGTATGGGAATAAGAAGATGAAAACTTGTTCAATTATGGTGCTGGACTTTAGTGAAGAGATTAGTGATTGTGTGGTTAGGACAAAGCTCCCATGATTGAGTTGTGATGAGTTACTGAAGAGAGGAAACGAAGCAGGTGGAAACTCACATGGATCATAGACCACGCTTTCCTGTCTGTCGCCATGTTGTGAAACCAGAGGAACCCCACCACACCTTGGACCTTGAAACTGTGAGTTGAATGAACCTCTATTTTTACAAGTCCCCCAGCTTCTGGTATTTCCTATTATTACCAATGAAACAGAAAGGAACAGTTGTTGACCTTGGTAGAAGCCTTTTCAGTGGAGTAGTGACAAAAGCCCATGTGAGTGTCCTGGGGAGATGGTGTGGAGAGATGGGAAGAAGCAGCAACCTTGAGACCCTGACCATCTATACCAGGCCAGGCTTCAATATCAATGAACAAAGAGACAGGAAGAAATACTTCTTAAGATTTCCTATGAAGAGGAGCTAAGACATAGCTAGCAGCTGGAGAAAGATGTGTGAACAAAGAAGGGTATAGACTTGGGAATGCTATATGCTAGTCACCCTCCTCACTAGTTACTTTTAAAAACATGATTTAATAAAATCAGTCCAAATAAAAATATTTGACATTGTCTTGTACTACATTTAACAACGCTTAACTTAATGATTTTAAGCATATGTTCTACTGTTCTTTAAAAAAAAATTTTAAAGGTTTTTGCCATAAAGCGTGGTCATTCCTTGGAGTGAGACAGAGACAGAGATAGGGAAAGTGAGAAATCAGCCACCACAGGGGATGGGTCTGCTCCAACTCCTCCTTCATTCTTCTCCTAGGTTTTTGGGCATGCATTTTACATGCGCCTGGGGTGATTTTCAAGCTCTCAGGTCTTGAACTCAAAACGCACAAGTCCAAAGCCTTGATTGACCACCACACTGCTTGTTGGCTACTTCAGAAATCTTAATGGCAAGCATTTTCAAGTTCTTCCATAATCAATTCTTTCAATGTGTTGTCAAAGATGACTTGAAAATGATATTCAGTCCATTTTGTGCTAATTACGGGAAATATCTGAAACTAAGTGATTTATAAATACAGGTTTATTCAGGTCACAATTTCATGGTCTAAGGCTCAGGGGTCACATCTGGTGGGTTTCTTGCGGAGTCCCAAGTTGTCACACAATGAGAGCAAAATAAAGCAGAAGAGTTGTCCATAAGACTCTGTTCTAACCCCATTTCCTTCTCATATACACCCATTAGAATTCAAACACGGGGCTCCTGCCTGCGTACCTTAATCCTAATCTCTCTTTATAAGGCCCCACCTTTCAACACCTTGAAGGTTGTGTTTGCACTTAATCCCTTCAAATAAAACCAAGGTCCAACTTGTGAATGTTCGGGGACACTTTCACCATAGCAGAAGTTAATGATTCACTTCAGAATGTTTTGTTGGTTTATTATTATTATTATTATTATTATTCAGGCACAAATTACTGTCATAAAAATTCTACTGAAATGTAGGAGGTGTGATGATCATTATAGATGATGCCCAAGAGTACTAAGTTAAATCTGATCCCTGGCTGCAGAAACTCTTAGTATAAGAAGAAAAATGTATCAATTACTAACAATGAGATGACACAAATAGTGCCATCTCCTCCCTTATATAAAAACAGCATTTGGTGTGCAATGAACATTTGCTGAATGAACTTGACTGGATTTTATAAAATGGTGCATTTAGGCCCCTTCACCCCTTTGTGATTTCGTTTTCCTGACTTGGTCTCACTATCCAGGTCACTTAGCTTTATTATTGGCTCCGGATTTGTAAATCTTTTCCAGATGAGAAGTTTGCTGCACTAAAAGCCACTTCAGCAAACCTGCTGTGTACACTACTGGATATTAAAGACAGAGGAGTAGTATTTTTTCCCCTTGAGGCTCACATTCTGACTGGATTCTGATATATGAGAAAAAAATAACAATAAATAAAAGAAAAAAAAATAGGCAGCGAGATAATTACTATGATAGAAGAATATTCAGAATTTTGTGGGAATACTGCAAGGAGGGACTCTTCCTGTAATATATTGATATCAAGATGTATATTCTTTGGGCGTGTTTTGTACTTATTTGTTTTGTCTATAGGGAAGCCAGGAACCATTTTGGTCTTCTATCCAGAAAGATTACACAAAGCTTGAGATTCAAGCCCTGTCTTTATAAAGAGGACCTAGACTAGTCAAAAACAAAGAGAAATAGTTAAAAATGTTTTTTCTTAATGACATTATACTAGTGTCCCCTAGGGGAAAGATTTATTTTTCTTTACACGTCAGTAGGTTCATAGCTGAGGTTCTATAGCAAAAGATCAATTAGCAAGACAAAACACACACATTTGCTTAAGCTTTACATGACATGGGAAGTTTCAGAAATGAAGACTCGAAGAAATAGAGAAATGCATTTATTTTTTTTTTTGCTTAAGTTTTGATAAAGAATAGATAGTTTTGAGGAAGTATGATTGGACAAAAAGGTATAATAATATACTAGGGGAAACATGGCAAGGCTTGTTTGAATCTTCTGCATCTCTGAGTCTTCAGAAATAAAGATGTCGCTTTCTTCAAGGGACAGGGAGAGTGCCTGTTGAATGACGATCTTATGACTTGCTTCAAGGGAGAAGCCCGGAGAAAGTCAGAGAGTAACCTTTCCGAGTTTTATAATGGGCTTCAGGGGATAAACACAAGGGGTCAGAGAGAACTTCACCTTCCCGTATGTACAGTTTCTCACATGCCAAGATGCTGTATTTTGGGGTGTCCTGACTGCTTTGCATCCAACACCAAAAATCTCAACTCTGGCTATGTCAAATGCCATATGTACATTTACTTCATTCTTTAGTACTTCATCTACATCTCTTATTTTTTGGGTTGTATTTTTCTTCCCTGGATTTATGTTTGCTCCATATTTTTTCCTTTTTTTAAGAATTGTTTTATTTAACCGTATAATTTATTTATTTAAATTTGACCAGAGAGGGACAGAGTGAGAGAGAGAAAGGGGGAAAGTGAAAGAGGAAGCCACTAGGTCCGGGAACTCAAACAGTGGTCAGACATGTGGGAATCCAGTGCCCTTAACCACCGTACTACCTACTGACCCCTGTCTCCATATTCTTAAAGAAGAGTCTGCCTTAGTTGCTTTGGTCTTTGATATGTCATTAAGAAAAAAACATTTTTAGCTATTTCTCTTTGTTTTTGACTATTCTAGATCCTCACAATAAAGACAGGGCTTGATCCTCAAGCACAAGCTTCGCTTTAGTCTACCGAACTAGTGTTCCTAAGGTACTTTTGTTACACATGTTCTGTGATCCTCATATTTTGTTTTGTAATCTGTGAACTGAAAGAAATTATTAACAGTATTACCTTGACAGTATTAAGGAGACACAATCAGTTAATGCTGAATGTGTAGATGCAAGTGAAGGGCATATGCCAAATCTGTGCTTGATGCTCAGGGAAAGTAAAACCTGTGTGTGTGTGTGTGTGTGTGTGTGTGTGTGTGTGTGTGTGTATGTGTGTGTGTTTAAGTGTAGGCAGCATGAGGCAGGCAGTCCAGAACAGATGGGCTGCAAAGGAGTCTGAATCAGCCATCAGTTCAGTCTAAGAGCCTGGAACTCAGACAGGGTCATAGACTAGGCTCATCGATCGTCTGAGCATAGAGATTAGACATTTGCAACAGGCTGTGCAGCGTAAATGTTCTTTAACTATCAATAACAAGTTCTCTTGCCTCATCTTCACCAGGACAGAACGAGGAAATCGAGCCACAGAGAACTCCAATCAAATACCCTGAGTGCCTTGGTGTGGAAGTTACTGTGGAAATATGACATTGATAAGGCAACGCGTAAAATAAAGATGTGCTTCAGTAATACTGCTTTGGAGAGGAATTGAAAAAAGATCCTGAAAGTGGAAATGATTTTCCATTTTCAGAAAGGGAAAGGTTGCTTTCTGTGAAAAAGTAAATAACATTTGTGAATGAAGTTTTTTTACTCAGGCTAGAGGCATCCAAATCTAAAATAAAGTATGTGCTTCTTCACAATATCATAGGCAACTACTCCTAAGTAACCTTATTCTTTCTTAATAAGTGCTTGTTCCCAAAGCGCATAACATAAAATGAAACAAATCTATCTTCTTCCCTACATGTTCAACCACACGCACGTTATTTCTGTGGGCTAAACACCCCTGTACCCAGGCTTGATGAATCAACGCGAGAATCGGAGTTCCCACAGCTGTGTGATAAATCCAGCATACACTTGGTATTCATGACAAATAATGGTCCTCTTTTCAGGTTAGTGGCATTTTTCAACTCCTAAAGGAATTGTGAGTTTTGAAAGAACCCCAACGGCAGAGTAACAACTGAGAGTTTAATAGAGCAAAACATAGGCTAATCTCTTTACATTTCACTATTGGGCATTTTAACAAAAAAGAAGCAGAAGTAGCTGCTAATTTAACTCATACAATGGCAAATTCATGAGAGACAAATTTCCAGCTAACTAAAGACAATCCTGTAAAAGCAAAAATTAACCAATTAAGAGAAGAAATTAGCAAGTTAACATCTTATGTGCCAGACCAGGTACTAGTTATATATATAATTATTATCTTATTTAGAAACTACCACAACCTCTCTAAGTACATATTACCATGCAGATGTCATAGATAAGGAAACTTAGCTAAAAAACAAACAAACAAAAAAAAAAGAAAAAAACTTCTCCAGAAAGTTTAAGCTTTCTTTCTGGACATGGCTGAGTAGAAGGCACCATCATGGGGGTCGACATCCGCTACAACAAGGACCACAAAGTTAGACGCAACAAGCCCAAGAGCCAGGACATTTACCTGAGGCTGTTGGTCAAGCTATACCTGCTTTAGGCCAGATTCACCAACTCCACTTTAACCAAGTTGTGCTGAAGAGGTTGTTCATGAGTTGCACCAACCAGCCCCCTCTGGCCCTTTCCAGGATGATTCACAAGATGAAGCTTCCTGGCCTGGAAAACAAAATGGCTGTGGTTGTGAGGACTATCACAGATGATGTGTGCATTCAGGAGGTGCCCAAGCTGAAGGTGTGTGCGCTGCGTGTGACCAGCTGGGCCACAGTCACATCCTCAAGGCTGAGGGCAAGATCCCTGTCTTCGACCAGCTGGCCCTAGACTCCCGCAAGGGCTGTGGCACCGTCCTGCTCTCCAGTCCTGGCAAGGACTACAAGGTATACATGCATTTTGGCAAGGACCCTGGAACCCTGCACAGCCACACCAAATCTTACGTCCGCTCCAAGGGCTGGAAGTTCAAGCATGCCAGAGGCCAACATACCAGCCGTGGCTACCAAAACTAACTCTGGATCCTGCCAAAAACTTTTGAATTATGAAAAAAAAAAAAAGAAAGAAAAAAGAAAGTTTAAGCAACCCACAATTATATTATGCAACTATTCAACACAACCTTTGCAAGTAGTATTATTTTAATAGTATCACTCAACAATATATTTTGCACTTTAATTTCATTAAAAGATATAGGAAATATAATAAAACTTATTTTTTATGACTCAAGCTATCATTTCAAGAAGTAGTTTTTATGTTTTGTATAATATGCTGATGCATGAAGGCAAAATTTGTGATATGTATTTTATGAATAATTGCTCTTACCCAAAACCACCTCAGCTTCCTCCACTTTGAAATTTTGACACCTGATAAAAACTTAATCAAGTGCCACTTAATCAAAACCCACTAATGGGTTTATGTTTCTCCCATCTCTCTCAAATCTATAGCTGTCATTTTGATTTATTCTAGAAAATTTGTCTAAAGGAAAACTTTAGACAAATTCAACTTAAAAGAGTTTAATTGAGCAAAGAATGGTTCACAAATTGAGCAGTTCCCAGAACTAGTTCTGAGGAACTCTGGATAGTGGTGTGTCAGATGACATTTATGAAGGAAAGTGGAAAAAAAAGTGATGTCCGAAAAATGGAGGTGAGGTAGAAAGGCAGCTACAGCTTGTCGTTTGTCTGTTGGATCAGAGTTTGAACAGTGAGCCATCTGTGATTGACTGAAGCATGGTTGCCATACTCCGTGTTACAGAACCAGACTCCTAAGTCAGGTAGTAGTTTGCTTACCAGAACTTAAGTATTTGCATATAGAGGCTTACTAAGGCTGATATAGTTTGGTCTAACAAGTTCCCCCTTTTGGTTCTCAGTTTTTAGAGACTGACCAAACCTTTGGGCACTGATGCCACTATCTGTCACCATCATAAATGTCTTATTTGGCTTCAATATGGTATTTAAAAATCGTGTCTGGTTCAATATGGAACTCATATAGTCATGAAGTCATATCAGTTGAATAGTTCTTTATATTCTTACTGATCTAGTTGAAGCAAGACCATTGAAGTTTTGATGGACGGCTGTATATAAAACATTTAAGTCTTGAGAGGATGCAGTGTAGCAGGGGACTAATAATGTGAGTATCAAGAAAATAACAACAAATGATTAAATTGTTCTCCTTAGCAAGAGCTCTTATGAAACAGATCTAACCAAAGCAAACCAGTCAGTGTTCAGGTGATACAGTCAATTAAACAGATTTGAGTAGTTGGTCATAGTCCTCGTTTGGGGTATGATGATGATTAAGGACCATAGCTCTCTATAAGATGAACTGATTTGTTATTGTTAGTCTAGTAACACGTGTCATCATAATTTGAAGACCTACTAAGAGAAATAAAAAGATTCAAAAGCCTTACAAATCTCAAGATTGTTATCCATCATTTAGGATGCCTGTAAGCCAACTGTTAGTTGCTCCTGTCAACAGAGCTTCCGTTCCTTTTCCTTGAGATGTTTCCTGAATGCATTTATTGGCAGTGTCTAAGGAAGTAACAATATCAGCTACTTTTTAAATTAAGCTTTCTGTAGTGACAAAATCAGGGGAGAGATAAATAAAACACTTTTATTATTACCAAACATGCCCTCGACTTGATCAAAGAAGAGATTTAAAGCTGCATAATATTTTAGTAAGTGTTTTTGCTGAATTTGTATGCTATTATCCAAATTTTGGAGAGTGACTTCTTCCTATGTGAAATGCTGGGATATCTGATTGGTTACAAAATCTAAATTTTTTCCTAATTTACTGATGAGATTTAAATTTCATACAGCTGGTATCTCAGTACCACCTAAGAATGAACTCTTGGAGGACCCACTGGTATCTTTTTCCTGTGGGAACTAGTTTATCTTTGTCTATTTTAAGGTTGATACTAACTTTGGTTTTGATCTCTGATTATAGGAGCCATTATGGGGACTTTCAAGAGAAGGTACTCAAAAAGCAAGAGTGAGCCAGGCCAAATATCAAGATATGAACCAGTGAGATGGTAGAATGGAGTAAACACCTTTTCTAGAGAACTACCTTAAGGCTCTTGGGGATTAGAAAAGAGAGCCTCCCAGTGATGTTTGAGCAAGGATCAATTAAGTTTGTTGGCCCATGAGTCGTCATAGTTCTTGAGCAAGCTCTAATAAATAATTTACTTTTTTTTGTGATCCCTTTATAGCATGCTATAAGGATACGTAAAGACATTTGGTAGAAAATGATCCTTTGGGATTTAATCTGGCGACATTGTACAATTACTTGCACAACAAAGGTAATTCCAAGTCTTGAGTGAGTGATGCCTGGTGGCACAGCCCATCCTTTGCTTGCATTACTTAGGTTTTCTATATTCAGTAAAAAGCTATTCATTGTAAAAGTTGGAGTGGCAATTTGAGTAAGAACAGAAAATAAGTAGAAATGATGTTTAGAATACCGAGGATAGCTTTCCAGTCTTATTTTGGAGTTCCAAAGCCACTGTCATTTTGAACATGGAGACACACTGACATCAGTAGGATTGCTTCCTGATTTTTTGACATTAGGCCACAAATTCAGCAATTGCCCTGGTTTTGTACTACGGCATAATCTTGAGCTAAAGCCACCTACTGGTTATGATTCCACAGATTCTCATAGAGAAAAGAAGAAAGAGTTAGGACAACTGGAAATGAGGAAAAAGAAGACAATTACAAAGCTTTCATGATGGTAGAGAAGTCTTGATTTGAGATCTTAGAATAAAGCCACCTTCATCTAGGATGCCATCTGCTTCTGGGGAGAAATTTGCTCAGGGAGCTTTACCTTAAAGTCTCCAGTAGGTGTACAATTCCAGAAGTCCTGTCAAGTTGTAATATTTGAACCCAAGGTTTGAGACCCTAAAGATCTGCTCGGTGTGGATGGTGAAAATTATTTGGTACAGCGTCTTCCAACAGAGTTCATGGGCAATCTTTCATTTTTTCTTTTGAGAGGTTTTTGCTATAGGGTGTGTGCACTCGCTAGGGAGACAGAGAGAGACAGGGAGACAGAAAGTGAGAAATCACCCCCTCAGAAGTATGGCCAGACCGCAATTCCTTTTCCCTTATTTTCTTGGTATTTCTGGCCCTCATGCATACACACCTGGTATGAATTTTTTTTTTTGGAGAGATTTTCACTGTAGGGCGCGTGCGCTCGCCAGACAGACAGAGAGAGACATAGAGACAGAAAGTGAGAAATCACCCCCCAGGGGGGATGGTCACGCCGCAATCCCTTCTCCTCCATTCTCCTCTCGGGATCTCGGGCACGCACGCACACGCGCCTGGCGTGAGTTTTAAGCCACCGGGTCCGGGACACGAACCGCGGTCGACTACGTGGGAGTCCAGTGACATAGCCATTACACTAACTGCTGGTCCCATACCAGGTATGAATTTTAAGCCACCAGGTCCAGGACTTAAACTACGGTGGACTACATTGGAGTCCAGCAGTGTAACCATTATGTCATTACTGGTCCCTTTTGGGTGATCTTTCTAAAATGTTACTTTTGGAAAACCTGTTCTTTCTAGACCAAGAAAAATTGAATAGTTCTCAGTCAGTGGATCACCAAAAGCTTTCTTTTACCTGGTAAAAATATGCATTGGCATAATGCATTAAATCTTTGTAGCATTTAGTCAAATAAAAATTTAAGAAAGCTAAAAATCCATAAAGTCTACTACTCCTAGTAGTCTATACCTTTTGGTGACCATTTCGTATAGACTAAACATTGGTCAAAAGTCACATTATCTATTTTAAAGCAATCATCACACCATTTTTCCCGTAATTTAGATCATATTATCTCTTCGATAATGAGTCGTAGAGTATAGAGGTTTTAATATGAGGAGCTTTAAGGAGAATTAGAGAAGGACCAGGCAGCTATCCAGGCTCCCCATGAGTTCACACTTAACACTGACTCTACATCCTTTAGAGTACCAATTTAACCTCTTCAATTCAGGTGCATAGCAGTGCTTATTAAGTAGGATGTCATAGAATGTATGACTTAGATCAATCATTGGGAGTTCATTAAAATTGTATATCTTAACAACTTAAGAGCTGCCTGACTTAGCATGCAATTTTACCCAAACATTTTCTTGCTTTTTGGTTAATTTTGGTTCTGCTTGAAGTGGTCTTAACAGCTTTATAAAACCAATCAGTTTCACCATAGGAGTACTCGAAAATCTTACCCATCCTCATGGTATGATCTTAAGTTTATCAGTAATCTGCACTTGCCCGAGTCCTTTCCATCCTTTTCACGATTCTCTTTGAAGACATACACTTTAGGTTTATATTTGTTTGCAAAAATCTTTTAGAAAGGCATGAGATAAGTGATTAACTGTGGACAACAAGATTCAACCAATCATGGTTAAAAAGTTGATGAGAATTCACAATTGAATAGGAAAGATGGCTATATCTGTGACATAAAACTATTTGAAATATTCTAAATTATTGTTGAAAAATACATGACTGTAAATTTATGAGAATTTCAAGTTATTTTGGAACCCCCCTCCACACACAAATATTTATACACATATACACACAATATATCTGTGCAAGTATAAGTCATAGAAAATTAAACATCACTCTATTTGACAATGCCTTCTACATAATTTAACATATCAAATTTAGCTTGATTGGGCCCAATCTCTCTCTTTTGGATGTTTGAAGGGCCCTCTGTTAACATTCAAAAGCTATCTTGAGGTCAAAAAGCTTAATTTAGAATTTGAAATGTCAAATGTTCAAAAGCTTAAAGCAGGGGACCAGCAGTTAGCATAATGGCTATGTCGCTGGACTCCCACGTAGTTGACCGCGGTTCATGTCCCGGACCCGGTGGCTTAAAACTCACGCCAGGTGCGTGTGCGTAAGTGCCCAAGATCCTGAGAGGAGAACGGCGGAGAAGGGATTGTGGCATGACCATCCCCCCTGGGGGTGATTTCTCGCTTTCTGTCCCTGTGGCTCTCTCTGTCTGTCTGGCGAACACACGCGCCCTATAGCGAAAAACTCTCCAAAAAAAAAAAAAGCTTAAAACATTTGATCAAAATGTAATCACAAGTCATCATGACATAATAATTTAGTTAAACAGTGGGATAACTTAAAAGCTTAAAAAACAGGGAACCAGCAGTTAGCGTAATGGCTATGTCGCTGGACTCCCACGTAGTCGACTGCGGTTCGCGTCTCAGACCCGGTGGCTTAAATCTCACGCCGGGCGCATGTGCGTGCGTGCCCAAGATCCCGAGAGGAGAATGGAGGAGAAGGGATTGCAGCGTGACCATCCCCCCTGGGGGATGATTTCTCACTTTCTGTCTCTATGTCTCTGTCTGGCAAGCGCACGCACCCTATAGCGAAAACCTCTCCAAAAAAAAAAAAAAAAAAAAGCTTAAAAAACAAATATAGAAAGTTACATAGCTGCCAACGAAAACAAACAGAAAACATTGTAGGTCTTACAATATTGAGAGGACTTACTTTGATTTAAAACCAAGCTCTTATAAAAGGTGCCACAAAGCACAGGAAGTTTCCTTGAGAAAATTACAGAATACTTTAGGCCAGTTACTCAAAAGGTAAAGATGCTCTTGCATAATTTTTTCATTAAGAATAAGTTAGTAAACTAGGTCCAGAACTCTAACTGTGGTTGTCCATGTGGGAGTCCAGTGCCTTAACCACCATGCCTTGATTAATATTAATGGTCATTAAAGAAAAAACAAACAAACAAAAATAATTTTCTTTTAATTTTAACCAAAATTACAATGCATAAATTTTCTGTAAAAGATTTATTTTTCATGATATTTAGTAATTAAGACCTGCTCCAATATTTTTTTATTGTCCTGTAGATCAAAAGTGCCAGAAAAGAGAACAATTGTGATTAAGTCTTTTGCAGAGGTTTAAGATTTGAAAGACATCAGCACCAGCAGTTAGCGTAATGGCTATGTTTCTGAACTCCCACGTGATCGACCGTGGTTCGAGTCCCAGACCCGGTGGCTTAAACTCACACCGGGTGTGGGTGTGCACCTGCCCAAGATCCTGAGAGGAGAACGGAGGAGAATCGATTGTGGCATGGCCATCCCCCTGGGGAGTGATTTCTCGCTTTGTGTCTCTCTGTCTCTCTCTGTCTTTCTGGTGAGCATACAAGTCCTATAGCAAAAACCTCTTAAAAAAAAAAAGATTTGAAAGATGTCAGTACACCTAGACAAAGTTTATCATGAAAAATTGTGTCTCTCAAACCCATACTGTTTCAATATAGAATTATTTATTCACTATTGTTTGAGTATTAAGCACATTGTTTTCCCCGTAAACCCTTTTACAATATAAATCCCATGAATTAACTCCCAGAACGATCATGGATCATGAGTCATCCCCCTCCCCATGTCATAGCTTTAGTCATTCACTACATTACAAGACTCCTTGGTAAAGCTTTTGATTAATATAAGAATTTAATTACCTCTCTTCCCCACTTGTGTCTTTTTCCCTTTAAGACTACTCAACATTTAATTAATTAATTAATTGATCTATTATTTTCAGAGAGATTTTTGCTATAGAGTCACTAGCTGGAGAGAGACAGAGAGAGCAAAAGTGAGCCATCATCTCCTCTGCCCCATGTGGGATGGCTACATTGCAATCCTTTCTCCTCTGTTCTCCTCTTGGAATTTTGAGCATGCTTACACATACATCTGGCATGAGTTTCAAACTACTGGGTCTAGGACTTGAATAAAGGTTGGCCATGTGGGAGTCTAGTGTCCCAACCACTACACCACCTGCTAGCCCCAAAACTATTCAACATTATGTAAGACCTCAGCAAACATCATTCGAAATAATGTGGATATGTCTGGGAGATCTCCTCTTTTTCTCCTAAAGAAATTTATCTTTGCTTATTTCATTTTGTCTCTGTCTTCTTTACTTTTAACTTTTTCTTTTTCTTTTTTTTTTTTTTTTGAGAGAGATTTTTGCTATAAGGTGTGTATTCTTGCTGGAGAGACAGAGAGACAGAAAGCAAGAAATAACCCCCAGGGGGGATGGTCATGCTGTAATCCCTTTTCCTCCATTTTCCTCTCAGCATCTTGGGCAAGAACACACATACACCCAATGTGAGGTTTAAGCCACTGTGTCTGGAACTTGAACCATGGTTGATGACGTTGGAGTCCAGCAATGTAATCATTGTGCCACCTGCTGGTCCAAGCTGCTCTTTTAACCCTCTCCAATATAGTTGTTATCCAGCTTTCTTTTTGTCTTTGGGGCAGGACAATAAATAAATGAAAGATTTGGTAGATTCTATTTTCTTATTAATATGCTACTTAAGCTTATTGTTCATCTTTTATAAAAATGTTTTTAAAAGAGACAACAGCATAATTTTATAAGCTTCTGCTCTAAATGGGCATCCCTGGGTAAGCCTAACTTTGAAGCCCTCAATTTAAATGCACCTTTTAAACTATAGTGCTGTTAACGTGGAACATTCCTCATAATGGTCATTAAAATTTTAAATTATATTTAGTAAGTTTTCACCATTTTTATAAATATAAATAGCTCCCAGGAAGGTGGAGTGCTCACATTTTTAGAAATGAGGAATTTCATTTTTTATATTGAGTCAAGTGTCTTGAAATTGAGAGGCCTAAGAGGGAAATGTCACATCATAACTTTGGCTCTGAAATCCCTCTACTAACTGAGCCAATAATTTTTTTTCTCTAAATAAGTACACAAGAAAACAAGTAAAGAGAACATACCATAAAATACCTGTGAACTTCCAAAAGTAGGAATTTGTGCCCATTACAATAATTGTTGTTTACTGCCAGTTTCTGTCTGACCCAGCCAGACAACTGGATCCAATCCAGTTAATTATCAGATCCAATCTGACCCTGAACTCAGTCCAGTTTCGGTTGTAACCTCTGAACACAGTTCGAGTTAAAACTTGCTCAAATAAACTTAGAGAGCTCTAAACACAAGTCCATGAAGCTTAGAATTAAAGACAGAATTTTCCAACAAACCTCAGTTACTGTGAGAGAGTAATGGACACAAAAGTTCTGGTTGGGCACCTCCCCTGGTCACTTAATACTCCTGAAAGTTGCTGGAAGCTCTACTTTGGGTCCCACTTGTGGTGCCAATCAGTCAAGGGAAATACTTCAGACAGATTGAAATTACTAGTATTTAGTTGAGCAAAGAATGAATGGGCAGTCCCCAAAATTCGTTCTGAGAAAACTTGGATATTGGCCTGGTCAACAAATATCTATGGACAAGAAAGGGAAATGATGTACAGGAAATCGAAGTAAGTCAGAGAAACAGCTGGATTGGTTACAGGTTAATGTTTGCCTGTTGGAGCACAGTTAAACAGTGGGCCATGTATGATTGACTAAAGCATGGTGGCAGTGATTGGCTATGACTCAACTCTTTTGTTCGGAAATAGACTCCCAAGTTAGGTTGTGCTGTTTACCAGAACTCAAGTATTTGCTTATGGAGGCCTACTCAGGGCAATATTCTTTGGTTTAGCAGTTCTCAATATATTGGCTATTTTCCATACAATCTATCCTGCATGGAAATTGTACTTAAAATTGTTCAGATATTTGGAACATAGTATGTAAATAAATTAAACGAATCATGTACCATAATTAAGGATAAAGAAACCTAAGTGAAAACAAGAGTTTGAATTTCTTTTTTGCTACAAATACATGAAGAGCTTCCAAGCTTTATAAGCTTTCTGAGTTTCTTTATCCTAGTTAAGTTCAGCTCAATGTGACCTCTGTATAATAAGTAAGGTTTTGCAGGTTAGCTCAAATCACATCTATTATATTGGCTTCTCACTTTCTCGCTTCCTCCCTCTCCCTCTCTCTCATTCTCTTATTTTTCCCTTTGTGTTTTGTACATGCCTTTCAGTAAGCATCACAGCTTGCTTTCCCTGTGAGCCCCTGTGTGGTAGGTTCATTGTCTTGTTCATCTTTGTATTTGCTATATAAACTTGCCATATGAACTAAAGCTGATGGATTATATTATATTACATTTTCACTCCATTTCCATTCATCCTGACATTCCATGAAGACCTCCTGAAAGCCAAGGAAGAATACTATATTCCTTATTGCAAAATGATAATGGCTACTGGCTACTGGGTTTATATGTAAGCCAGCTATTCAAATGTACTATTTTATTTAATATACATAAGAAGATGGCAAAGTGGGCACTATATTACCATTATAGTGGTGATAAAGGTAAGTCGAAAATAAATATTCAAGTTGTAAGATTAGGGACCAGCAGTTAGCGTAATGGCTATGTCACTGGACTCCTGTGTAGTTGACCGTGGTTTGAATCCTGGACCCAGTGGCTTAAACTCATGTGTGCCCAAGATCCCAAGAGGAGAATGGAGGAGAAGAGAATGTGGCGTGGCCATCCCCTCTGGGGGTGATTTCTAGCTTTCTCTCTCTCTCTCTCTGGTGAGCACATGCGCCCTATAGCAAAAATCTCTCAAAAAAAAAATTGTAAGATTAAATGTAAAGCTTAGTGATTAATTCTGGGATTTAAATATAGGGCTCTTGAACTCCAGAGCTATGGTTGTTTAACTGTGATAGATTACACACACACACACACACACATATACACACACTCACACTTAGTAGACAGATATGCATATTTGTGTTGACACATTATATGCATTCATAGTATATATGTCTATGTCATTTGCACAAACATGAATTATTATATGTATATTCATATACATCTACACTAATTTTTGTATGTATATTCAGATAGATGAATGATTGATAGAACAATAAGCAGTCATAGTCCTACATATTAATCTTTGAGATAGGCTAGACATTGAATTTCTCTCTCTCCCACCTGTTTTTTGTTTTTTTTTTTCAGAGAGAGATTTTTGCTATAGGGTATGTGTGATCACCAGCAAGACAGAAAGTGAAAAATCACCCCCAGTGGGGATGGCAAGCCACAATCCTTTCTTTCCTGTTCTCCTATCAGGATTTTGGGCACATAACCACACGAGCCTGGCATGAGTTTTAAGCAGCAAGGTCTGGGTCTCTAACCATGGTCAATTATGTGGGGGACCAATGACATAACTATTACACCATCTGCCGGTCCCAAGATCATATTTTTCTTAATAGTAGACCAGTTTCCAAATGGCAGGGGTTCAATTGTTGAGGATGTGTTATGAAAAGATAATAAATCTCTCTGAAACCTACCTACTTTGAAAAGAGCAGACCATCTCAGCTCAAAAAAAGCTGTTCTAGAATTTGTCCTTGATGAACAAATGGATGATGATAAGGTGAGAGGAAATAAAGAAAATAATTATATTTAAAATTAAGCTTTGACTTGATTAAAAACAATTTTCTACTAGAAGATAATCTCCCCTGCACTCATTATGCCTCCTCTTTCCCCCTTTCTCTCTTCCTTTTCTTCCTCTCTCTTTTCTTTCTCCTGCTCTTTTAACCTCTTCCTCTTTTTCATTTTTATATGTTCTGTGTGTTCTAATCCAATGATCATTGTGGACATATAGGGGAATAACATGCAGAAAACTCTCTTGACTAGCTATAATCATGCAGAGAAATGTGATTTCTCAACCAAAACCTTGAGAGTAATATGATGCTCAGAGATCACAAAAATCCTGTTAAGATTTTTTTTTCTGAGCTCATAGGATCATGTTTACTGTGTGTTATTATGATAAACAGTTAATATACAATTCAGTTCATTTATTTATGATGGCTAATTTTGTGCATCAACTTGACTGGGCTAACAGTTGTCCAGATAACTGGTAAAACATTATCTCTATATGTTTTTTGAGGGTGTTTCCTAAATAAATAACCTTTGAATCACAGACTTAGTAAAGAGCTTATATTTGCCCATGTGAATAAATGTAATTCATTGAATATACAAATGCCAAAAGTCAAAAAAAGCCAATTTGTTCTCTCTTCTGGAGCTGTGACATTCATCATTTCCTGCCTGTAGTATTTTTGCTCCTAGGTTTTGGGCATTTGAACTCAGACTGAATTTTCATCATAAACTCCTCCAGTTCTCAGACTTCAGGACTGGACTGAAACTAGAAACTACACCATGATTTTTCCTAGACCTTCAGCCACAGGCATTAAGACTGTACAACCTCCATAATTATGTGTAATAATTTATAATATATCTCTTTCTACATATCTATATACAAAATGACTTCAAAAATTTAAGAAAATGTGAAATTAAAACACAACTGTACTTTGGTACAAAAATGTTTGAAATCCAAGCATAGTTTCCTCATAATAACCACTGTCCATGAACTTTGTGAAGAACCTGTATATATCCTATACATTTCGTTTCAGCAGAGACTGCTGACTGAGACTGATCTTGGTACTGAGAAGTGGGGTTGTTTCTGTAACAAGTACATGAGAACACGGAAGGGGCTTTGGAACTGGGTAACAAGTAAAGACTGAAAAGTTTTCGAGGTGCCCTCTAGAGAGAGTATGTGGCTGTGAATGGACTGTTAGGGCAATTCTGGTGAGGCCTCAGAAGCAGAGAGAGCTACAGAGAACATGTCAATCTTCTTGGACAATACATAAGTGATCTTGAATAGAATTTGGAAAAAATATGGATGGTAATGCCTACTCTGTTGTGATCTCAGATGAAAATGATAAAGATACTATTAAACAATGGAGCAAAGACCATTCATGTTATGTGGCAAAGAACATGGTTGAATTGTATTTATGTTTTGGTGTTTTGTGGAAGGTGGAACTTCTGAGTGATTTAACTGGATATTTGATTAAAGGGAATTTTCTGAGCAAAGAGTTGAAAGAGCCTTGACTACATATAGTAAAATACGGAAGGCAGCAATGACTTAAAAACAGACTTGATAGTCGAAAAGAGAATCCGTACTTAAAGACTTAAAGTATTTTAAAGCTATCCATATTGAAAAGAATGAGAAAACCTGTTCAAGAGAGAGAGTGTAGCCAAATGACCATTTAATAAGGAAATTAGTCAGCTTTCTAAACAGAGGCTCTTGTCTTAGATTATAAGAGAATGACCTCTTAAGCAATTCAGGGATCATCAGTGCTACCCTTCCCATCAAGGACTCTCCCAATAATGGCTTTACTTTCTAGGCCAAAGTAAGGAGCCTTGCAGGCAGAGGCATGACCCCAAGGGGTCACTTGTATCTTTGGGATCTCAGGGGCTGCCTTACATCATCCACTCCTTGCATCCCAGCACCATGCTCCTTGAGAGAGGTGCAAGTCTCATGCCTTTTCCACCATTGGAAGCACATAACTTGTTTGATTTTGGGGGCTCACAGCTAGAGGAGAATTTGCCTGTGAACAAATCACACCTTGAGTCTAACCCATATCTGCTTCAGATGTTATTTTAAAAGGCATTGTATGTCCCCACTTAATATATCCTGAGTGTCCACACTCTATGACTGAAACTAATTGACTAAAGGATATAGAAACACAGTATATAGATGTATGCTAGATATAGTGTGTGTGAAAGAGGAGGGTCTGAGGAAGGACTTTTAGAAGAAAAATAGGGAGGCAAAGTATTAGTGGCACAAAGAAATGCGGTATTATCTATTGAAGATATTTTGTAGTTTTATCAACTGTACTAGGGAGAAATGTTCATCTGTTGAAATATCCATTTTATAAGACAAATAATAATGTGATTGAATGTATAAAAGAAAATGAAATAAAAAATAAAAAAGAAGAAAAGACAATCTAGGCATGATAACATAAAGCAAATATAAGAATTAAAATTTTTTTCCAAGCTCATTAAATAAATAAATAAAAGGAACAAATATAAATAATGACAAAGTTCTCAGATATTCTTCTTAGATGCCAATGCACATATCCCACTTTGAATCTCCTGTTCTACATTCTTCCAAGTAATTACTGTGATCCATTGCAAACCCTCCTGGTAACTCATAGTCTTTGAAATGACACTCCAGTCTTTCATCTACTCATTGTGTTCCTTCATGATCTGGCACTTAGCATCTCTCAGGCCTCATCTTGGATTATTCTCTTCCATACTTGAGCCTGATAGTTTTGTAAAATATAATTATTTGTGCATTCATGAGCAAATAATAAAACAATGCAAGCATTGTATTGTTGGGAGGTCTTCAAAAAGTTTATGGAAAATGCATATTATGAAAAAATTATGCATGAATTTCAAAATGTTTCTGCATCAAAATAAACTCATACATGAATTCCATTTTCCATGAATTTTTGGATCTCCTTTTGTATCTATACATTTGCGAACTATTTTCTGTGCCTTGACTGTTCTTCCTTCCCCCTGTTTTTTTGAAAAATCTAACTAACTTCACTATTTCTTATTAATACTGCCCTTTATACTGTTGGTCAACAAAGTGAGAGAGATACTAATCAGAGCTATACAAGATAATCTGAGTATAAAATAATATTTGAACTTTGTGTTGACGGTTTGTCCTTTTCACTTTTATCATTTATCAATATGGAATTAAATATGTGTACATATATATTGTATATATGTGTGCATATATGCACATCACTTTATATTTATTAAGTCTACGCTCAAGCTGTATACTTTTAATCTTTTCCTTATCTTATAGAAAAATGTTTATTGATTTATAGCGATTTTTGCCCCAGTTTTTATTTAAAATCTCAGTAGGCTTCAATGCCAAAGTACTACTTGGCAGAGTGGAAATTTAATGTATAGTTGTTAACTTAAATAAGGAAGCATAATGTAATATTTTATGTCTTCTTAGTGTTGTCCATCACTATTTATTATGCCAACAGCTTTAGTCTAACAAACTTAGTGTCTTTGGTGAGTCTATTAAAATATGATGTCAATATGAGACTTTTTTTTTCTAAAATTACTAGAGAAATGGAGACACAACTATTATAATGTATCCACATTATTATGGATTGGACTCAGATACTGAAATAAATACAATCTAATCTCTAAAATGTCATTTACATTTTTCTTTGTTTTCTGTGTAAAGAATCAGATAAAAGTTAGGAATACATATGTACTAAGGAACCCATCAGGCCTGTTGGAAATCATGGTATACAAGCAGTTTTACTTAGTAGTTAAAAAAAAAATCAATATGATATTACAAAATGCATTAGGAACTGGGTTTTTAAAATAATCATTTCTCACATTATTTCCCATTCCCAAAAGTATTAGAGGAAGAAGGCTCATGATTTGAATTTCATCCATAAGAATTATTACATGGCACTTGAAAATTTGTTAGAATTGGGCCTCCAAACAACTTAGGAATAAATAAGACATTGCTTTTATTCTTGTGAACTCTAAAAGAATCCACTGTAGTATACTGTAATTTAGAATTTGGGTAGCAGGTATCCCTTAACAATTATCTTCCTTTCAAGTTTCTTTGGCTTTGATTTAAATGTTCCATTCTCCTTTTATTTTACAGTATTAAAGAAGTTCTTTCTCAAGTGAATAAAATGAGCAAGTTAGAGAAATTCAATACTATGTATTCATTCTGTTTCTAGTCTTTACAAATGACAGTTTATCCTTGTGTGAATGTATGGGGTAAAAAGTGATGTCATAATCTATGAATACAATGTGAGATAATTAAATCAAACTAGTTAACCTTTTTATCACCTCAAATACTTCACATTTTTTTGGTGAGAAAATTAAAATTTACTCTCAGCAATTTTGAATGATACAATACTCAGTTATTAACTATATTAGCTATGCTGTGAAATAGAACTAAGATAAATTCCTTCTGTCTGAGATTTTGTATCCTTTGACCATAATTTTTTCTTTCTTCCCACCTGCAGCCTCTGTGAAATCGATCGTTTTAGATTCTGCATATAAGAAAGAATATGTAGTATTTGTTTTCTAGGGTAGCTTATTTCACTTAGCATGATGTTCTCCAGTTCTGTCCATGTTGTTGTAAATGACAGAATTCTCCTTTTTGAAGGCTAAATAGTATTCCATGGTGTGTGTGTGTGTGTGTGTGTGTGTGTGTGTATACATACAAAAATACATGTGGCACATTTTCTTTATCATTCATTACTTTTTAAAATTTAATTTAATTTAATTTTGATTTCTCTTATCCATCCATTCATTGCTTTTAAATAATGGTTCTTGGAGCCAGCAGGTGGCATGGTGGTTAAGGTGCTAGACTCCCACATTCTGACTGACATTCAAGTTCCAGCCTGGTGACATGGTTTCTCAGTTTTTCTCTCTCTCTCTCCATCTCTCTGGTGAGTGCTCATGCCCTACAGCAAATTAAATAATAATAGTAATAATAATAATAAAGATAATAAAATAAATAATTCTTAAAAAAATGGTCCTTAATCATCTACAGCCTAGCATTTTACAGTGTAAGGGTAAATATAAATTAAGATTTATGCTACACCTTTGGGTAGAATAGATATTTTTCAGATGAATTATAGAATACCATCAAATACAGAGGTAAAAGTTAAAAATCTGAAGAATAATTTGGATGTTATCATTCAAAGTGTTAATCAGGTCACTCAAGAATATATATCCTTTTACTGGATATATATATTATAGTTGGCATTATAGAATACAGAATATTAGACATGGGCAGATTCAAAATTTATATGCAAAATTTTTTGTCCTGTAATTTCATCAAAAAAAAATATATATCCTTACACTGGAAATATACAATACAGTTGGTATAACAGAATATGGAGTATCAGACATGGACTACTTGAAAATTATATGCAAATGTTTGTTTACTGACATTTCACCTAAATTAAGGTATCTGGATTTAGCAAATAAAAATTCAAGACTCCCAGTTAAATTTACTATCATTAAAAAAAAAAAAAACTCCCAATTTTTGTACAAATGTGTCACAAGCAATATTTGGTCCATATTTATATTTAACACTATTATTTATCATAAGTTTAAATTTAATTGAGCATTTTGTGCTTTTGTATTTTTTTCCCTTACAGAGCTACTCTACGTTAACCTGAGTACATAAAACATGTAGCAGACCTGAGGGTGCCATCCTCTCTAATTCCCATAAAGATTCTGAAAGTAACTTGCATTTGCAATTTTGCTCTGTCTGTCAGGCAGCTCAGAGTAACTCTGCATTTAGTCATTTCACCACACTTACCCCTTTCTGTATCAGCTGCTTCAATTCAGAGCCAATTTTTAAGTCCATTTCAAGCAGTGTCCAGGAAACTAACCATATATTTTAAATAATAATCTTATTCTTGCTTTTCTCCTTTCTCTTATCTTTATTTGCCTTTGCTCTAATATCTACACTTATTTTTCATTCAGTTACTGGCACAAAGAAATAAATGAAGTAAATATTTAATCATGTATCTATAAAGACCTTCATTAACATGTGTTTTCTTCTCTTTTCTGTGGCATGACTTTCCATTTATATTTTATTAACCCAATTAAAGCATAACATCTTATATGTGTCTCAAAATTTTAGGAGAAAGAGGCAGGGTAATTATAATTACCCAACTGTTAAACCATGAATATAATGTTCAACATTGAGAAAAAGAGGAACAATGAATATTCAAAAGTAAGATTTTAAGTAACAATTTCTGATGCAGTTTAAAATCTCATGTCTTCAAATGGCCAGGGAAAAATTCTTGCTTGTATTTTGTCTTAACCACTTTCTAGCTGCTTTACTCTACATTGTTAAGCTTAAGCAAAGACATTTTGCATGGATTAAACTAATGGTGATTTCTTCTTTTGTTCATTTAACTTCTAACGTATTTGAATTTCTTTCATGGGTGAGGATGTAAGTTTGGGTATAAAAATAAAACTATTAGACAAGAATGAGATATTCGAAAAGCTTAAATTTTAAATGGAAGGATATTATAATACATAATTTACGTATTCATATTTTCAGGTCTTTCTCTGTAGCAATAACAACTGCCAAATAATTCAGATGTCTCTTTTTATATTTATCTCTATATTTCTAAATAATATACTTACACTGCTTTTTATTGGCTTACTATATTTTCGACATTAACTCTTAGTTTTCTATTAGTTTAGATGAAGAATTAACTCTCTTGTACTTAATATTCCAGGACCAATTATGACCCTCACTCCATCCTAGCAACAAAGTTATATCATAACTTTTGGTTAAGGCAGTAAACATTATTATTATCATGGGTGCATAAATATTTCTATTGTCCATTCAAGTAATAAACTCTGATTATACTTTCTTTTTTAAAAATTATTCTAGGGAAACCATAAAGTGTGGTCAGGATTTGAAAATTCAAGTTGGACTTGAAGTAATCAGGATAAAGGATGTATTCGTGATTACAATATGAATAACTGGGCATGGATTCCATTGTCTCCATGTTGGAATATGGTATCCGAGGTGAAGTGATCACTGCCTTCCCACAGGAAGGAGCATTGTAGCTCGGAGAGTTCTGGCCATGGCTTATCATGTTTCTGCCTAATCTTTTTAGATTTCCAGGAGTTAACAATTACCTTTTGTTTTTCATTTGCTTAATTTCCTGTGTACCCATTTTTATTTTTTCACAGAATCTACTAATTGTATGAATTCAATCTAACATTTTCCCACAATTGAATATTTTAGATACTCTATCAGTTATCATTTCTTTCTCTATAGCCTCTGTTCTGGTCCAAGTTGTACTAAAACTCTTTTGGCTGTGGCATGTCCTTTATCCTGGCTTTTTTTTTACTGCACTCTCAAATGTCCTATTTATTTATTTTGAAAAGATTTGTTAGAGAGCACGTGCACTCACTGGAGGAGAGAGAAGAGATGGAAAGAGGAAAGCACTCCTTATGGAGGATGGTCTCACTGCAATTCCTTCTCCCTATCGCCTTCTTTTTTGGATTTAAGGCACATACATGCACTTGGCATGTGTCTTAAGCTAGCAGGTCACGGGTTCAATCCACAAAGTTGGCCATGTGGGATCTAGCCGCCTTAATCTCATCCTACTGTCTGGCTGAAATAGCTCTATTTCGTGAGTCTCAAATTTTTATTGTTTGTTTCATTACTTATTTTGCTGGAACATCTACTCTGAGTTCTTCCTAAGTGAAGATGAAAGTTAAATATTTTTACTTTTCCATGTCTCGACATGTCATCAGTTTTATTTAGTCACACTTGTTCAATTATTTAGTTTAATTAGGAAAGATAGATTCAAAGATATTTCTTTTCAGGTTTTTAAAGGTATTTTTAACAGCATTGCCCAAAGTTACTATTATTGACACTGACCGAAAAAACCTTTTTGGGTTCAGTTTTTATTTATTTATGTATGTTTCTTTTTTGTTTTTGGTTATTTCTTTCTTGGAATTATCTTATTTATTTATTTATTTATTTATTTTTTAAATGCCAGATAAGGTGTGTGCTCATAAGAGAAGGAGAAGTGAGGGATAGAAAGAGAAAAAGCACCAGCCTTCAATGGGGCCTCATCACACCAAAATCCTTTTCCTTAAAATTCTTCATTATATCAAGATCCTGGGCCTCTGTATATGTACCCAGGCATTTTTCAAGCCATCAGGACCAGGACTTGAACCTTGATAAGTCATGGAATCTTACTCTTTTTGAATGACACTTAACCTCTGTACTGGGTCCAGCCCAACTGGAACAACTTAAAGGAAATGTCTCATCAACATTTAAATTTGAGCATGTGGTGTATAAATTGTTTAGTTATCCACTTGGAGAAGACAATAGAAACTCCAAGAGTATGAAGTGATTAAAACATAAAGTTAAGTACTGATGTTCATAGGATCCCCATAGAAAGGATCAAATGAATGTAATAAAGGAAAATGAATGAGAGAAGCAGAAGAAAAAGCTGGTTATTGGGCATTGGATTTTTACCACAAAATTTCTGACTGTCCTTGAGCAAATCATAAATCTCTCCTGCTTATCTATTATATAAGCTGAGAAGAGAGGATTTCATAACCTTAAATGTCTTTTTGTCTTTTAATATTGTACAGCTAGTACTTTATACACTTGGTGTGCATTCACATATAGAATTGCCTTTAGGCCTTAAAATAGCACAGCAGAAATTTTCTTTCTTTCTTATATTCTAGGACTTTCCTTCTTAATGATTTTGTAGAAGAAAAAAAGAAAAAAGTGAATAAGAGTGACTGTTTGAAACAGGGCCAGATTTAGAACTCAAGGGTCTAATCCAAGTAGGTCTTAATTCACACAAAATAATTCATACATAACAAATGAGCTTTCCTATGAAACAAATGTGTCACTGTTTCTTCCAAAGTCTAAATCTATATCCATTGCTTCTTTAAGTAATGTTTATGATTTCCTAGGACCAGGAAGAACGTTTTTCTCTTTTTTCCAAGGATTTTGCCATAGGGCTTCTGCACTCACCAGAGAGCAACAGTGAGAGGGAGAGGGAAAGGGACAGTGAGAAGGAAAGTGAGAAATGGATGATGGCCACTCCCCTGGACGACCACACTACTCCCTTCTCCACTCTCTTCTCAGGATTTTGGGCGCACACACACACACACACACACATGCCCAGCGTGATTTCTAAAGCAGCTAGGTCCAGGACGTAAATTGATCAGCCGTGGGAATCGAACACCTTTACCATCCTGCCACCTGCTAATCCCCAGGAAATCTTAATGGATCATAAACTGACATGATTTTTAAAGTTTGTCTTCTGGTTTTATACTTAAATGAACCAAATGACTGACAGAGTGTTAGACATTATTTTCTCTTGAGTTTCTTAGTTTTCTTTTCTTTTCTTTTCTTTTTCTTTTTCTTTTTTCTTTTTTTTTTTTTTTTAGGATTGGCACCATAGGGCAAGTGTGCATGTCAGAGAGACAGAGAGACAATGAGGCAATGAGAGAGAAAATAAGAAATCACACCCTCCTCCCAAGGTGAAAATGGTCACTCTACGATCCACTTTTCTCTTGAGATCTTGGGCATGCATGCACACACACCCAGCATGATTTTTAAGCCACCAAGTCTGAGACTAGAACCCCTGTTGGCAATGTGGGTTTACCTTAAGTAGTCCGCCACTTGCTGTCTTAGTTTTCAATCGTTGTGTTATGTCTATTTCATTACAAATTACTAGTTTCCCCCAATTGCTATCAGCCTAGCTTGCTGTAGATTTGATTATTCAACACAACAATGCTTAGTACTTGCATTCAAAGTATTTTTGTCCTTAATTTTCGAATGGTTAAATGTTAAGATGTGTATACCCTGTGTTTCAAATGTTTATTTTTCATAAGATTATTGCCGAAGATCATATACAAAGCATGTTGCCCCATTTATTTATTTATTTATTTTGAGAGATTTTTGCTATAGAGCATGTGTGCTCACCAGGGAGACAGAGAAAGAGAAAGTAAGAAACCATCCCCCAGAGAGGGTGGCCATAGGGTGGTCATGCCGCAATTCCTTCTCCTCCAGTCTTCTCTTGGGATTCTGGGCACATGGCCAGTGAAAGTTTCAAGCCACCAGATATGGAACTTGAACCATAGTCAATCACATGGGAGTCCAGAATCTTAACCACTATGCCACCTACTGGCCCCGACCCCATTTACTTTTAATTATAATAATATTATCTTTTTAGATAATAGCTTTACTAATCATTTTCATCAGAGTTATATCCTTCCATACTACACCTTGAATATTTCCTAGGAGAACAAGAACAAAAAAGAAATTTTAATGCTCTTTTTATGGGCTATAGAACTTTAAAAAAACCATAGTTGGCCTTAGCTTTTGGTTATAACTCAATAAACACATATTTTGGAAACTATGGTATCAGACAAAGCTGAGCTATTATAATACTTGGGATAGCAGATTGTTTTCTTTTTCATCTTAGATTAAACCAGTTATACTAAAAATAATAAAAATCAACCAGTTTTACTGAAAATAATAAAGAATAATAAAATAATAAATGACCATTGTTTTGCATATGCCAACTCATTCAAATTGTGTATTTTTGTTTAGAGCTTTAATCTACAAGTGTCTAAAGGAAACTTATAAGCAGCACATGGTAGTAGCAGACAATGGAGTGAAACCAGTTATTCTGGGCAGCTCTCTTAATTGTCATATTTCAATGCTTCTTACATCTAAATGCAAAATGCCAGCAGTCTACCCCTGTATTTGCCCTAATACTCAAATAGTCTTTGGCCCAAAGCAAATAACTCTATTTGTTTATAGTCTAAACTTACCTATTTCCAGAATTGTTGTACTGGTAAAGGGCAAAAAGTGAACCTATTAGGGCAATTTTAAGAATTATGGGGAACTAAACTAAAGCAAAACAAAACAATACCATGCACACACGGACACACATACACATGCACACACATACACACACAAACACACACACACACAACTTGTCTCTTTAGCCCAAAAAAGATATAGAAATGTCTTTGTCTTGCATTCACATCCTTGGACAATAATTAAAAACTTATCCTCCCCACCTTATCCTTACTTCCAAAATGAAAGGAAAACAGTGATCATCTAGTTTTAGGATAATCCTATTTCACAAGCTAACATGATACTTTGTAAGTGTTTATGAGAGAATGAGAGTTTTTCATTTTTCTGTAATCAGGCATTTGGGCTATTCTGCTCCAGTAACCAGATTGCAGGCTAGCTTCTGCCATTCTCAGTGGATTCAACAGATATAGAAGAGAGAGGAGTCACATTATCTTGAGGCAATGTAAATCCCAAAGAATCTTCATGTTCATTGACCACCATCCATGACACTGACCACGAGCCAAGACACTGATTTGTAGGTCAGAGAGAAGCTTATCTCTTAAGCTTCAAATCGTATATGCATCATCTTACATACTGAGCAAAGAAGGGATTTATTCATCTTTTCAGAAATAGACCATTTCAAAATTTTTCCGTGTCTTTTAGTGGGTTCATCTGGAGTAAAGAGGTCTGTATTAATGATTCTTTTGGTTATATTTTATTTTAATTTACCAAGACTGCTGTTTGGATCTTGAAAGCTGTGATATCTCATTTCTCTAGTTTAGTTCAGAAAAAAGTGATAGATATTTACCTCCAAGCTTTACAACTTCCGGAAAATTCCAATTCTTACATATAATTAAAGTGGTTTTTGTGTAATTGTGCTTGTCATGCAAATTTTAGAGTTATTCCTTCTGATCATTTCCCTGGCTCCATTTATACGCAGCCCCCATCTTCATTTAAAATAGTTAGTAGAATTAATATATATGTATATATATTAATATATACATACACACATATGTATATACTATATATAAATCTATGATAATAAATTATTATTGATGTTTCATCACGTAAAAGTTTCTACTAACAATATTTATTATAAAACGCCATTCAGTGTACCTACTTTAAAATAATTTAGTTAGGTGCCTATATTGATTAAATGAGAAATGTGTAACACATTTCAACATGAGTTAATATCTTATATTCCTTCAGAGTTTTTCAGTTTATACAATATTTTAAGTGAATTAACTCATTGGATTGATGGCTGACATATCTCACACATTTAGTGGATACGTAATTCCTAACAGAAGTTGAAGAAAAGAGGCTGAAACAATTCTTAAATTAAGAAGAAAAAAGCTAGGAGGAGATTTTTTATAATAGGTGCAAAGTAAGTCTCAGGTAAAGATAGATTAAACAATAAGACTATGTTTAAGAAGGGATGAACAGGAGAACCAGAATCTAAGGAGTGATCTGTTCAGAGCTCAGGAGTTTTGGGGCTGGCTCTCCCATTCTTTGGTCACATGACTCTGAAGAACTGTTGCCTTAAACTCTTGGAGCCTCAGTTTCCTTATCTACAAAATGTCAATGATAATAGTCATACCAATCTCACAGAAGAGCTGTGAGTCCTCTCGAGGGGAGCACAACTTAAAAATATACATGTATTTTAAACACTACTATCAAAGATTTTCTTTTGGAGAGACTTATATTATAAAAAGTCCACCCAGTCAGCTTTCATGTAGACTAATAGAGTCCTCAGGGAATGATCTGGAATCAGATGACCAAACAAGAGACAGCTATGTGGCTTTGAAAATGACTTTTAACAGGCTTTGGGACTGAAGGCTAGAGATAAGAAAGAAAAGCAAAGATTAGAGAAGAAAATGAGGGTGAAGGCCATAACAAAGGCAGGATTTGTAGAAAAGGTGGCTCTGAGATACTCCTGCTAGTAATAAGGGTAAAGGATTTCTCAAAAAATGTAAAATATTAAAGTTTAAATTGCCTAAGTTTCAGTAATTTAAAGGCCTATGCTATTCTGATTTTGGGAACCTGATATAAATATTTGTTTATGGAAGTGTTTCATTTGGGATATAAAGTGGTCAAAAGGCTTTTTGATAGGGATTTAGGTATGAAAACAATAGGATAATGTATTAGAAAAGTAATTTTTTAGCTAGATTTGAGTTAGAGGGAAAAATTCTCCTCTAAGAATTTCACAATTATCATAGATGCTGTGTTTCATACTGGAAATGAGTTAAGTTTTCTTTTTGTTGTTCTTTTTATTTTTCTTAATGTATTTATTTATTGAGAGAGAGAAACATCTTATTCCCGCCAGCTGTTTTAGTCAGTCAGATTCATGGGTACATGAATTCATGTCTGGTCTGTACAGATCAACCTGGTAACCGAACCCTGATCTTCCTCATGGCTTCCAGCAACACAGAGCAGCAGACAAGCGTACTACTATTGCTCCAAAGTAGCTGGGACAGGACAAGTTTTGAGGCAATCTTTATTTGTCTCTTCATGGCAGGATGAACTCAGCTAGTCTCTTAGTTAAATGATCTAAAGGATATAAAGTGTTTAATCTCTGGCATATCATAGACACATAATAAATGATAGAGATTATCTTCAACATTAATGATAAATAATAATTTAATTATTAAGAAATGATTGTTCTATATCCAAAGTTAATTTTGTAGAAAATTGGGTTTTTTTAATTATTCTGAAAAGTCAAGTCCTCAAAACTAACATTCAATACTCAGAACACCTTTGCCATACAGGAAGTATGGTATATGTTTTATAACACAAAGTAATTCTGTAGGATCACACATCTTGAGTAGTAGAGTTGAACTAGAACTGAGGTTTCCAATTTTTCTCTCCTCTTGGAAATTTCTTATGAAATCTTTTATATTGACTAAGAAATTACGTTCATCTCCAGTAGTTAAAAAGCTATAAAAGTATAGAAATTCAGCTAGTTAAGTGATATAGAGACAAGTATTCTGTATATTTGTTTGGTATATACAAAAATAGAAAATAGAGCCAATGTTTATCAGTCAGAGCATAGTTTTCACAGTACTAGTTAATCACAGGTTAATAACAATTGTGAAGCTACGGTGGAAGCCATGGTTGAAACTCACACTGATGTCCTATTTGGTGATGGATTGTGAGAATATATACTTGTGTGATCTCATATCAGAAAAGATGCTCCTTGGTTTAGATCAGAAGTTCTTTAAGAAACATTACATTGTCTCAAATTTGTTGAACTTGGCTATACGTCTGAAAATTTCAGCACTTACTTGTATTAAGGCATTGCAAAAGAGAATGTTGGCCAGAGTTTCAGTTACTCATTTCGTGAAAAAGGAAGATATGAATGAATTGAAATTTTGCTTTCAAAGAAATTAAATTTAAAAACCTATATTAAGGACAAATTTTTAATCACCTTATTTAAGAGTTGCATAAAATGCTACTTAAGTGGCTTCAGTTTACCTAATTTTACTGTGTAAAATTGCCTTTCACTTCAGCCATTATCTTGTTTGGTTGAGTTTATTATTATTATCTTTTTATTTATAGGACTCATGGGTTTGATCTTTGTCCCTACTGTGAGTTAGTGCCTATCTGTTAAACTGATTGTTTCCTTAGTTCAATAATGAAACAACATTCTCATGTTATTTTATAATCAATGATATCATAGGAGTTGGGGTGCATTAAAAAGTGCATAATAGTGTTAAAATAATAAATAATAATTATGCTGATAATGATGCATGTATTAATTCTACTAATGACATGTGCATATAACATGTAAGCACCACTCACTCCACATGTGCAAAAGGATCAGGAAGTCAAGGGACAAAATCCTTCACAAGCTGTCCAGCTCTGATCTTTGACATGGAGTGTCATTTATAGGGTGTCAACAAGTGTTAGTTGTGGTTTTGTAGAAAGGATGAAAGGGTTGTGCTTCCCTTGTCAAAAGAGTTGCTGATTGACCAAAAACTCATCTCTTAGAATTTAAATACTCAAACACAATTTTGTACCCTTCCAAGAAAACTCAGAATCCCTTCTTCATAGAGGAAAAAAATGTAAATAGCTTCCCGTAAAAAAAAAAAAAATGTAAATGATTAAGTTGAAGAGAGAAGAAGCTCTACTTTGACAAAGAATAGACCAGATGCTTAATTTTGATATGATTTTGCAATAAGCCATATTCACACTATAATTGTGGTTTCCATAGTCTCTGTTTGGAGCTGGATTCTAGTATGTTTAAATGTGGCTGATGCAGACTAATTTCTCTGTAGGGGATTGTGGCTTTGGCTAAATTCCCAATGGGACATACTTTAGCTGATTACACGTATTTCTCTCACATTTAAAGGAAACATGGTATCTTTGACTTCCTGTTTCATTTTACTGTAATACTCCGAGCAGCAATAACATGTCTACTTAGAAATGACTGCTTTCAATGCATGTAAATTAATACCCATAATCACAGGTGCTCTGAGACATTTGAGCATACAATACAATTATTCAGGTTGGTTTTAAATGAAAATTATAAAACATATTTTAACACACTGCATAATTTTGTGAGATTTGAGAATAGAGCTAGTAGGTAAGTTCTAAAGTCTAATGGAAAAAAAATAAATAAAGGAGAATATACCTTTTAAATGTTATCCTAAAATAATTATAATACAAATCGCAAAAATGATAAAACTTCCTCTCTGTGGACTCCCTGGATATAAAATTGGAAGAAGCCAAACAATCTGGCTATGTTAAGAATTTACACTCTTGTGGACAAAAACAACAAAAATTCACATTTTGAGATTTTCTAAAATATACTATGTATTATTCTAGATATTTGTTCCACACGCTGCCTTTAGCATTGAAATTACAATGGTGAACCAGGTAACACAGTTTTAGCTTTCACGGTTATACTGTCAAGTAAGGGATCAGGCATTAATCATATATATTTAATAAATACATTTATTTAGTCATCACAGAAACAGCACATGAAAAAGAAACAAAAGGTGTTTAAATTTTGAAATATTGGGTTGTCTAGAAAGTCATAATGCATTTTTGCATAGCAAACCACAGAAAAACAAGTCACAACTTTCCCAACCACTCAATAACTTGCCCATTATTTGTGTTTTTCTTTCTGCCTCTCTTGCGTATAATGAATTTTTCCCCTGGCTTTTAAAAATCTTGCTCTCTGATATTTAGAAGCTGAAAACAAGACAAACGTACACAAAGACGAAGACAAAGATTTTGGCATTCATCAAGAGAAAAAAACACAAAGCTGATAATGCTCATCTTTTGTGTAACACCACTCAGTGGTTTTCCATCATTCTTGGTATAAAATTCAAAATTATCATCGTCGCTCCTAAGAGCCTTTATGATGGGGACCTGCTTCTTGTTTCAGGTTCAGCTTTCAACATTTCTCACCTTCTGTGCTTCCATTTCATTGAACTTCTTTTGTCACTAATGTGCTCTTCTCTCTCATCACTTAATGATCTGTGACCGCCACCTTCCCTTGCTGGTTTGATCCATTATTTGCCCCTGGACCCTTTCCTAACCTTAGCAGTTCCTTTTCCTCTTTCCTGATCTTCTTTTGTCCTTCAGAGCACAGATTCTTCAAAGTACAATTATTATTTTTTTATTATTATTTATTTAGTTTTATTTATTCATTCATTTATTTTGATTTGATAGAGAGAGAGAGAAAGAGAGAGAGAGAGAGACAAAGGAAGCCGCCAGGTCCGGGGCTCGAACTGTGGTTGGCCATGTGGGAGTGTCCAGTACCTTAGTCACCACGCCACCTGCTGGTCCCCAGAGCACAATAATGAAGTCATAGTTTTTGTAATACCTTTTGACTCATCCCCCACTGTTCAGGTCCAGTTAGTTGGTCCTGAGTGTTTCCTTGAAAATTATTATGAGCTCTCCTACACTTTACTTGGTAGCCTTCCAACTCATTCACACTATTTTCTCTACTAGAAAGTTACATAAGAACCTGTCCACGTCTTCCACCCCTTGGCTGTGCACTTAATCTCTGCTGACACTGAATGGCTACTTGTAGAATGCAAACAACAGAGAGTTTCAAGTGACTTTAGTTCACAAGTATATTCCCCCGTCACAAGCAGAGAGTGATTCCATTAACACTGACTGTAGAGGTATGTATGAATTTGTATAGCACACATGGATTTACAAGTTGTTTGGGAGTAAAGTTCTTTGGGAGTTCTCTTTGAATTATTTGTAAATAAACCTGATTGCCTATTCTTTTGTGGTGGTAGGAACTTGAGTACATTTCTTGTTTGCTTCTAAATTCCTGGTTTTGTTATATTATCTGTGAAGAAGTGTTCTAGGGAAAAAAGGTAATTTTGTGAATATTGACTCATGCTATACATTTGATGAATGTCTTTGCAAATATTCAGAATAACTCTATGAGATAGGAACTTGGTTTATAGATTAAAGAATTAGAGCCACTTAGATGAAATGATATATCTGGGATTCTCACCCATGTCCTCTGATCAGAAGTGTAGACTCTGGGAACCAGCAGTTAGCATAATGGCTATGTCGCTGGATTCCCACGTAGTCGACTGCGGTTCGCATCCCTGACCTGGTGGCTTAGAACTCATGCCGGGCACGTGTGCGTGAGTGCCCAAGATCCCAAGAGGAGAATGGAGGAGAAGGGATTGCTGCGTGACCATTCGCCCTGGGGGGTGATTTCTTGCTTTCTGTCTCTATGTCTCTCTCTGTCTGTCTGGCGAGTGGACATGCCCTATAGTGAAAACCACTCAAAAAATAAATAAATAAATAAAAGGAAGTGTAGACTCTCACTACATTGAACTGCAGGTTAACTGTTAAGTCAAGTCTAGTTTAGTGTAATGTGGTCTTTCAAGAGGCTATGAGGAAGGTTGCTTCTTTTTTTTTTGAGAGATTTTCACTATAGGCCGTGTACACTTGCCAGACAGACAGAGAGAGACATAGAGACAGAAAGCAAGAAATCACACCCCAGGGGGGATGGTCACGCCGCAATCCCTTTTCCTCCATTCTCCTCTCGGGATCTTGGGCACACACGCACACGCTCCCGGCGTGAGTTTTAAGCCGCCGGGTCCGGGACGCGAACCACAGTCGACTACGTGGGAGTCCAGCGACATAGCCATTACGCTAACTGCTGGTTCCCAGAAAGGTTGCTTCTTGATTCAGGGGTAGCACAAATTCAGTATATAATCCCAATCTACTCTAAAATAATAAAAGCATTCAGTTTAGAGTTGAAAGATGTATACAATAGTCTCAGTTGCACATGTCATGTTAACTTTTCTATGTTCTTTTCCATAGTTTCAACAATAGAATTTAAGTGTTTATTTTTTCCCCATGTACCTCACCAGATTGCTCGAGTGTAAGATTTTTTAAAATTCCTTTGTCTGCTGAAATGTTTTAAATAGTATCATCTACTGCAGAGGCACAGAAACACAGAATGGACTCCGATACTGCCAGCCATCTCTCGTACGTGTTCCACAGGTCTCAAGAGGAATAAAGCCAGAAAACCCTTGATTGATATGTACACATGCATGAGCATTATCCAAATGCATGCTCTGCTAAGAGTGCGTGAAGAACACCACCTTGGGAATTGAGAGGGGATGTGTATTCTTTTTTTATCGATCTTTTTATTTTGAAATAATTATAGATTTCTAGGAGGTTGACAAAAATGCATAGGAGGTCCTGTGGACCCTTCATCCAATCTTCTTAATGTCAACAACTTGCATAACTACAGCCTAATGAAAACCCCGGCGGATCATATGGTGGCACCACAGTAAAATGCAATGCTTCGCAAGGCTGTCTCACAGAAGGTTCCTGGTTCAAGTCCTCTCCGAGTTCACCAGGTCAGAGGGTGCCCACAATCTGGGGTTGGCTGGAGCCTGGAAGTGTCAGCATTCTGTCAGAGTGCTGCATCTCTGCTTTTTTTTTTTCTGTCTCACTAGTGGACAAAATATAAGAATAAGCAAATAAATATATCAGTATGCTGGCCTTAGTACAATCCATAGTTTACCTTGATTTCTCTATTTGTGCACATATTCATGTGTACGTGTGTGTAGTTGTGGCAGCTTTGTGTCACGTGACAACTTTGTGTAATCACTCCACAATCAAGACACTGGCTGATGCCCTCACCTCAAAGTCCCTTTGCTGCCCCTTCGTAGAAAGATTTTGAAATGATCTCGTGTGACTTGAATCATAAGATGAATCACTAGTTAAATAAGAAACCTCGTTGAAAAATCTTTTTAGCATCTCCACCTGTATTGTTGGAAAAAGTGTACATCTTAAGGCCTACCATACATACTCCAATAAATTTATTTTTATAATCATACACAAAATTAATCACCAGTTATGACGTATTATACAAAGTGTACACTTTGAAATGTTTGATCTTAACCTATAAGTCTTTCATTATTAATGATCTCAGGGTGTGTGTATGTGTGTGTTTGTGTATTTCCAAAGTGAACTCCTTGCAGGAGAGAGGCTAAAGGTACTCACTGTCTGTCTAGTAGAGAATACCAAGTAATTTTTGTTAAACTCTTCTGCATACAATTCCAGAAGTTAATGCTTTTGTCCAAAGTGACACTCTAAGTCCCTTATAGAGGCAGGTTTTCTAGTTCCAGTTTTCTGCTGTGGAAGGAGTGAAAACATCAGCCAAGTGAACTCGTTAAGGCCCAGGGTAGCATGGCCAGCAGTAAGAAGACCCAGCGTTTCTTCCACCAGGGCAGGCCGAATTCCCTAATACATTTTTCATCCTTTTTCCAGATTTTCCCCACTGTATTTTAAAATGTGATTTGTAAACTGATAAACTAAGGAAATAAATCATTTTTATTTGGACCTGAAATAGTAAAAACATAGCTAGTCTGCATTACTTATTACTTTACTTAAGGGTAGGGGTATCTTAAAGATTTTTTCCAGCTTTCTTTAAAAAACAGAAATCATCACATTTAAAGAAACAACTACAGTCACTTGCCCCACTAAGGCCAGTTTAGAAGTAGAATTATATTTCCTTACATCTTTCAACTAGCTAAACATTCAGTCCAATGAGTAAGTACTCTTGGTACATTTATACTCTTCTCTGGGAATTTTGGCAGCAGTAGATCTCAGTGAAATTGATACATCCAAGTGGCCTTTTATATCCAAATCCATTAATATGCTGGAACAAAGAAGGCAACCTTTCTGGATAAAACATGAGGATAGTGCTATATTCTATTTTTTTTTTAACTCAGAGCATAGTAAAGGAAAGTAATATAATATTAGAGCACATTAAAATAATTAAGGAATCTCAGCATTATTTTATAGTTGCTGAATGGAGAGGTTAAAATAAGAAAATGATCACTAGCTTCGAAACCCAGGAAACCTTTTCCATTAAACATCGTGAAAGCTTGGAATTGAAACTGCCAGGCTTAAGACTATGAAGGGCAAAAAGTGTCACTACATATGTACAGCATGCTAAGTTTTTATCATCCAGAGTAGGAAATGAAATGTCAGAAACTAGAGCCTTGTAGATCCTCCAATCTCTTGTTCCATCAGAAAAAGAATATCCTCTGCAAGCATGAAGAGAACATTACCCACTTTGCATGCTAGGGAATTCCGCAGTTGGAGGCTTGCTCATTGGTTCCTGAGTATCCCCAGAGTTTACAAGCCAAAGGAAACTCAGAAAAGTATTTCACTAACTTGTGGCTGGGTTATTACTTGCCTACTTTGATTGCTACCCAAAATAAGGGCTTGTGAAACTTTCATGGCTACTAGAACATGGATACTTAGACTTCCCTGCTGTATTCCAGACCTTTCTGTGTCTAAGCTCCCAAAATATGGCAATGGGATTTTGGAAGGCTTCATTTCCTCCCTTCTGCCATCCTCCTGTGAAGATTTTCAGACTCATCCAAGCTGAGATGTTATTTTTGATATCAACCCTCTCTTTCTAAAATAACCTTTCAAACATTTTAAGTGCAAATGAATCACATGGGCTCAAATAAACATACAGATTATATTTTTTTTGCAAAATAAATAAGACAAATACGATTAAAGGATAAAAGTGTTTGGTTTATATTTATTCTGGATGAGATGTGGTCCAAAATGCTTAAAACTAATCCCAGCCACCAGCCATCTGACAAACTCTTACAAGTTCTTTCCTTCTAATTTAAAATTTCCCTTTATTGGCACAAAGTGTGGAATGAACTCTCTTTGGAATAAATTTCTATGAATGATTTGCTATATTTTTGAATGGTGTCTATTGAATAAGCAACTATATGCATATAATATATTGCATCTTTCATGAACTGGTTTAAAAACTATCACCAAGTAATATAAACAGGAAATTTTCTTAGGAGTAATGATCATTAATAAGTAATATTAGTATTTATAATCAAGAAACCTAAATCAAGCAGGTATTACTAAATGGAGTTAATTCCTACTCTTCTAGCAACAGATCATCTTGGAATGTACTACTTCAGATTAAAAGAAAACTTTATTGGAACCAGCAGTTGGCATAATGACTATGTCTCTGGACTCCCATGTAGTAGATCATGGTTCAAGTCCTAGAACTGGTGCCTTAAACTCATGCTGGGCACATGTTGTGTGTGCCCAAGACCCTTAGAGAATAGAGGAGAAGTGACTATGGCATGGCCATTCCCCCAGGGGGTGATTTCTCACTTTCTGTCTCTCTGTCTGTCTCTGTGTTTCTGGCTAGCACACGCGCCCTATAGCAAAAGCCTCTCCAAAGACGAAAAAAGAAAGAAAACTTAATCTTGGACCAGAAACCAATTAATGTCCCATATTTGAATTTTTATCTAAAATTGCCAGAAGATTCTGACGAGTTATGCTGGAGAGTGTCTATGAATAAGTGGGAATAGTTAACTTTTTTTTCATTTAAGGATCAGTGAATTGATGTAATTCTCCAGGAAAAGAATATATTACTGGGATTCTGCCCATAGCTAGGCTACATGGTGTCTTCTACATTTTCTTAAATTAAAAACTTGATGGAGATGCTTTTATTAACAGCCTGAAAGCTTTTTATACAGTATAGCATTTATCTTTTATGGATATAGAAATGTAGATCCAGAAGGAAAATAACTTATGGACAACTTTCTTGTGTCCTAGTTGATTTTACCTTGCAAACATTCTTCCCATACCTACTTTCCATCCTCACTTCCACTATGGTAATACCAGCTTTCAATCTTTTCAATAGGATGACACCAATAGCTTTGCTCTTCAGGGATGCTGAATTTCTCTTTCTAAAATCAAATGATGTCCCTCTGTATGAGAGCCTTTAACAAGAGTCTCCCATGTCTCAAAAATAATATATCTGAAATTTTTATCCTTTGGTTTTGGGGTCATCCCTATGATGGATACAACGATACCAAAATTATCTACATTTCAATCCCTGAAACCTGTACATATGCTACCATCATGGCACAACGGACACTGCTGATATGATTACCTTAAGAATCTTGAAATGAGGTTAAGGGTGCTATACTACCACATGGCCAACCATGGTTTGAGTCCTGGACCTGGTGGCTTGCTTGCTTTCCCTCTCTCTCTCTCTTTCTCTCTCTGTTCATCTCAAAGATGTATGAGGCATATAACTACACTGTTGCAGTTAAGTATTGCACCCTCTGAGGTCATTCTGCCTGGATTAAAATTCTGGTTCCATTGCTAATTGGCTCAATGTCCTTACTCAAGGTTTTAAACCAAGATGTACCTTGGTTTCCTCACCTACTTAATTCATACTTAAGAGGAATTTTGAAGGGATTAAATAAAATAAAACGTATAAAGAACATAAAGGCATGCCTGGTTTATGGCAAATGCTTAATACTTTTCAGACTGGCCCTTAGCACAGCAGTTATGCCCTGTTCATAGGGAATCAGATCCCACATGATCTCCCAACATTCAAATCCTAGTGCCTGTAGCTTGAATAATACACTAGATGTGTGTGTGCCCCAAATCTTAACAGCCTGGAGAAATGGAGGAAAAGGAGTTGCAGTCTAACCAACCCCACTGAGGAATTCTTTCTCTCTCTCTCATTCATTCTTTCTCTTTAGCAAGTGCATGTACCTTCTGGTAATAAAAAGAAAATTTAACCATTATTATTATTATTATTATTATTATTATTATTATTATTACATGTTAGGGTTTGTTCTATAGGCCTCTAATCACAAATATAAATATATTAAAACATTTTGATTGTCAAAGATATTAAGAATTCAACTAGATTTATTTGGCAAACCTTCCCAGTGGATACATTTCCATCCAACATCCTAAGAGTAACCTGTACATTGGCTATGTTCTGATATTATGCTTTTCAATATTAAAAGTGATATTATTCTGACTTTTATGATTTGCCAGTTGCAGACAGTAAAACAAAAATATTTTCCCAGTTATTTATAGTTTTTGTAGTTTCAGTTATTTTAGGAAGAAAAGTTGAGTAAATAATACAACCAGGGTTCCTATCTAGTCTTCTTAGTGGTGACTGGATGTATTGAGTTAATGCGAGATTGTTAAATGGGAAACTGACTGTTTAAATTGAAAGTGAGACCCTTGATAGCCACAAAGATTTCAAACAAGAAATTTTCTGCAGACAGCTTTTCTTTTTATGAATACAGCGCGACAATATTTTTATTATTGTTTGACTCACTGTTTATGAGTTTAGGGCTTGGCAGTTTTCCTGGCTATTGTTCTGTTTCTGATTGAAAACCTGGAATTCATCTGCTTTACATGAATTCTTCCATTCAGATATAACCGTTTCTGCAATGTTTGATTTTACTGGCTTAGGTCATTTACACGGCTGCTGGTGGTGCTTTGTATGACGACATAAAATGAACACACGATTAACTTTTACTAAGTTATAGACATTGACAGCAGAATGGAAACCATAATATATACTGCTCAGGTTCAGTTAGTTAAAGCAGACTACATAAAAGCAGCTTGAGCTTGTCTGTTCTGTTTTACTTTGTTTTGTTCTTCTTTCATAAAATAAATACTTTAAGGAAATACTTCATAATCCCTAAATATATATATAGAGAGATATATTTATGTGTGTGCATTGTGTTCTTGTAAAGAATGTTTATTTTCTTGACCACGCTCTCATGTAAGAAATAGCTGTACATAAAGTGTCCAGATTTTCCTGGATAAAGTTTTATTTATTATTTGTTGTAAGTTTCATTTATTTATTCCTTCCATGAGTGAGAAAGACACACAAGAGAGAACTGAAGACAAAGAACATCCCGACAGCGACCTGATACCATGATCCACTCCCAGCTTCAACCAGCCAGGATCATGGACATGCATGAGCTTTGCTGGGTGTACTCAGAGGGGTCTCTTGAAGCAAATCTCAAACTTTCCCATATGGGTTGGGCTTGAGGAGTTCTCCATTTCACTGCTGAACCACCATTTGGCCCCTATTTATTTATTTACTTCTTCCATGAGGGAGTGAGATAGAGAGCGAGAGAAAGAGAGTGAGAGCAAGTGACAGCTATGGCCCAGCAGGGTCTTCACACTGTGACCTTCCCCCCAGCCTCCGTCAGCATGGATCACAGGCAAGCATGAATGCCTGGTTTGCACAGGGATGTCTCAAGACTTGAACTCAAGACCTCGCTATATGACCTCAGCATCATGAAGCATTGTGCTACTGCTACCCCACCACAGCTGGCTTTAGAATGATTTTTTGAACCTCCTATATAGAGGACTTAACTAGGTCTAATATTTGATGCAATTTTATCTTTGAAAGGGCAGCTGTATCTTCATGTCCATCTGTTAGTACTTTATCTTCAAATACTCTCTTATAAACACCTTATTTTATTTATAGTCAATTTATTCCTTTACTCAGTCACTTATTTGCTTACTGAATGATTTGAGGGAACTTATTTTATCCATTTTCACCTAGATGTCAGACTTAACTGACAGTATTGCATGACCCTGAACTCAAAAGATTAGAATACACTATATTATTCCTTTCATATTGTGTTACCAAAAGGATTGTCATTGCCGTGTTAATTTCACTTTTGCTACATTGGATCAGTGTGATTTAAAAAGAAGGCTTTGGCAAACATTTGAATTAGAATAATTTTACATTTTCTGATGTGTCATGAACCAACCAAAGGAAGAAACTTAGCTGTAGATGACTTGAATACTGTGAGAGCTTATTCACAAAAGAAAACAAACCAAGATGCTTAAAGAAACAGTGTTCCAGTTACAGCATTAATCAGCTTGAAATATATGTTGTTCATATTCCTCTTAGCATGAAAATAGTAAGTTTCCTTATCTCTACAAGGGGAAATCAATTAAATTCAATAAACATTTACGAATATCCACTATGTACAAGGCACTGTATAAGCATTACATCTCATAGCTACTACATAGTAACAGAACTTGCAATCTAGATGTAGTTTTTTGAGGAGTGGAATAAGAAAAATAGAAAAAAAATAAGTTTAGAACATACAGTCTAGCTTTTTTGCTTTGTACTTTCAAAGTATTTTTGGCTGAATCAGAAAATGCATCTTAGGGACCTGTATCTTTCTGGATAATGGGCATTTTGATGGCTGACATAGAAAGGTGAAGTAGATGGTGTTAGAGTGCAGATATTTACAACTTCTCCCTATTTGGCTGGTACATGGAGAAGAAATTACACTTCCTAGCCCATTTTTGTTAGATTTTTTTTTCAGATGAGTCATTTTTGGTTAATATAATAAAATGTGTACCATTACCAAAAAAAAATCTCAAATTCATCATATAGTTCTACTATTTTTCTGTTTCTACAGCCAGAAAACTGTTGCATTCCAGATAAGAGTTGCTCCATTTGTTTGTGCAAGAATAAAAGGAGACATGGAGCAAAGCCACAGATGAAGTATACTAAACATGAATACTAGTGGGAAATACACTTTTGAGCAAACCGTAGTTTAAGCTGACCGATACAGAGACAGAACTATGGGAGGTGATCTGCACATACAAACACATAAGGTTTAGAGGTAGGAAATTAGGCAGCAATTGTGAGCAGTTACAGAAATAATACATTTGACTCATAGACAAAGAGAACAAGGGAAGATGGGCATGGCAATGCAATTTGCATCCATATTATAGGAGACCTTGTCATCATGGTTACCAGAACTAGCAGTAGTTAATAGGTAATGTAGGGAAGGAATCAAGGGGGGAAAAAGTAGCAAAATACATAAGAAACAAGAAATGAAAAATTATTGTTGATGATAACATGTATGGTAATATCCTTGATTAAGCCAATATACAGTGTATTCTGGATGGGAAAATTCATGTGGTCTGCTGCAATGACATACAGCAAAGGAATGCAAAATAATTTTTTAAAAATAGCTAATGTAAGAAGCAATAGGTAAATGCTAAATGCTTTGACTAGAAAAATGACTTATTAGAATATACCTCAAGGAATAGTTGACAGCTGAATTTAGGAGAAACTATAAAGCTATATTTACTGAGCACATCTTCCATGCCAGACAAAGGTTACATGTTAATAGTCAGATAGCAAGTGGAAAAAAAAAAGTAACTAAAATGATGTAAGATTATGCAAGGTGCCACTAAAAGAAATAGGATATTATTGCAGTGAATACGAGGGATTCTCTTAGGTGCAGGAGGACAACTATTCAATGGTCCTTTAAGCAGATGAAATAAGAGGAAAGTCGAAATTAGAAGGTGATAATGGAAAGTAGTGGGAATTGCAAGGACTGTGAAAGGCACTGAAAGGATAGATTTTGCAGACTGATTTGTTAATTCGTTAAGTCTAAGATAAAGATGAGAAATAAGATGCCGATGTTAGTGCCTGGATTACTGTGGGTTAGTGGACCTTTTAGCAGAAAATATCAACTGGAAGAAGAAAAGGTTTCTAAGAGGAAGAGTGACTGCTATGTGTCAACTATTGCGGATCTACAATACAAACAGGATGGAGAGATGAAAATACCTAGTGTGCAATAGGAAATACAGGTTTGAAATTGGAGCAAGAGTCTTCAATGTGAAAGTTGTGCCTTAGTTAATGTAAGACTCTGGAGGTAGATTGAGGCTTGCAGTTAAAAATTGGGTGGGTTTGGGTGGGATGGGGAAGGGGAAGAAGTGTATCTGAAAAGTTGCTAGAGAAGCAAAAGGGAAAACCTGAGCAGTGGAAAACAGAGCTCATTTTTGTTAGCCTGCCATTTGGAAAGCCAGGTGGTATACCCTTGAACACGGCTTAGTACCATCTGGGCTCTGAATCTCACTATCTTTGTGATCCTGAACAAAATATTTTATTTCTTATTCAGTCTCATCATCTATAAAATGGAGAAAATGAATTACACCTAGATGGTGCTATGATCTGAAAATTTGTGTTCCCTACCCCCAGATTATATTTAAACCCTACCCCCTAAAGTGATGGTATTAGGAGATGGAGTCTTTTGTAAGGTGATTAAATCATGAGGGCAGAAACCTTATGAGTAGGATTAGCACCCCAGAGGGCTGCCTAGCCTCTTCCCCAGGCATGGACATTGACAAGTCACCAGCCTATAATCTGGAAGAGAGCCCTCACCAGAATTTGAACATGCTGGAACCCTGATCTTGGACTTCCCCACTCCAGAACTGTGATGAATAAACTTCTATTGTTTTAAGTCACCCAGTCTATGGCATTTTTAAAAGCAACCTGAAAAAAAAAAAAAGATAGTTGGAATTTTGGAAGAGAGTTCAATGACATGGCATGTTGAACACTCATCTCTTACTATGCAGGGCCTGTGAAGTGGCAGCATTATCTCCTATCTCTGATGTTATTATCCAGGACTTCATAAATCCATCCCACTATTTCAACAGTGAGCTAGTCATTGTACAGACACTATCTGAATTTGGTCTAAGTCTCTCTCATATGATCTAGTTACAATCTAATTGTATCTGGTATAAAATATTTTCTGACTACTCCTCTACATTGCTGCATTGTACATTGTCTTTCTTAGTCATGTGGTTCATGATTGATCTTATTTTTGAAAAAGAATTATTTTATTTAACTTTATTAATATTATTTTTAATTTGATCAAAGAGAGACAGAGAAAGAGAGATAGAGAAAATGAGAGAAAGAGAGAAATTGAGAAAGTGAGTTGCCAGGTTCAGGACTTGAACCGTGGAGTCTAGTACTTTAACCACCACACCACCTGCCATCAACCATGATTTATCTTTTATGTCCTGGTTTCTGTCCAGACTACAAGTCACTTGAGGACAAATATTGTCTCATATATTTTTATTTTCAGTAACTTAAACAGTGCCCTGGTGTTATTGGGTACTTAAAAAAAGACAAATATCTGTATGGATGATATTTTTAATACAATAGGAATTTTCTCATCTGACTCAAACTGGTTTTGTAGTTAGAGATTTAAAAAAAAGTTACAGATGAAACTTATGTACATTATACACCTTAAAAAATGTACACCATATACCTTAAAAAAAGTCAATGTTAAATAATACATGTCAAGCATATCTGGAAGGCAGTTCTTAGCAAATAAACCCTAGCTGGGGTCCTTATTTCCACAGTGAGTGTTGGCTAAGTTTGAACAGTCAGGAATAGAATATGCAATAATGTCTTCTATGTCACTTGGCCTCAAAAATTCTATATGATTGTTGACCCTTTCTCTTGACCCTTCCCTATATCTAATTGTCACATACTTCTTTATTTTCCATGTAAGTATCCATCACCCAAATGCAGACACTCCAAGACCATCACCATTACAAGATGGCTGGACTCCATACTTCTGTACTAGTATCTCTCTTTTAGATTCATTCGCCACACTGAAGCATTTCACATCCATACGATTAGACATGACCCACCTTGTCAGGTCTTATTATCTTCTCTGAAATAGGAATAGTCCCCATACACTGATATGTTGCTATGGTGTGTCTTTAGTCTCTAAAGCTTACTTGGCTATTGGTGTAAGGGTTTACTCTTGACTCAAACTGAGGTCATCAAGTCATCACTCTCAGGTACTTAAAGTTAGACAAGGATAGGGTTGGCAGGTGGTATGGTGTTTATGGGCACTGCTCCCACATGGCCAACCACAGTTCAAGTCCTGGACCTGGCAGCTTGCTTTCTCACTTTCCCTCTGTTTCTTTCTCACTCTGCCCTTCTCCAGTCAAATTAAAGTAAATAAATAAGTAAATAAAGTTAAATAAAATAATACTTCAAAAAAATTAGACAAGGACATCACAATTGTGAAATACTATATTTGTTATTCTATTGTTTCCTTTTTTTTTTTTTTTTTTGTTATAGGGCTTCTGTGGTCGCTGGAGATGGAGAGACAGACAGAGATGAAAAGTGAGAAATCACCCCCCAAGAGGGGATGGCACTGCCTCAATCCCTTCTCCTCTGTTTTCCTTTAGGGATTTTAGGCACATGTGCACATGTGCCTGGCATGATTTTCAAGTCGCTGTGTCTGAGACTTGAACTATGGTTGACCTTATGGGAGTTCAGTGCCTTAACTACCACAAAACCTGTTAGCCTCTCTTTCTCTCTGGTGAGTGTATGTGCCCTATAGCAAAAATCTCTAAAAAAAAAATTTTTTTTTTAGTGGAGATGACCAAACTTTTCTAGCACCTGCCTTTCATAGACTTACTTTGCCAATTTGTATTTTTCCCCCTCTTAGGTAGTGATAGCTAGTTTCTGTTATTTGCAACCCAAAGGATACTAAGCCTTCATTTGTACCAAGTAATACATGCACAGTTACAATTGTACTGTTCTCATAAAAGTGTTAAATAACGTTTGCCATCAATTTTAAAAATGTCTAAGCCAGGGAACCAGCAGTTAGCGTAATGGCTATGTCGCTGGACTCCCACGTAGTCAACCGCGGTTCGTGTCCCGGACCCGGTGGCTTAAAACTCATGCTGGGCGCGTGTGCGTGCGTGCCCAAGATCCCGAGAGGAGAATGGAGGAGAAGGGATTGCGGCGTGACCATCCCCCCTGGGGGGGTGATTTCTCGCTTTCTGTCTCTATGTCTCTCTGTCTGTCTGGCAAGCGCACACGCCCTACAGTGAAAATCTCTCCAAAAAAAAAAAAAAAATGTCTAAGCCATAGCTCTGTATTAAAACCTTCCATCCTCTTCTTGAAAGCTCTGTTGTGACCCTATTTTCTTCACTCTCCTTTACACATTTCCTTTAATTATTACCCTGTGCAGACTTTATAGGGTCTAATATGACCCTACAGTGATGTTGTTAAGAGTATGGGTCTTAGTATCACATTGCCTAAATCCAAATCCTTAGCTGAGTCACCTTAACAAACTACTTACATTCTCCGTATATCATGTTCTTAATCTCTCAAATAGAGATAACGATGGCACCTACTCATAGAGCTAAGGGAACCAGCAGTTAGTGTAATGACTATATCTCTGGAATCCCATATAGTTGACCGTGGTTTGAGTCCTGGACCCGGTGGCCTAAAACTCACGCCAGGCGCATGTGCGTGCATGCCCAAGATCCCGAGAGGAGAATGGAGGAGAAGGGATTGCGGTGTGACCATCCCCCCTTGGGGGTGATTTCTCGTTTTCTGTCTCTATGTCTCTCTCTGTCTGTCTGGCGAGCACACGCGCCCTATAGTGACAAAAAAAAAAAAAAAGAGCTAATATTCACAATGAGCTTAGATTAGTTCCCGGAACATGTTCAAAGTATAATAAATATTTCCATGATTAGTACTTGTCCCTGAACTGTACTCCCCATTTCCAATCTCTGACTTTCCTTCTGTTGTTTCTTCTCCATTTCTACAAAACTTAGTAATATCTATGATCAAACCCATCTCAGGTGACACCTCCTCCAAAGAATCTCCTCGAGCTCCCAAATCTAGGCGACTTCTCCTTCTTTGCTGTACTTTTTCATAGTACATATTTGGTTCACATTGCAAAAAAATTCCCACACTCTTCCCTGTTTTGTTTGTACATATGTTTTCTTTTTTTATTTTTTCATAGTAGTCTCTAAACAGAGGCCACTATTATTCTTGCATCTTCTGTGCATTCTCTAAACTTAGCATAATATAGCTCAAAAATTAATACCACTCAATAATTCTCAGGCTCAAAGCAAAACAAAACATGTTTGATGAAACAATTGCCAGAATAAAAACTGTACATTATACCCTCATTTCTCCCTGTGAGAAAGAAAGCACTTTAGACCATCAAATGGTGTAATGGTTACGTTACTGGACTCCCACGTGAGTGACTACAATTCGAGTCCCAGACTCAGAGAACTGAAACTCACTCTTGGTGCGTGAATGCATGCCCAAAATCTCTATAGCAAAAATCTCTCAAAAACAAACAAACAAACAAACAAACAAACTCTTAAGTAGTATCTCCATTGGGTAAAGGATGGAAATAACTTGCTTTCTCCAGTTCCTCTGTTTTCCACCATCCCCAATTTGTCCCCAGATCTCTTCATGCAATAACATTGGTTTACATTATTAACACAATGTTATTATACACGGGGATTTTTCTGTTGGTGCTATTTTCTGGGTCTCTTGTTCTCTTTTGAATACAGGAAACTGAGCTGAGCAATCGTATAAACCATCAGGAGGTTGAAATCGTTTCAGCCATTACTTACTCCTTAACTTATGATTGAACACTGATTTATTCTTTAGCTATCATTGCTATCTCATAGCAGTCTCTGATTAATAGAGCTAAAAACCAAGGGCCAAGAGATGGCATGATGGTTAAGGTGCTGGACTCCCACAGGATTGACTAGCAGTTTGAGAATCACACCAGGTGTGTGTACCCAGAATCCCAGGAGGAGAAGGGATAATCATTTCCCCTGGAAGGTGATCTCTCACTTTTCCTTTCACTGTCTCTCTCTGTTTCTCTCCAATGAATGCATGCTCCTTATTGGGGAAAAAAAAAAAAAAGAAACCTTAAAAAAAAGTGCTCTCAGCTCTTGGGAGTGGGAATAGGTTCTTGATTAGAGGAAAGAGGGGATGCTCCACAAAAGCAGATACAGAAGGGGAAGAAATAAAGGAAATTCACGTTCTATTTCTGCTGACCCTATTCCTATTCCACCTCCATTCTCTTTCCTCTGGGCTACTGTAAATTAAAACCTATATCACCTGTATTGCATCTAGCAGGAAAATAAATAGACTTTTCTCTTTTTATCTTCAACAGTGCATAATGGAGATAATTACTAAGTGCTGATTATATTGTAATCATTAAGCACTTTACACAAGTACATATTGGTACTTCTTACTTAATAAATAATTTTGTGATTATCAGTTTTAATTCTAATCTTAAAGCCAAAGTATAACATATATAAAACATGGATTCTTGTAATTTCTGGGATAAATAAATAAAAATCAATCAATCAAGCCTTAAGGAGAGCTAAACAGAGAAACAATCAATGAGTTGTTTGGGTCCATTTCAAAACATCAAATTAGTCAATTGAACCAAAAGATAATAAAAGAATTTACCAGATAGTAATGAATGAAGGAAGGAAACAAGATCTAATAAAATTCAGTAAATTTCACTTAGGCATCTATCAGCAAATTCCATCAAAATATGTGTATGTCATGCCATGACCCCATTTACTTCCATTTTCTCTAGAAAATTATTTAGAGCCTAACTCTAACACAGATTTGCATGTAGTTTATAGTAAGATAAAGAAGTAGTGAGATATAAGTAAATATGAATGGAGACAAAGCAGATTTCTCAGGCCAGATGAAATATTTATTGTCCAAATGAATTTGGAAAACTATTTGCAAGGCCAGGTCTATAAGGTTTAAAATTTGGGGATCTCTGAGCTAGGAGATCATTTCAGAAAAATCTGTGAAACTTGACAGCATATGCTTTTCAAAGTCTTTCTTCAAAAAAGGCCATTCTATCTATGCTTTTCAGAAACACACACCCACACACTCAACAAATAAGTCTTGGATTTATTCTGTTAACACAGACAGAAGAATCACATTGCATAAATAAACCAAAGCACCCTGATCCCAAGCAGCCTAAACTAATCACAGGTATTGCTAGATCTGGTATATAAATAAATAAAAGCAAACAGAATAGCAAAGCTAATATTCAGTGAGATTTAATCAAACATTGGAATTAAAGTTTAAAAAATATTACATTGTCCTCAGGCGAATTTCTAAGAAAAAACGAATTTCCTTCAGGCAAGTTTATAAAGGAGAAAAAGAAATGATGTTTTAGGACTGTAAAGTGGGAGTTACCATATTTAAGAATTTGTTACAGTGGCGGTTCCCAAACTATGGGGGCTTTGAAAAAAAAAAAAAAAAAAAAAAAAAGAGTTTCAGAACAAACCCAAAATAGTGTAAAAAATCTGTGAAACTTGACAGCATATGCTTTTCAAAGTCTTTCTTCAAAAAAGGCCATTCTATCTATGCTTTTCAGAAACACACACCCACACACTCAACAAATAAGTCTTGGATTTATTCTGTTAACACAGACAGAAGAATCACATTGCATAAATAAACCAAAGCACCCTGATCCCAAGCAGCCTAAACTAATCACAGGTATTGCTAGATCTGGTATATAAATAAATAAAAGCAAACAGAATAGCAAAGCTAATATTCAGTGAGATTTAATCAAACATTGGAATTAAAGTTTAAAAAATATTACATTGTCCTCAGGCGAATTTCTAAGAAAAAACGAATTTCCTTCAGGCAAGTTTATAAAGGAGAAAAAGAAATGATGTTTTAGGACTGTAAAGTGGGAGTTACCATATTTAAGAATTTGTTACAGTGGCGGTTCCCAAACTATGGGAGCTTTAAAAAAAAAAAAAAAAAAAAAACAAGATTCTTAGGACACATCCAAGACTGATGTACTCAATCCTGAATGCCAGTTTTCTTTGTAAATAGCTCATCTGGCAGCTTTGTTTGCAGATCTAGTAAACAGTTCACTCTTTCAGGGAATCTCTGTACTCTCTCCAAACCCTACCACCAAACATACCTCTAAAAACTGTTTCTTACTCAAGGTGCTGATCTTGGCTAAATATAGCAAGCACTTACCCCATTGCTTATACTACTGACTGGGAGTTATCTCCTTTCTTTTTCTCAAAATTCTCATCCGATGAATTATCCAAATTTGCAGACCACCTTTGAGACATACACAAACATGATGGTTCTCACCATCTCCACTGCCACCACTCTCATGAAAGGCACCATTTTCTTAGAATGCTAAATTGCTCACTGATTTCCTCCTTCCAGCACACAAGGCCCATGGAGATCTGCCCATCTCTCCAATCTCATTTCCTGCTAATCCCCCCTTCACTCACAGGATTCCAAAGAACCTCCTTGCCCATTTTCTACCACGTCAAGCAAAGGCCACTGCAATGGCTGCTCTCTCTCCCTGGAATGTCCTTACCAAGAAATCTGCATGGTTTGTTCCTTTACTTTATTAAGTTCTTTGTGTAAACATCATTCAAAGATGCCTTCTTCTCTAAAGAACAATCTGCGTCACTGACAGTCTTCTTGTTCTGATGCCTTTACTTTATACCAATCAACACTGTTGCCGGAGGGCACATGCACTTGTGCTCAGAGAGCAACACAGAGAGAGAACACCCCAATGGGGTATAATCATTCTGCAATCCTTCTTCTTCCATACATCTCTCCTGCCAGGATTCTGGGCATGTACCAATGGATATGTGACATGTTTTTTGGACAGCAGGGACTGAGATTCAAACCACCATCAGTCATGCGGAATCTGGTTCCCTAAATCATTGAGCTATAGAGCCAGCCACTTGAATTCTTTTTTTTGTTTTTTTCACTTACTTTTTTTTTTTTCTCTTTAAAAGGTCTGAAGCTTGGTTTTATCCAATGTTACAAAACTTGGAATAGTGCTTTACTCATAGTAGAACAATAATAATCATTTATATTCCATAAAAGAAAATCCCAGAGTGATTTGTTTTCATTAACATTAAATAATTGATAATGGAGTCATGATTAAGTCAGTGTTTTTTATCCTTGGGAGTGACCTAGAAAGCATAGACTACTATTTGTATAAAGTATTAGTTTGAGTACTCTCAAGACTAAGAAGAGGAAGTTAGTTTTTGTTTTATTGGACTCCAAAGTATATATTCATTAAGAGAATAACATTAAAATTTTATGTCTTATTTGAATGTTGGTTGTAGGGATAGAGAAACACTGACATGTATTTAGTTAGTTGGGCAAACATTTTTCTTTCCAAGTAATTGACAACATAACTCACTTGATTGCTTTGGAGATGTAGGAAGCAGTGAGAAAAAGTGGATTCCATGGGTTTAAATTATGATGTTCCGGGACCAGCAGGTGGCGTGTGGTTAAGGTGCTGGACACTCCCACATGGCCATCCACGGTTCAAGTCCCGGACCTGGTAGCTTGCTTTCTCACTCTCTCTCTCTCTACTTCTCTCTAGTCAAATTAAAATAAATAAATAATAAATAATAAATAAATAAATAAATAAA
>NW_006159760.1:1862087-1863626 GCF_000334495.1 Tupaia belangeri chinensis
GGGGTCCCAAAAAAGGGGAGCTTTGAAAAAAAAAAAAAAAAAAACAAGATTCTTAGGACACATCCAAGACTGATGTACTCAATCCTGAATGCCAGTTTTCTTTGTAAATAGCTCATCTGGCAGCTTTGTTTGCAGATCTAGTAAACAGTTCACTCTTTCAGGGAATCTCTGTACTCTCTCCAAACCCTACCACCAAACATACCTCTAAAAACTGTTTCTTACTCAAGGTGCTGATCTTGGCTAAATATAGCAAGCACTTACCCCATTGCTTATACTACTGACTGGGAGTTATCTCCTTTCTTTTTCTCAAAATTCTCATCCGATGAATTATCCAAATTTGCAGACCACCTTTGAGACATACACAAACATGATGGTTCTCACCATCTCCACTGCCACCACTCTCATGAAAGGCACCATTTTCTTAGAATGCTAAATTGCTCACTGATTTCCTCCTTCCAGCACACAAGGCCCATGGAGATCTGCCCATCTCTCCAATCTCATTTCCTGCTAATCCCCCCTTCACTCACAGGATTCCAAAGAACCTCCTTGCCCATTTTCTACCACGTCAAGCAAAGGCCACTGCAATGGCTGCTCTCTCTCCCTGGAATGTCCTTACCAAGAAATCTGCATGGTTTGTTCCTTTACTTTATTAAGTTCTTTGTGTAAACATCATTCAAAGATGCCTTCTTCTCTAAAGAACAATCTGCGTCACTGACAGTCTTCTTGTTCTGATGCCTTTACTTTATACCAATCAACACTGTTGCTGGAGGGCACATGCACTTGTGCTCAGAGAGCAACACAGAGAGAGAACACCCCAATGGGGTATAATCATTCTGCAATCCTTCTTCTTCCATACATCTCTCCTGCCAGGATTCTGGGCATGTACCAATGGATATGTGACATGTTTTTTGGACAGCAGGGACTGAGATTCAAACCACCATCAGTCATGCGGAATCTGGTTCCCTAAATCATTGAGCTATAGAGCCAGCCACTTGAATTCTTTTTTTTGTTTTTTTCACTTACTTTTTTTTTTTTCTCTTTAAAAGGTCTGAAGCTTGGTTTTATCCAATGTTACAAAACTTGGAATAGTGCTTTACTCATAGTAGAACAATAATAATCATTTATATTCCATAAAAGAAAATCCCAGAGTGATTTGTTTTCATTAACATTAAATAATTGATAATGGAGTCATGATTAAGTCAGTGTTTTTTATCCTTGGGAGTGACCTAGAAAGCATAGACTACTATTTGTATAAAGTATTAGTTTGAGTACTCTCAAGACTAAGAAGAGGAAGTTAGTTTTTGTTTTATTGGACTCCAAAGTATATATTCATTAAGAGAATAACATTAAAATTTTATGTCTTATTTGAATGTTGGTTGTAGGGATAGAGAAACACTGACATGTATTTAGTTAGTTGGGCAAACATTTTTCTTTCCAAGTAATTGACAACATAACTCACTTGATTGCTTTGGAGATGTAGGAAGCAGTGAGAAAAAGTGGATTCCATGGGTTTAAATTATGATGTTCCGGGACCAGCAG
>NW_006159760.1:1863745-1865929 GCF_000334495.1 Tupaia belangeri chinensis
TAATAAATAATAAATAAATAAATAAATAAATAAATAAATAAATAAATAAATAAAATTATTTAAAAAAACTATGACGTTCCTTCAACCTCTATCATGTTGTCCTGTCTGATCCTCAGGTTATGCATTTGGTAAGTGGGACTATTAAACTGATTTTGTCTTTTGCATTATTTTGATTGTCAAAGGGTGTGTGTGCTCACCAGAGAAAAAAAGAGATGAAAAAAGGGGAGGGAGAAAGTACCCCCAATGGTGCATTGTCATGCTGCAATCTCTTCTCCATTTCTCCATCCTCCTGAAATTTGGGCATACATTTACATGTACCCCTATTCAGGGGCCAGAATTTGAACAACAGTTGCCATGTGGGATCTGACTTCCTTAAGGCCATAGGACCGACTTCTCAGGATTATTTAGATGATTTAAAAATATTTGCAAACATACATTTAATTTACATAGAGGAGCCTTGGACCTTATTCTGACTTCATTTACATACACAAACACACAAATATACATATAACTTCAGTGACATCTTCAAGGCACATTACATGCCAGCTTCCTCTAAGCCATTTTTTTCATTTAAAAACACTATTTTGAAAGAAGTAAATATTGACCAAGTTTGAATCTTTTTTCCATTCCTCCTTGCTTCCTGTGTTCACCCTCATGTTTCTGCATATGTCTCCCATTTCCCACAGCTTTTCAGAACCCTTGGTCAGTGGAACAATGAGTGGTTTTTAGAAGTACAACTACATAAATATAAAAGTTACCTTGGAGAGACACACAGTAGATTTCTTGGCAAGAGAAGTCTGTGGTCCTGCATTTCTCTGGGCGGTAAGATTGTCTTTTTCTTCATATTTGTCTGGGGCCATTTTATAAAGCAAAACCTCTGACGGGCCTTTGGAATGCAGATTGAGAACTTGCATTGGGCTACTTTTCACAGGTCGCTGGTGCCAAGGTGTTGAGTGAGGAATAGAGAGTCACAGATGTCACCTTCGGAGTGAAGAATGGGGTCCGATTTTGTTGTTAACAGGAGTCCTATTATAATAGCTTCATATCTCAGTTGGAGCAGCGAGACCATGCACAATTATGGGATATTTTAGCTAAGCAGATGTGCCTCTTCAATATAGCAATTGCTCAATTCTTTGAAAGCTCAAGAGCAGAAATGACTTTCTCGTAATGTTAGACTTGGGAAATCACGGCTGTACATCAACATTTTTGCCCTGAAAACTTTGTACCGGCTTGTTAGTCTGCATTGGGAGACATATTCAGAACTCATGATAGCACTATTACTCGCAGAAGAGAAAACGACCTGGAAAATGGGCAGGACTGATAGGGAGGTCTCCTCTGTATCGAATATACTTCTGAGGGTTAGTATATGAATATCTACTTATGGTGCAGACATAGCCTGTGGTCCCCAAGCATGGCACTGAAGGAGAGAGCCATTTCTACAAACACAATCAAAGCATCAGGAGAGAGGCATTTCTGTAAAACTGGACTAGAGTCCAGTGCAACGATTCATCTGGACTAGGTCTTTGGGTTGGAGTTTGATACAGAAACTTTGCTAAAGGACTTTGTAAATAGCTTAGAATATATTCCTTTCATTGTGAATGATAGAGGAACCAATTGTGTCCTTCCCAGCATTGAGTAATTAGAACCCAGGGCCAGTGCTTCCTGCCTGTCCCCATATACAAAAGAAATACATTGACAGATTTTTCTCCTAAAATCAGAGGGCTGCTGTAGATGAATGGGCTCTACTTGGTGAGGAATCGTTTTGAAACTGGAACACACAGTTTCCAATCTGTTTCTTAATCTGTGTTTAGGCTCACAGTGATCTTCCCCGCACTCTGCTTAGGTATGTTTCAAACATTAAATGAAAAGTTATTATGGAACTGCAGTGATCTGCTTAGAAATTAGTATTTTTTTTATGAGTATAAGATAAATGTTTTCTAACTAAATTTGTTTATTTTCAATACTTAGGGGAAATGCTTCTTCTTGAGCATTTAGTTTGTTAGTTTAGAATAAATTAAGAATATATTTGGCTCTAAAACTTGACAAAAGTGCTATTAGTAAAACAAAATTATTTGAAATAAAGGAATGAATTCATAGAAAGTATTTTCTACTTTTATCTTTAAAACACTTCTCTCTAATCTGATCCCTGAGGACTTTATCAACTACTGTGACAGTCAAATATGG
>NW_006159760.1:1866305-1894708 GCF_000334495.1 Tupaia belangeri chinensis
TTCTTCCTATGGCCTCTCTGTTCCCGTGTCATCACACAGACTTCCCATAAGAACACCAGGTACTAGAATTGAGCCCCACCTTAATCCAGTATGCACTCCTCTTCACTTGATCACACTTACACAGACTCAATTTCCAGTGAGGTTAATTCACATGTATTAGTGCTTAGAACTTGAACATTTCTTTTTTGGAGGACAAAATCCCCACAAAATATAACTGGTCTTGTGCTATTTAAATAACACTGGGCTGCTTCTAGCCTGAAATACACAAGTTATTATTGCAATTTTTGTTAGTATTTAATAATAGAAAAAAAATAATTTTGGAATTAAAGGAAACAATATAGACTTTTTAAATTACCTATCATTTCACTCAAAAAAAAAAAAAAGTTGCTAGAAGGCATACATGTTCACTGGAGAGAGACAGCTGGAGGCATGGTGTGGAGATATTGAGAAAGCATAACTTTTTAAATTACCTATCATTTCACTCAAAATTAAAAAAAAAGTTGCTAGAAGGCATACATGCTCACTGGAGAGAGACAGCTGGAGGCATGGTGAGGAGATATTGAGAAAGCATCCCCCAGGATAGATGGCCATGTCACAATCCTTTCTCTTTGATTTTCCTCTTGGGATTTTGGGCATGCATGCACACACATGAGGCCAGAGTTGTTTGCAAGCTGCTGGATTTGGGACTTGTATAACACAAGTGACTAAATGGAATATAGTTGTCTTAACTACTACCCCACCAGTTGGCCCTCATTTCACTTTTTTTTTTTTTAATTGCTAGAGGGCTCATGTACTCACTAGAGAGAAAGATAGATAAAAAGAAGGAGAAATCACTCTCCAAAAGGCCATGGTCACACTGTAATCCCTCCTCCTCCATTTCTCCATCGTGTTGGGATTGTAGGCATGCAGATTAGACATGCCTGGTGTATTTCTCAAGCCACTGAGGCTGGGATTTGAACAGGGGTTGGCCATGGAGGATCCAGTTCCTTTAACCACTATCAGCTTGGCCCTCATTTTACTTTTTAAAACACATATAAAGCTGATTATGATTTTGAGCAGTCTAGGCATAATGTTCAGAAAATTAACAAGTAAAATAATAGTATATTTCTATTGTACTACATTTTCTTTCATTTCATACCTTATCCCGAGTCCACTCAGTTACTTAAACAAAATCTGTAAACTCAAAATGAAAGAAACACACACACACAATGCTAACTAATGGTAGCAGTATTCACCTTGAATATCCCACAGGAAACTAGTCTCAGTTGCCACTTTCCTGGTGCTTCCTCACCTCTATAAATTCTAGGCAGGCTTACTTCCTGCCTTGGGAAGATAGAACCTATTTTTGAGGTCATAGCTCATTTGTAAAGTATTTCCAGAGCAAGGTAAAAGTTGAGGCAAATGCTGCAAATCATGTATGATCTGTGCCATGAGACCCTCAAAGATTTCAGTTACAAGCACATAACATATCCTGTAATTTGAGCCATCATCAGCAAGGCAAGGATATTTGTATCATTCACTTAACTGTGCAAGGCAACCCTGGCCTGGGGTTCTCCAGTTTTTCTTTTTCTTCCTGGTTGCTTATGCCAAGATTTTTACTTTTTTTTTTTTTTCCTTTTTCCTTAGAAAAGCCATTGGAAGCCATTTGCAATGTTCAATCAGGATAACACGACTGACTATACTAATCTCCTCCAATTGCGGTGAAGACTAAGCTGTGAATATATCTGTCGTAATTTACCATCAGTGAGGCGAAAGAACCAAAAACGTTCATGCCGATTGAAGAAAAGTGGAAAGAAATTAGTCATCTTATGGTTGACAATTCTCATTCTTAGGAATTAAGAATCTTATTTTTCTAAAGAGAATACAATGATTTTAATTAAACAAAATAAGTATATAAAAATACAAGGATTTTTTTCAATAGCTGAGTCAATTTTCTTGGAAAAATTAAACACCATTTCAGGCAAATGTTACATGCCATTTTGTATCTTCTCAGCCTTATCAGTCTTTCCTTCAGCTGCTGGTGAGCTGGCCAGGTCTGTGAGATCTTAAATCAAGTTCCCCAATGTGCAGTCTAGGGTTGGCTCTGTAGCACAGTTGTGAAGCCCTGTGCATCAGGAGCTGGATCCCACATGGTTGACTGTGATTTGAATCCTAGCCCTTGTGGCTTGCAAAGCAATCCAGATGCATATACATGGATGCCCCTATCAGCTGCAACCTAGACATCATAGTGATTGGATGACAAGTTTGTTCTGGTTTGTCCAGATATCTGTTCTGGCACTGATATCTGATATTTGTGCAGAATCAAGAACTAACATATGGACCAGCAGGCATCATGGTGGTTAGGACATTGGACTGCCACATGGCCGACCACAGTTTGAGTCCCAATCCTGATAGTTTGCTGGAAGTGCTGGAAGTCTTTCAGCATAGAAAACCAATTGTGGTTCTTCAAGATCAGCAATCTAGCTGCTTTGTGGAGGGGAATTATCAGAGCTCTTCTACCTGGGAGAGGGCAATGATTCGTTAGTGCCAGAATCAATATCTATTGTGGACATCATTCATCTCAGTGTCTCTGCATGCATCACCCTCTGAGTGTCTGTAACAAATATGGTGAACTATATATACCTCATTGGTTTAAAAGAAAGTCCCAGGTTTAGACATTAGAGATGTGACAAGAGTCACTGGGTTTATGTGCCACTTTAACTAGGACAAGCCTTTTGAACAGAATGGAATAATGGCCTTTCAGAAGTCAGATGAGATACCGGCTCAAGAACTCCTCACATGGTTGTGGCACTGATATCTGGTATTTGTACTGAATCACGAACTAACATATGGTGGGACCAGTAATTAATGTAATCGCTATGTCGCTGAACGTCCATGTAGCCGACCGCAGTTAGAGTCCCGGACCTAGTGGTTTAAACTAACGCCAGGCACATGTGCTTGTGTGTCCAAGATCCTGAGAGGAGAATGGAGGAGAAGGGATTGCGGCATAACCATCCCCCCTGGGACAGGATTTCTAGAAAAAAAAAATAAAAGAACTAACATATGGATCAGCAAGTGGCATGGTGATTAAGGCATAAGACTTGACTTCCACATGGCTGACCATGGTTTGAGTCCCAATCTTGATGGCTTGCTTTCTCACTCTCCCCCCTTTGTCTTCCTCTGTTGAACATATATGCCTTATAGCAAATTTTTTTAAAAAGAATAATAATTATAAATGAAGTGAAAGAAATTATTCAAAGAAATAAGAGAAAGAACTAACATATGTTCTGTGGTTCAATTGCTAGATCAGCAACTGAGGAAAAGATGGACTTGTCATCCTTACCACCTTCTCTATGACCCACTTAGGAATTCATGCTTTCCATTAAAGTCTGCCAGGATAGAGTTCCGGATTTCAGTGTGCTCATGAATCTCCCAGGGGAATGTAAGACTTACGCTGAACTGGAAACAGGGAGTGCCTTATGGTTACTTGGGATTCTTCATGCCAGTGGCCTCATAGTAGGTCAAAGGTAAAAGCCATAATTGTACTGTCAGTGGTGGTTAGTTCTGACTGCCACGTGAGTCCAGGCTTGGTGCTGCACAGTAGGACAGAGAGAAGAAGGAACATGTCCAGAGCACACGGGAATCCTTGGGATATCTCTTGGCTTCTGTGTTCAATGATAAAGGTAAATGGGAAACTGTAACTATCAAATGGAAAAGCAAGGCATTCACAGAATTATAACCCCGGGAAGAAAGACCCAGACACCTTATCAGAGCAGGTCAGACAAGACAAAGAGCTGGCTGAGAGTGAGACCAATCTAGAATGGATGGCAGAGAGAGAAGAAATGAAAAGTACTCATTAAAGTCTATGGACTGGCTTCAGAAGTGAAGATTTTGGAGCTGTTTCTGACATCTCTCACCTAAATCTTTCCAGAGATTGCTCTTGTTCCCCAGCTTGAAGCCATCTCAGTGATAAGTCGAACATGTAAGTGGTCTCTTAGAGAAGTGAGGGTATACTGCTTTCACAAAGAAGGATGCCATGTTATTATGGGAGAGCTACATCAAAGATATTGAGCAAGCTGGTGGCAGGTGTTTAAAGTGACTGGATCCACATAACTCACTGAAAAGTTCGAGACCTGCACCAGCAGCTTGAAATAAACACTGGGCACAGGTGCATGCATGCTTAAAATCCAAAAAGGAGGGTAAAATGGAGAAGGGATTGTGGCATGGCCCTCTCCCATGAGGGGTACTTTTCTCACTTTCTCTCTCCCTCTCTCTTTTTGTTGCTCTGTTCCTGGTGAGTGCATATACCCTGTGGCAAAATTAAAAAATAAAAAGGCATGAATGTTGAATTCATGGTGATTTTTTCAAAATCCTCTTACGTACTGGTTCAGCTCATTTTCGCTTCACCTGTGTCTTGTTCTTGCTGTCACTGTGGCAGCCAGTTCTGCACAACTGTCAACCCTCTTCCACAAGGTGATGGCCCCTAGATACTATTCACACAGGTACTTTTCACCCCTTTCCTCTGAATTTTCTTGATAATGCTGAGATGGATATTGTGAGACTCCCCTCTGGTCCTCATGTGCAATCCAGCGGGGATGGGAAGGACACAGTATCCCTATGTTAGGAACCTTTGGTCAGTGGGATTGGAACTTAAGATTTTTACCTCCTTTTCTCTGAGTAGATGGCAACGAGATTCAGTTAGTTTAGCTAGCTTCTCAGAGGATGGTTTCATGGGGTAGTGACATTAGTCATCCTTGGTGGTGACCAACTTGATAGCTTATCTCTATATTTACTGTCCCCATGTCTCCACTCCTGCTACCTGGGATTTACATAAACCCTTCATCTTTGTTTCTGCTTTCTGGGAAACTCAGGGCAGGATAATATGATATATTTACAATGTTGTCAGTGTCAATTTAAATAAGGACAAACATTATACACATTTTTTTCTTGGGTTAAGAGGAGAAAATGGAAAGATCAAAAGAGAAAAACAAGCACAGAAAGATGCTGGCTGGATTGAAAGAAAAGAGAAACTTTAACGTATGTAATTTGTGTGCTAGTTAGTAGGCTGTCATGCACAGAACATGCTTAAAAGACCCAGATTTAAATCCTGTTTTCTAATACTCACTAAACAAGCAACTGTGAGTACAAATTCATGCCTTGTGTATAATAACTATTTATCACCCACCTTCTCTGATGGCAGGGATTGGGCTAGTTCTTTTGAAACTTGAAAGGGGCAAATGTCACAGACCTCTGCCCTCAGTTAACTGCAACTTTAATGAGAGGAGGTTTAGAAGATGATAGTTATATATATTTTTTTAAATATGCAGAAAGAGCAGTGATAAAGATATACAGAAAGAAGATCTTGAAAGGGAGTGCTTAGGCTCTAGAACTCTTTCCAGGGCAGCAGTGCACAAGTCTGCAAGATATGGGCCACACTGCAGAGCAGATACTGTTGATGTCCCTCCTCCCTCTCATCCTCTGAGCACATCTGAGTTCACCTAATACAGTGGATACTTTCAGCATGGTGCTAACTTCTCAGCTCCAGGCTGGCTGCCCTCTTCTGTGTTGGAAGATTTGCTCTGACATGGAAAGATCTGTGCACAGATGCCACCTGGACTAGGGTGTAGTTTGTACACTAGAGGGTCATTCTACGGATGACCAATGAAGTTAGTAGATAAATTACACACTCTCCATGACTTCTGATGAAATGATTCTGAGACACGTTTTCCTTGGTTTCTCAGAGTGTGTCCAATAAGATTGAGGCCCAGGGGCCTGCAGTTATAAATCACTCGTGAAGTCACAATTTATTGGCATTTCTCCTTTCTCTGAATCATGGTGCTTCATTACTTAGTGTTTGCTATTGAAGCAACCCAAACAACGACACACCAAAGCAGAAAATCTATAATCCCTTCTTTGGAACAATGCAAATAAATCATGTAGAATGTTAGCAGGAGATTTCCTTGACCTGGTTTGGCACCAAAAAAGCAGAGGGAGAGGAATTTGCCAAAGCGTCATAAAATCATTTTATGTTTACAGAAATCATCCTTTTTTTGATGACAGAGTGTGTATAAATGCTTGTAAAAGAAAGGGAGAAAGAGAACCCTTGACAGGGTCTTGTCATGCCATGATCCTGTCTCCCCAGCCCTCCGGCTCATTAGGATCATGGGACATGCATACATGCCCAGCAAGTTTCCAGGCTGATAAGGTACCCACACCTGTGGCAGGCCATGTGACCCACCGAGGCTGGGCCAGGCAGCATTTCCTGATGATGCAAAGTAGAAGAGTTAGACTTATTATTTAAGTAGCTCTACAGCTATCAGTTCTGATGAACTTATGAGTTGATGAGCTGAGACAAACCTTATGTAGCAGTCTCTGTGGATGCATGGCTTGCCTAAACTCTAATCCATAATAGTAGATCCTCTGCTTCTGACAATGATAATGGTTGTTAACATTTATCTAGCAATTTGATTTGTGCCTGGAACTGTAGAATACTTTATATGCATTATTCCATGCAATCCTTACACAAGATTTCTGTTAATTTCTATTAATATCTGTTTTCAGAAATAAGGAAACCGAAGTTTAGAGAATTTATTTAAATCTTTGCAACTCTCTTAGAGAAAAGAAATAGAAGAGGGTAAAATAGCTTAAGAAGATTCTATTTCAATAGTTAGCAAATTAGCTTATTTTCAGGGTCAGAAGGAAATAGGCATTTATAATCTTATGCATATTGTAAGTGAGAAAACAAACTCAGAAAGTCTCAATGAATTATGAAAAGGCATCAGAGAAGAACATATTGAAGGGACCAGGACTGTGGAATCCAAAGCCCAAAGTAGTCTCTATTGTTCCAACTACTCACAAAGCCAGCTTCCCTATTACATTTTTTATTGCCTTTTTCATACATGCACATGACAACAAGAAATTCAAAGCACAAAAGGATATAAAACACAAATCTTACTCTCATCTCACCCTTTCTCAGAGGTCGAAACAGTTAACTTATGTTGGATCCTTCCTGAAAATGTCCACACACATATGCATGTATAGCATCACAAGGGCTCCTGAACATCTTTTTTCCTTTTTTAAATTGGCAGTCTTGGAGATCACACTGTTAACAGCAGCTGCGGCTCTCCTGTTTGCCTTTTGTAATGGCTTCATCATACTTTGCTTCATGAAGGTGCTATAATTTAATTAACCGGTTTCCTACTGATGGCCATCGTTACTTTCCAGCCTGCTGCTATTACAAACAGTGCTGAAATCAACATCTTTTAACATATATTTCGGGGCACATATGTAGAATAATCAGTAGGACAATTTTCTGAAAAGTACTATCAGAGGATCAAAGAGTATTTCCTTTTCTTTTTTTTTTTTTTTTTGCTATTAATTGCTAGTTGATATATTAAACATACTAAGGTCCAGAGAGCATTGTTGTGACTAATTGGTTGTGACAGCATTTCCCTCTTCAAAGAGGACAGAGGGCATTTTCAGGTGGCAACGGTCTTTGGAGTGTTTGTGGATAAGCACTGTGGCTGTTGGGGATGATTACTCCCCGGCCTGGCTCAGTTCCTGTCCGTCCCCTGCTCATTGTTCCTTTGCTAACCCCCTATGTGCTGTCCCAGGTGCAGGAGGCCATGGTGTAAACAGACATTGGAAACACCAGAGCATCTCCATGGGGTGCGGCAGCTGCGGCTCTCCTGTTTGCCTTTTGTAATGGCTTCATCATACTTTGCTTCATGAAGGTGCTATAATTTAATTAACCGGTTTCCTACTGATGGCCATCGTTACTTTCCAGCCTGCTGCTATTACAAACAGTGCTGAAATCAACATCTTTTAACATATATTTCGGGGCACATATGTAGAATAATCAGTAGGACAATTTTCTGAAAAGTACTATCAGAGGATCAAAGAGTATTTCCTTTTCTTTTTTTTTTTTTTTTTGCTATTAATTGCTAGTTGATATATTAAACATACTAAGGTCCAGAGAGCATTGTTGTGACTAATTGGTTGTGACAGCATTTCCCTCTTCAAAGAGGACAGAGGGCATTTTCAGGTGGCAACGGTCTTTGGAGTGTTTGTGGATAAGCACTGTGGCTGTTGGGGATGATTACTCCCCGGCCTGGCTCAGTTCCTGTCCGTCCCCTGCTCATTGTTCCTTTGCTAACCCCCTATGTGCTGTCCCAGGTGCAGGAGGCCATGGTGTAAACAGACATTGGAAACACCAGAGCATCTCCATGGGGTGCAGGGGCCACTGCCAAGAACGAGATTAGTCCAGGAACTGGACACATTCTTATTGGCGGAACGCATGACCTTAAACCCACAGCTGAGTGCAAGGTTAAAACTTCAAATATCTGTTTCAGGTTGAGAAGGGAATCTAGAAACAGGCTGGGAGAATTTGTTCTCCTTAGACATCCTTTGATTGGAAAGAGAAAAACAAACAAACAAAAAACCCTAAAAACCAAAAACAAGACAAAATAATGGCAAGTCTCAACAGATTTCTTGATCTCTTGGAATGTTCAAACTGAATCGCTGAGAACAAATATCATCAAGGAGTTTTGACACTTAGAACTACTACCGTTTCATAGCTTTGGCTTTATGCACAGGGCAAGAATCACTGTACTTGGAACCCTCAGTTCTCCCCACGTTCTTTTCTCTGAAATTCAGCTCCCTAATGCGTGTCCACTCCACACTCCTCTACCAGTTCACCTTTTTCTTTCTACCCCTTTGTCAGTGGCTGCAGGTGAAACCATTTCCAGGAAAGTGTCACTCTTCCTTTCCTCCCCTGGTGCCACCTTTGTAAGCACCCTGAAAATGCAAAGTGAGAGTTCAGAAACTCTCCTGTGTCCTTATTCAGTTGCCAGCTATGTATGCGTTAAGGTATTTCACAACCAGAAGGTCTACATCCAAGTCCAATAATATGCTCCCTGTTTAGTGAATTTAATTGTTCTTTCCCAGTGAAATTTTCTTAATTGCTTCCTTGGGGGTTAAGTCTTTTTTGTTGCTGTTGCTGTTGCTGCTGCTGCCTCTCCTTTCAATGTAGGTATTTGATTTCTCAACTACTCATGAATACCTTTCTGCCAGGGATCACATGTTTGCTGGGCAGCAGGGCAAGTGCTATGCACGTTTCTCCCACACTGAGCTGCCAGTGCTCCTCCAACACTCCTTCCTCTTTCTTTGGCTGCCTCTGCAATTCTGCCAAAGTATCTGCCGGCTGATATTCAGCCCCAGGCAGGCACTGCCAGTTCTGAGGCAGTTTAGAAATTCAGAGGAACGTCTGTGGCATAGACAAAGCTGTATTTCCTTCTAGGGGTCTGGACAATTTGAACTTGGCAGAAACATCTGCATGCTGACATGTCTCTGTTAGGATTCCATCCCTCGGCAGACAGACAGTTATAAATGTTTAAATTGGAGTGGAATACTAAAAATAGGCTCTTAGACACCAAAGCATACCTTTATAGAAGCCTACCACTTAGATCAGTTCATTTATCCATTAAGTTAGTTACTCAACAAATACTTCTTATAGTCTTCGAATTGCTATGTCAGACTTTCAAAATGCAGAGAGATTTGTATCCTTCACCATTTCATGGACCTAACCTAGAGCTGAAGAATAAATGCGTTGCTTAAATTTCGTTGGCAAGAAATTTGTTTATAAACTTTGAAAACAGACCAACCACCACAAGAGTGATTATAAATATTAAATCATATTTGGCATGTGCCATCTTAGTCTTCAAGGGGTTTTATAAACTTGTCATTGGGAAGATGTGAGTCATGCATGCATTAGCATAGCTTGTATGTCTTAAAATTGTTTCAGACTGGTTTCACATCATGTCAGTAAACAAGCCACCCCAACTCTCTGTAGTTGTCTCTTTAATTGATCAACCTGTCAAGGTAGAAAATGAAATCGCTCAGTCCAGCCACAGTAGTGCAGTGAAACCTTTGTAAGCTCTCCAGATATGGAGCAATGCTTCATGATGCTGAGGACAAATGCAGAGGTCCTGGGTTTGTGTCTTGAGGCTTCTCTGTGCACACTGGGCATGCACACATGTGCTGGTGATCCAGGCTGGCTGCAGCTGGGGGATGGATTGCACCGTAAGAACCCTGTTGGAAGTGCTTGTGTCTCTCTTCTTTTCTCTGTTTCTCTCTTCTTCGGGGGTGGGGAGGGAAGCTAAATCAAAAAACTACATTTCCTTATGAAAACGTAAAATAACTAAGAGATGTTGAGTGAAAGCTTCTGCAGTTGCTGATCTGGCCACCCACTGAGTAGATGGGGACCTGTTGGTGGGATTTGCAGACAGCAGCTTTCCGGCCTTGGCTCCCTTCCTTGAGGACTACCAGGTCCAAAAGTCACACACAATTTCCACTTCCAAGTTTTTCATTGTCATTCTCCACAAATAAGATTGTCATTTCTAAACAGAGTAAAACATTGGACAAATCAAATAAAACAGAACAAAACAACACAAAACAGAAGCCTTTGCCTGCGTTCTCGAGAGAAAAGAAAGAAATGTATTGTTTTAGCAATCATCGTCTTAAGTGTTTTTCATCCTTTTCCCACCTCATCTTCAACAGTCTCCTTTGGTACTCTGTGATACCTTCAATGTGAAGGGGAGAGGGACTGTGACTTCTAAAAATGAAATAAAATAAGTTATTAAAAATAAGGGAGAAAAAAGTATAAAATTATAAAAGACAAATGAAACAAAACCCAAAGAACCAACTTAGCCTGATGCCCCAAATTCACAACACATTGAATGGTACTTCAATGTTTGGGGGCTAATTTTTTTTTTCTTAGATTCGAGCAGGCATTTGCCATTGGAGACCTGCTGTCAGCCAATCAGGGTGCGCAATCCAGGCTGCTTTGATGTAACATAAGTTGGAGAGTAGCAGGTGGCCTTCCCTGCTGTTTATAGGGCAGCTTGGGGAGCTCTGTCAGATGTAGCGGCTCCTCTTTATCTGCATGGAATCTGTGTAAATCACAAAAGAACAGATGGAAAAATAGTCACATACTCCGACTACCTCTCAGAAGCAGCTCATAAACCTCCATACGCCACCCGTCCTGTTTGAAAAAACAGCCATCAGTGGGCTGGTCACCCAACTGCTACAGGGCAATCATTTTGTTTACAAAACATCTAAATACAGAATTAGGCAAAGAAAACAAAAGTGGCAAACGTTTAAATGATCACAGCTGTTACATGTGTGTTTTACCATTATATTTCAGAGTTAGGTTAAATAAGTGCAGAAAATAGAGAAACTATCTCTCATCTCCTAGTTCTAAATACCTTATAGAACTTCTTGGTGATGAGAAATGTTGCCAGTGGTTTAGTATGTCCGTTCACTGGATTGTCATTATTTTTAAAATACAGCTATGAAATTAGCTGTTAATTTTTTCTTGAAAACACTGAGCAATTTTCTGAGGATTCATTTATATAGTGTCCTATCGGAAACCAACAAAAAAATTCTCCCCACCTCCAGATTTATTTAGATGGGATTTTACTTGAATTCTATGTAATTGAAGTGAATATTTCAATTCACAGAAACATTCTCACTGTTTGTAAGAATGTTCATGTTCTCACACACAGTGTGTGCTCTACACAGTCTTGGTCACATGCCATCGTCCTGTTCATAAGATATATACAGTGAGACCACCTATGGAATCAAGTTTGTGACAAAAAAAAGTTTCATTTTATTTAATTAAAACTTTGTTCAAAATTTAGCTTGGGAATAAAAAAAATATATAAAGAACTTATTCCCAAAAAGGGAATGGCAAGGAGAAAGTACCAAGGTATAAGCAGAATAAGGGATGAAGGGTGCCGCCTCCCAGCGTCTTTAGAGTATGATTTGTTAGACAAGGTGCTGAAAGAGATGAAGCTATGGGTTAACAAGGTCTTAGCACAGAGGATCTTTAAGGTCTCATGAAAAAACATGGGCTTTGACCTGGTTGTGATCAAAGTTGACTACTGAATGTTGACTTTAATCTATTTATAACTCTAACATCTGTCAAATAACATATTAAAACAATACATAAATTTGTCCCAAAACCTAGAAGGCCACAGAAGTTGCTTATTCCAGGGAAGCATTGTTTTTTAAAAGTAAAACAATTTCAATTTTCTTAGGGATCTCTTTAGTGTGCAGGGATGTTGCTATAGAAAATGCCTATTGTGTAATGATGAACTTGTAAAGCAGGGACAATCAATTCTTGAACACAACACGACTTCAAGCTCAGCGTGAGCAGAAATGAATATCCTTACAAACGTGTTCCAGGAGTTTCCTTTTCTGTGAATTCCAAGGGAGCAGGAAGCACATAGGAATTGTTTCCAGAGCTTCATAAAAATGAACTCAATAAATCCATGTCCAGAGAGGATAACATATTAGGCCAGTGGTTCCCAGGTAGAGACAATTTTTTCCCTCCAGGAGACACTTGGCAATGTCTGGAGGCATTTTTGTTCACGAGTGGTTTGGGAAAGTGTTATCGGCCTCTGGTGGGTAAAGGCCAAGGAGGCTGCTAGAGACAGGATGCCCCCCCAACAAAGAATAATTATCTGGCCTTAAATGTCAATACTTTGGAGGTTGAAAGGCCTGCTTAAGACACTACAGACATTTAATTACATATTCCATTCTCAGGAGAATGAGACTCCAATGATTTGCCATGTCTAACCATGTACATTAGGACACATATGGGAGCGAGGCCTTGATGTTTTTCTTAAGGTTGTAAAAAACATGACCTTCTCATAGAATGAAGTTTTCTTCCTCCAACACAATCATGCACAATCCTGTTGGTTTCCTTTTTCAGTGTTTATATCCTTTTGGAAAGCTGCTCATGAAAAACAATTGTTGTATTAACTAAATTATTCTATAAATAAAAAAGTTACTCTTAACAAGACTCCAACACAGTGATCTCCATTTTGAATTCTTCCTTTTGAGCTCATGACTAATCAAATAGTTTTATCAGAGCTATTCTAAAACAAGCATATTTCCACATACCCATATTAAAAAAATACTTTTGTATTAAAAGATTGACAGTAATGGGGCCAAAAGTTATGAGATATAAAAATCTCAAAGTAACTAACATTTTTTTTAGGTAGTCAGACATGTTATTTGGGTATATATTCGACCATTAGAAATATTCGTTAGTTTTCTATGATGCAAAACTAGGAAGGAAACTTCATAGTGAATTTTTTCCCTTTTATCATTCTTTTTTTTTTTTTTTTTGGTTATGGGGCATGTGCGCTTGCAAGAAAGACAGAGAGAGACAGAGAGATAGAAAGCAAGAAATCACTCCCTGGTGGGATGGTCATGCCGCAATCCCTTCTCCTCCATTCTCCTCTCGGAATCTTGGGCACGCACGCACATTCGCCTGACGTGAGTTTAAGCCACCAGGTCTGGGACTTGAATCACAGCCAACTACATGGGAGTCCAGTGACATAGCCATTACGCCAACTGCTGGTCCCTCATTCATTCCCTTTTTGTTTTAAAGTTCACTATTTTACAATTTATATCATGAATAAGAGAGACAGAGAGAGCAATAGCACCCCATCAAGGTCTTGATAGCATGATCCATCCCCAGTCTTCAGCCCGCGCCATATCATGGGTAATTGTGTGCCCACTGCAGTCAGGGAGGTTTCTGAGCTCAAACAGGGAACCTTCTCCTGTGGAAAAGTCACTTTTTACTGTTATGACTCCATCTGGTCCATCATTCATTCACTTTCAATAATCTCTGGTAATTGAAAATCTCCTTTGTCATAACAAAGATTACTATAAGACAACAAGTAATTCTTTATTTCTACTAGAAGACCTTAGACTACTTTCATTTTTTTTCTTTGTCATGTGTAAAACTTAAAAAAATAAGAATCTGAGTATTTGAGAAAGCTGTTAAGTAACTGAAACAGTAGACAGAATGAACATCAATTATCACAGGAAAGTACTCGATACCATTTGAGCTAAGATAATGTAGCTATGATATTTTGGATTTCCTTATTTACGTTTACTGTTGATAAATGGCTAACGGTGCTTCAAGTCCCAGACCTAGTAACTTGAAAATCACACCAGGGCCATGTGTGTGCATGCCCAAGATCCCAGGAGGAGAATGGAGGAGAAGGGATTGTGGTGTGGCCATCCCCCCTGGGGGTGATTTCTCACTTTCCCTTTCACTGTGTCTACCTCTCTCTCCAGCAAGTGCATGTGCCCTAAGGCAAAACCTTGAAACAGAACAAAACAAAACAAAAATTGATGTAATTACTTTATGAAGGTACTTTAAGAACAAATAATATTTAGAAAACCTATCTAATTCACAATTTTCTTGGAGGGTCTGAGTGAACGCGCATTATAAAAAATAATCAAGGGACCAGCATTTAGCATAATGGCTATGTCGCTTGACTCCCACGTAGTCGACCACGGTTCTAGTCCTGGACCGGTGGCTTAAAACTCACGACGGGCACATGTGTGTGCATGCCCAAGATCCTGAGAGGAGAAGGGATTGCGGCGTGGCCATCCCCCCAGAGGGTGATTTCTTGCTTTCTGTCTCTCTGTCTCTCTCTGTCTGTCTGGCAAGCACACACGCCCTATAGCAAAAACCTCTCTAAAAAACAAACAAACATAAAAGTAATCAACAAAAATCTGCTTGATATCGTCTATTTCAACATGTTTCTTAATAAATCTGAAGTTACAAGTTACAAATTTTAGCAAAAAGTACTCTAGATTATTAAGTACCAATCTATTTAATTTTTGTTTTATTGATTTTAAAAAAAATTTTTTTTTGACAGAGAATTTGTTTGAAAGAAAAAGAGAGAAAGCACCCACCAACAAGACCTGATCATGCCTTTTCCTTTCATTTCTTCATCCTGTCAGGATTTTATGCAGATACACACATGCACACTATGTGCTTGTCAAACTACCAGGGCTAAGATTCAAACCACAATTAAACATGTGGGATCCGGCTCCCTTACCTGCTGAGTTAGAGGGCCAGATCTATATTAATTGGATCTTCAATCTATTTCCTAACTACTAATGACATTATTTATTTTTAGCATTTCCATCAAAGAGGACAGTAGGACAAGAAGTTGAATTTGGATGTTTTTCCATTCATTTTCCTTTATAAATTATTTAAGGATAGATTACTATGGATCTTGTCACACTACCCCAGATCCCAGTTCCTAAAACAAAATTAAAAGGAATATGCACAAACAACCAAACAAAAACTAACAACAATGCTAATTCTTTCTATCTTCTTTGTGTGAAAGTCACACATCGCATTTAAGGCCTAAGCTGTACTTCTTGAGAAGTTAACACACGTTACCAAACATATATATATATATATATACATAATGAAATATTTGTTGTACATTCTTGTGATCAAATTTAAACCTTACACATAGTCATACCATTATTGTCCTGGGTGGTGAAATGATGCTTTTTCTTTTTGTTCACACTTGACTGTCAAATGTAGTACTTGATCTATAGCCTTTACTAAACTTCATTCTGAAGACATTTTAGGACTCTGCTTCTTTGTCTAAAAAAAAAAAAAAAACTGGGGGTAAGGTCTTATCGAGCAAAGTCAAGAATAGGAATTGTTCTAAATCCAAACCAACCTACACCCTGCCATCCAGTTTTTCTCCACTGGAAATGATGAAGTGTTCAGATCAGAGTGTAAATTGGCATGAACTTTCGTCTGAAATGTAATAAAGTTAGAGAAGACTGGGTGATTTTTAAAAATGTATCATTATTCATATCCAATGCTTCCTCTGCACTTCTGTGTACCATCTGGTCCTGATGGTCGAAGTGCCAAAATACCATAAGGAAAGTTGTTTTTGTGGTATTTCCAGTCCAACCAGAATCAGAAAGTACCAGAAATCTCTTGAGAAAAGCTGTTGTCATAGGACACAAAGCCCGTTTTTTTAAACCAAAGAGTTTAAGAAAAGTAACTAAAATCAAGCTACTGTCTAATTTAAATCTGAACACAGAGAAGATGTTCTGGCTTTGGGGTTTACCAGATGTCTTGCACAATTAAAAGATAAATAAATAAATAAATAAATATACATACTACAACTTCCTTATACATGTATCTAGTTCCTTTATAAACTATAGTTTTCTTTCTAATCCTTGATTTGTTTATTCCTAATTTACTTATGCATTTATTTTTAAGAAGAGTATTTATGAATAAATGAGGCCATGCAATTTTCAGTGATAAATCATTTGAAAAAAGAAACACAATATAGACTCATTTATTATGGGACACCAAACTTCAAAGCCTTAAAGATCATGTGTAACATGTACAAATACTATCTGATAGCATCCTATTTATGAGTCCCTTGCTGTCCAAAGAATTCTTTTACATGCCTTCTACTTCTGTGCAGGACATCACAGACTGTCAAATACAAGGAATCTTGAATCTTAAAAGATTCAATCTGTGCTGTAAACTCACTGCCCAGAAGGTTTAGAGTGGGCTGTTAAACTTGGCAAGATTTTTACTTCCATTCAATCCCCAAATCTTCTGAGGTTGATTTGATACTGAGTTTTATTCAGTTTCATTTAGATAATTTTTTAAAAGAATTATTTTATTTAGCTTTATTTATTTATTTATTTATTTTAATTTTACTAGAGAGGGAGGGAGAGGGAGAGAGAGAGAGAGAGAGAGAGAGAAAGCAAGTTGCCAGGTTTGGGACTCGAACTGCAGTTGGCCATGTGGAAGTCCAGTGCCCTGAACTACCACACCACCTGCTGGCCCCCATTTAGATATTTTTTAAAAAAATTCTGAGCAAGGAGAAGTTTAAGTGATGAGTACAATCGGATTGTCATCAGTAAGTTGTGAGAAATTTACCATTCAGATTTTCTGCTAAAGGAAATGTATTATAATGCAAAGAATGTGTACTATGGGTTCAGACAGACATAAATTCAAATCCTGGTTCTATATCTTCTGGTTATGTGATCTAGGGCTAATTACTAACTCTTCTAATCTTAAATTCCCTCATCTAAAACAGAAAACCAGTTATTTTAACATGGTGACAGATCCATGAGTTACTGAATGTAAAGTCTTGGAGTATACAGCAGGTGCTCAATCTTCTCGTCACTCTCATTGCACAGAAGATGATGAAATGATGGACAGCTGCAGGGCAGATGCTCAAGAGGTTGGCTATTACAAAAGAATGTCACAGTTTTTGCTTAAGCTCTTTTCAATCCATTGAAAAAAGAAAGAATATCTCTGGGGATGTAACTCACATAAGCTTAGGAGGTCATGACGATATTCTCCGTGATGGATGTTACCTACCCAGTTCCCATAGGCATTTTTTTTAAAGATTTATTTATGTATTTACATTTGTTATTGTTATTATTTTAATTTGACCAGAGAGAAAGAAAGCAAAAGCGAGAAAGCAAGTCATCAGGTCCTGGACTTGAACTGTAGTTGGCCAGGTGGGAATCCAGCACCTTTGATCACTATGGCACCTTCTGCCCTACCCCCCAATAGGCAATGTTTTTAATCTTTCATGGAATAAAATTGTAATGCTTAGAGAAGGATATCATATGACTTGAGATGTTTTATAATTCATGTAAAATATGTCTCTCAAATAAGCATTATTGGATCACTGAGTATACTCTCAGCCCAGTCCCAAAGAGGATCTTTTCTCAAAGAAAACTCAAGAAAGTTGAAACAATTCAGGCTAAAGTTTTTAACTAAGAATAAAATCCTTGTCTTTGGGTTTTAGGACTATATCATCTGTGGCTGGCATATGCACTATAATATAGTTTACTAGAATATATCTGTTTCTAAAACAAAGTGTCTAACTAGTTATCTGTTTTTAGATCCACTTTCTGTTTTCAAATCACAGACTTCGACAAGAACATCAGAAAACTATGAATGGATGATAGCTTGTTCTGGAAAGGATGGCATTGATATACCCAGGTCTAGTTCTTAAACTCAAAGCCTTTGGACTCTGAAGTAGCAGCATCTTAATTTCAATGTCACTGTCATTCTCTTTCTCATTACTTTGGTTTGTACAATTTCACTTTTCTGTTCTCCTATTTTTGAATCACTTGAATCGAATTGAATCATTTAAGGCACACTCCTTAGATATATATATATATATATTTAAATATCCTTCCCACATAACCCACTTAGGAAAGCAATTAAGGTTTCATTCTTTGAAACGCCAAAGGAGTGCAAAAAGTGCCTTTTGGGGAACTTTGCCTGAACTTTCCTCCTGCAACATTTTACAGACCAAGGGAGGATGTGCAGCTGTTGGCTGTTACTTTCTTAACTCCTGTCAACCAGCACTGACTTCATTGCCCAAACAACTAATATGAGTGGGTCTTTTTTTTTTTTTTTTAATTCTAAAACATATATACTGTTCTTCTCCTTTGAGCTTTGAGAGACTGTCTTATTAGGAATGCAATCTGTCAGGACAAGCAAAGTCTATCCAAAGAGAACTCCATTGTTTCTGTGTTCTGTTACAATACTTTTATTAGATGGTGACATTCCTGAGACAGCACCTGCTGTGTGGCTTTGGGTGCTGGCCAGCAATGAAAGGGAAACACAACGTGTGGTTTAAATCTGAGCGACACAGCAGTGCATGACTGTAACAAATACCAGGCATTGAAGAGTTGGGAGGGCTGACAGGATCTCAGTGTGTAGACACTACCGTTCAGTGTATGTGTGAATACCCGGGTCACTGTGACAAATGTATGGATGGCCAGATAGCTAGAAATGTTCTTTTTGTCAGGCCCATATATGAGGAGTCTTCAAAACATTTATGGAAGATACCTACTATGAAAAAAACTGTGCATTGACTTTAAATTGTTTTGTTTTCATTTTTGTTTTTCACCTAAAGAAACTTTGTCTTAAATTCCATTGTTCCACAGACTTTTTGAAGTTCCCTTTAATTTGACATAACCACTTACTTTCCTTCCCACAGTTCTTTAGAGATGGCTTGTTAGAAATTTGAGGGTTGGGACCAGCAGTTAGTGTAATGGCTATGTTGCCGGACTCCCATGTAGACGACCGTGGTTCGCGTCCTGGACCTGGTGGCTTAAAACTCACACCGGGCGCATGTGCAAGCATGCCCAAGATCCTGAGAGGAGAATGGAGGAGAAGGGATTGTGGCATGGCCATCCCCCCTGGGGGGTGATTTCTCGCTTTCTGTCTCTCTGTGTTTCTCTGTCTGGCGAGCACACGCGCCCTATAGCAAAAACCTCTTCAAAAATAAAAATAAAAAAAGAAATTTGAGGGTGACCCTGTAGCTTGTGGCTTCAAGTATAGACTTTTACTAGTAGCAAATGAAAAATGAGGACTGAAACAGTGGTACTGGGTCTATGTTCTGGTGGAGGTATCTGGGTCTCACGTGGTTGAAGGAGTGGTTTGAGTCCCAGACCCAGGAGCTCGAAAAACACTAACTGTGTGTGTGTACATGCCTAAAATTCCAAAAGAGAGAGAATTTGAGAAAAAGGAACTGTGAGATGACCGTTCTTCATGGTCGGGGGCGTGCTTTCTCTTTTCCCTTTTTCTTTCTCTCACTCTGTCTCCCTGAGCATATATGCCCTCTGGCAAACTAAGAAAAACAAACACCAAATAAAAACTAGTATTGACGAACCATCATGGTGAGTAACAGCAAAAGGAGGGGCAACAAAGTATATAAATTATAATGTGTGTATAATATATAATATACAAACAAGATATAATTACATAAAATACATACACACACATAACATTCCTATTGAAGAGCTAGTATACGTTTTTCCTGTAGAGAAATATTTTGATTTTTTTAATCCCTCCTTTCATCAGTTTTTGCTGTAAATGGTGTAGAACGCACAGACGTGAAACCTGTTGAATTTATAGTTGTTTTTAAAATGATCAGATGGTCAATTTCCATAAATTTAACTTACTGTTCCCTTTAGTGGCCACGTGGTTGGGGGAGGAGCTGTTATTGAAAGCCAAACCAGTGAGGACGGCAGTGGTTAAAATTGTTAGCAGCTATTTCTTGATAATTAATAAAGCTTAGGAAAAATAGTATCTGTTTAGGATATTAATTGTACTTATTAAAAGAGAGAACTGGGACTCCAATTAGGTAAGGCAATTTTTTAAAGTGAGAATTCAGAGGAAACTTTTGTTCAGAAGTGAGACCCTAAGTCATTCTTTCTTTCTTTTTTTTTTTTTTAACTCAGTTGATGGTACACTGCTGTTGACTTTCTGGTGAAAGACCTCAGTAAGAAGCCTTCTTGGCCTTTTCTCCATATATCTGATGACCTTCGAAAGTGATGACTTTATAGGATGTGACCCCATGGCTCACACCACTGAGAAGTAAGTGCAGTGCTCCTAGAAGTCCCTGCAGGGGAATAGAAAGAGCTATTATTCAGAAAGACTGACTGGGTCCCCACTGGACATGGTTCCATAATATTTCTCCTAAGACACATGAAAATTCAACTTGTTTTATGCACGTTATTAAATATGTTCTAGCACCTACACAGTTATTTCTCTGTGTGTGTGTTTATGGAAGAACAGAGACTTTATGTCATTTGAACATGTGAATCTCATTATATTCTGTTTTGAATAACATACCAATTCTCCTCAATAGATCAGGAATAAAGTTAAGAAAAATGCAGGATTGAATGCCCTGAATGTAGAATTCTGAGTTCAGTAAATGCTGTCTTCCCATTTCTTCTGGGAATTCTTATCAATCTGATGGGCTTGTTTATGGAGCTAAATCAGAGTCTTAAAAGCCTCTATATGTTTTACTGAAATGTGGAGTGCTTCTGAACTTTAAAATCAATCGCATCGATTCAATTATAGAACCTAAGTGAAGACTAATGGTTTTTATGTTCATTAACTTCTAATTTGCATAAGATAGAAGATGTTAATATGGTCTCAGAGTCTTCATGGAAACCATTTCAGTTGAGCTAGAGAAAATGGGACTTCCGTTTTCACTTGCAATGTATCAGTATTCCAAATATTAAAATCTATGATCTTCAGCTCAATTTCCACAATTCTTTCTTTTTTTTGTTACCTAAAAAAAATTATGAAATTTATTCTAGGTTGTATCCCTATAGCATCTTTATCAGCTCCTCAGTTGTTTTTATAAGCAACATGAATTTTCTCTTAAGTTTTACCAGAAGTTTTACAAAGAAAAAGTAAAGACATCTCTTTTGATTTGCTGAAGTGTGGAAAACTCAGTCAAAAAAAAAAGACTTAAGAAAAAGGCAAATCTTCAATTATTACCAATTTGAATTACATTCAAATAAATTCTAAATATTTTAGGGTTTTTTTGCCTACAAATTAATAGTTGCTTTATTTCTTATATTTGCCCTTTGTTGAATATCTGCAAAGACAGTGTAATGGGTAACTAGAAATAAATCTCATGAGCACAGATTAGCATGAGTATTAGAAGAACCTTAAATTATTATTAATTTTTTACCTTTTTTATCTTTTTATTGCAGTTATTAGGACATCCAGCATAATTTGGAATAAAAGTACTAAGAACAGATATCACTATTTTATTTCTGAATATTTTCTTTTTCTAGCTCTGATACTGGCAGGATAGTTTATATCAGATAAAACGCACTTGCTGACAGCCATTATAAACTCTAGACAAAATATTAAAATGATATCCTGTCTATAGAGAATAATCAAAAGCAGGCAGAAGTTAGAGGAATACAACAAAAATTTCTTTGTGTATTTCTACATTTAAATTTCCTGTTAAAAATGTCATTTCTGTTTTTTTTTCATTACTTTTTCTTTATTATTATTATTTTTTAACCAAGTCCTGGATTTGATTTTCATTTAGCTTTTGAATATTCTCTTTGTTTTCTTTGGAAAATAAGATTGAAATTATTCCTATTCTCTAAGGCAGTCTTTATTTGGAAACTGCTAGAAGGTTGCCCTGTGATCATATTTCTTTTTTCATCGCACATTTCCTTTATTTTATTATTGCTAAAGAAAATGGGACTTAAGAGACAATTCATGTTGCTTATAAACTAAGGAATAGGAGTTAATAAAGGATTATGGGTTTGAGGATGTAGGATGGCATCAGACTTCAAAAAGTAAAAAATAAATGGGAAAAAACAGACAGAGCAGAGAAACTGAATGAACTAAAGGTGTATTGATATATATGACAGTGGTCATGATATGATATGATAGATAGTGATCTATTATTTAGTGGATCTATCTATCATCTAGTGATAGGCAAAGTGATCAAGAGGGTTGCTGGACTATATGACAACCATGACAGCAATCTGGCAGGGAGAAGCCTTCTTACCGTTGCTTTCCCACAACCTTTATTTTTACTACTATGGCTTCTGCTGCCACTTTGCGTAACCACAGCTCGTAGCATCATACCTTTCTTCTTTTCAAGAGTATAACCACTTTATTTAAAACACGATGTGGGCCAGCAGAAGGCTGGAGGTCAAGGTGGCTGGATCTCACATGACCAACTACATGATTCAGTCCCAGACTGGGTGGTTTAAAAAAACATGCTGGGCCCTGTGCTCAAAATCCTAAGAGACTAAAGAAGAAGGAAATGTGCCCTGCAAGGGAAAGCTGCCTTCTCCCTTTCCCTCTTTCTCTCTCCTTCTCTCTGTGTGTCTCTGCCTCCAGTGAGTATGCAAACCCTATCGCAAAAACAAAAATTAAAACCGAATAAAAACACTATGCTCAACTCTTTTCATGCATTTTATCATTTAGACCTCCAAATAAGATTTTGAGGTGAGTATTAACATCCCAGTTTTACTGATGTAGTAGAGGTAGAGAGAAGTTTAGTATTTGTCTAAAATAATCTGATAACGTCATAATTCTCACAGGTTTCATTGACCTCAGAAATGGATGTTTTTGAAGAAGAAAAAGAAAAAGAGATAAGCAAGTGGGGAAGCTCAGTGAGTAATAAAAAATAAATAGAATTTTAGAATTATATTCAACTTCACATGGAGAAAACTTGAGATAACAGTATTTTAAAAGAAAATATTCCTTCACATAAAGAATTATAGCAATAGGAAGTTCATGATCACTAGATATCCCCTCTCCATTGTTTTATTAATCTTCTTTGGTATGTAGCTTTGTCCTCATGATGGAATAATGCTCTGAGTTGAGTACTATAAAGCAAATTGTATATCCAGAAAAAAAAACCAGAAATTTGTACAAGAAAGGAATGAAATATACAATTAGGTTTAGCAGTGAACAATGTACTACTACAGATGTTTACTGTCGATTTCTTCCAAAGTTGTGATTTAAATGCTGGGAGGTTTGAGAGAAGATGCATGTGTGTGCGTGCGTGTGTGTGTGTTTGGATGATATTTTGAAAATAGGTACATCTTCAAATAATGGGGAGAGCTCAATTAAGAACCAGAATCAGGAGAGCAGTGTAAGCTTAATATTCAAGATATGGAAGTAAATATCAGGTGAAATGGTTGTTAGACTTGAAAGTAGAAAGCTCTGAGCAGCAAGCTTGTAGTAAGAGTTGAAATGAAAGAATGAACTACATTTTTCAATATGTCTTTTTTGATATTTTTAAACTATAAAAGTAGTAATTGTGTTAATAAAGGTATATCCAATAATCTTAACATTTAAAAAGGTCTTTTTTTTTTAAAGCAAATAGCTATAATCTTTCAATTCAGAAATGAGCATTATCTATTCTTTGGGATATATTTTCCCCCAACTTTAGCCTGTGAATACTTTTTGTATGGCTCATCCATTCACGCAACAAATATTACAAAGCAACTACTATGTGCTTGACACTGAGCTGGACATGACATAAAGATGAGTCAGACACTCTCACTTCTCAAAGGATCATAATTTATGTGGGCGATGAGCATCAAAGAGATCACTCAACAAGGGCAGAAGAGCAAAGTAAAAGAACAGGAAAGGAACTGAGCAGGGGATTCTTATGCTCACCCTGCATACAAAAAGGAGGGAGGTGGACAATGGAGTGTGGGCAATGTTTAACAAGTGCAGGCTGAGAAAAAATGGGTGTGTGAATACTTATATAGGAGTATTATTACTCTCCCTGATATAAAAGATGTATAGTTCATAATTTGTAAAATATAAAATATATGGTATCTTTCACTATAAATTCTATATAATTGATGAATGGGAGAATTCTGACATAAATATAACTAACATTTTCATTAAGATGAAAGAGAAACAATACGGAGATTTCCTGTTATTTTCTTCATTTGTCAGTGGCATGAGTAATCTCTTTACTGAATCAGGTAATAATTTTTAAATACTGGAATAATATTTCCTCATTATTTTGTGCTTTTATAATGCTACAGCTATAAATGTGAAATGTTTTTAAGTTTAATTTACATTATTATAATTTTATTCATTGCTTTCTTAAGCCTAAACAATGAAGAAAATAACAAATCAAATTTTGATTAGTAGCATTTGCCAATTTGTATGGTGTAAATACTTCCATTCGGCCATGACCCATCGTAAGCTACCAATACGATGTCATTGACAGTAGGGTTAGAAAGAGATGTATTCGTTCTTAAATAGTATTACTTCCACAAAAATACAAAAGGTTTAAATAACCTCAAGAAGATAAATGATAATAAAATGCAATATGTGATTTGAAAGTGATGGGTTTACATATATTTTACTTTTGTCTTTTAATATAATTTATTCAATCTTAAATCTATATAAATTAACTTTTACTCATGGTTGTGTTTAATGACTGGCTCATAAATGTCTCAGATGTTGAATAATTATTTCTCATGATCTCATAAGAGTTGGCGCCAGCACACCACTGGCTGTCTGATGAGTCAGCAACACTTCCTGGAGAAGGTAAAGCCTCAGGTGAGTCTTAACAGGTAAGTCAGAATCAGCTGCCAAATGGGTGTGCAGATGGAGAGACTTGCACACGAGAGCAAAATGGACAGACAGTGGGGAGGGTGGTGCAATACGTGGATGGAAATATGAGCAGCTCTGTGCTTGAGCCCAAGATGAAATTTTCAGAAAGCAAGGGCATGAGAGGAAAGATCCTGCAAACTACATCAGGAGGTTAGAATTTATCCCATAGGCCATGGGGAGTCGTTGAAGGATTTAAAGCAAGAGAGTGAATTATTTCGATTTATGGCTGAAGCATGATCTTCTGACCAATCCTGACAGAACGCACTTGATAGTGAACAAATCTTGAGATACACAAAGTAGTTAGGAGACTGTTGCAAGTGGTTCAGGAAAGTGATGATAAGAGCTGATTCAGGACAGTTGTATTTAAGAAGAAAGAAAAGGTGACAGATTCCAGAAATATTTAGGAGGTAAAATCAGCAGGGTCAGTCACTGAAGCAGGCAGGGGTGAAGGAGAAGGAGAAGTCAGTGATGGCTTCCAGGTTTCCAGCTCAGTTTATAAATTATGGGGCCATGGCTAATAAATGGAGTCAAGGAGAAGGATTAGATTTCTGAGGTATGCTGATTAAATCAGAGCCCATGAGTAGAATTTCGGTCACTGTGGGGTATCCATATGGAAATATCTTGCAGGTCTGTCTGAAGACAAATTTAAGGCATGATTAATAGATAGGTACTAGTAGATGAACTCTAGAGAGAAGTATGAGACAAAGACCAAAGCAAACCTGGACACGTCTGCACATAAAGGATTGGCAGCAGAGACAGGACGACTGGTCAGAGAGGTGAGAAGTGAGTGGAACATCAAGTACACAGACCAGGAAGAAAGCACATTTTAAAAGCCAGGATTTAAAAATAATGGCAATATGTCAAATGAATTATATATGCCATGTTGAATTTTTATTGCCTTTTATTAAAATATAATCTTTTCTTGATTTATAGAAGAATTACAAATAAAGAGGAGTTTTACTTTAATAAAATTTCAGTATACAAATAATATGAATTTATTATAGAATAATGATAAAAATAAACAAGTAGGGGCCAATAGGTGGGGTGGTGGTTAAGGTGCTAGATTCCCACATGGTTTTGTTTTTGTTTTTTTTTTTGAGAGGTTTTTTCGCTATAGGGTGCATGTGCTCGCCAGACAGACAGAGAGAGACATAGAGACAGAAAGCAAGAAATCACCCCCCAAGGGGGATGGCCACACTGCAATCCCTTCTCCTCCATTCTCCTCTCAGGATCTTGGGCACGCACATGCACCCGGTGTGAGTTTTAAGCCACCAGGTCCAGGATGCGAACCATGGTCAACTACATGGGAGTTCAGCGACATAGCCATTACGCTAACTGCTGGTTCCCCCACATGATTGATCATGGTTTGAGTCCCAGATCTGGCAGCTTGAAAATCCTACTGGATATGTGTGCCTAAGTGCCCAAAGTCTGGAGAGAAGAATGGAGAAGGGACTGTAGCATGACAGTCCCCCTTGCAGGTGGGAGGGTGATTTCTCACTTTCCCTCTCACTCTGTCTCTCTCTGGTGAGGGCATGTGACCAATGACAAAAATAAAAACAAAACAAAACAAAAAATACACACACACACACACACACACACACACACACACACACACCCAGAGATAAAATAGAAGAAATAAAACAATATGTTTTTAAAAATGAGACTGTGGAGGCCAGCAGACGGCAAAATGGTTTTGTAGCTTGACTGCCACAGCGGCTTAAATTCATGCTGGGTATGTGTGCATACATGCCCAAAATCCCAAGAGGAGAATGGAGGAGAAGGGATTACAGTGTGGCCATCCTCCCAGGGGGGTGATTTCTCACTTTCTGTCTCTTTGTCTGTCTCTGTCTTTCTGGCGAGTGCACATACATTATAGCAAACATCTCTCTAAAGAAGGTAATATCTGTGCATGTATATGAGAGAGACAGAGATCTCTCTACAAAGTTTCATCCTCAGGCTCTTAGGTGTCCACGTGTGCCTGGTTTGTTTTCAGCCAGCCCAGGGATCTGGACCCATGGTGGACCGCATGACTTCCAGCACTGTGGTCCATTACATTACAGGCTAAGCCACCTTGATTGGGAAACAAAACACTTTTATCCCAATTCTCAGAGTTAATAGCTGTTAACACTTAAAATTCATAGGATTCCAAGACTTTTCCATATATGCGTGTGTATATATACATGCAAAATAATATTATTCTATTGAATTAATAGGAAAATGCACTCTACTACTTATAATGACTATGTATCATACTCAATATATAGTTATACTACACTTCATGTAACTAATACCTGTTGCTGAATTCTTTAAGTTATTACCATTATTTTCACCTATCACAGAAATTGCAATGACCGTCTCTGTGTATAAAGCTTTTATATGTAATTTGGGTTTTTTCCTTTGGAAGAAATACAGGATTAACTGATTTAAAGGATATAAACACTTTTAAAATTCTTGACACGTTTTGCCAACATGCTTTCTAGAAATAAAGGTCTGCCTAGATTTCCAGCTTCACTGCAAAAGGTACTTATTTCCTCAAGACCTCATCAGTGTGGAGTGCTTTTCCTTACCTGTATTTAAAAATAGTCTCAGAGGGGCTAGCCAGTGGCATGGTGGTTAAGGGACTTCCACATGTCCAACTGTGGTTCAAGTCCTGGACCTGGCGGCTTGCTTTTTCATTTTCTCCCCTTCTCTCCTCATGCTCTGTCCTCTGTCCCTCTCTTGTCAAATTATGTATATATATTTAAATAAAATGCTTCTTTTAAAAAAATAGTCTACAGAGATCTTTCACCCATAATTTAAAAAAAAAACTCAGAATTTAAAGCCAAGTTTAATTTTTTGAAGTTTATTTACTTATTATTGATTTATTCCATGAACGAATAAGAAGGCCAGGGTCTACAACAGGATTTTCAGAATACCCTGACCTGCAGCCTCAGCCAGCCTGGATCACTGTAACGTGTGCAACTGGTCTAAACAGAGAGGCCTTGGGATGTGAACCTTGGACCTTCTCATGTGGGTCCAGCCTCAGAGTGTTGCATTACTGCTGTGCCACTACCTGACCCTTGGTCAGATTTTTTAGATCATGTTGTATACTAGATGTAAAACAGTAGGAACTGAGAGTAGGGCATGATACCTTACTGGGAGGGGGAGGTTTCCACAGCCTCCAATATGAAGCCTCTACTGGTGAGTTATCCCCCGACTGAGCCTCGTTCTTTCTCCCAAGCTTGTCTTCCATCCGCTCCACATCGTGCTTGTTCAGGCAGCCTCCTCTCACTTCTTGTTTAAATTGAAACTACATTTCTTCTCTTATGCATGCTCATAGAGCTTTGATTTTAACATCCAGTTACTTACTGTCTCAGACCATGTGTCCATTTACTTGTCTTACTTGGGCTGCAAGATCTTGGGAACAGAATCAGGTCATTTAGTTAGTTGTAACCTGTCATCTGTGATGATGTGTACTTGCCTGACCTTGAATAGATTGTTGGAAAATACAAGGGGTGAATAACAAAAAGTGATAAGCCCCACTGGTTTTGCCCTAACTGCCTATTCAAATAAGATATAGTAGTTAGTTAAAAAATGTACGAGTGTTTTATTGACTATTACTTTAAGAAATTTGAATAGC
>NW_006159760.1:1894735-1907728 GCF_000334495.1 Tupaia belangeri chinensis
ACCCATGGGATAAGAGTGTGAGATGTAAAATTACAGAGAAGTGGGAAGTATGTGGATAGGAAAAAGGACAGATATAGATGGCTAACATTGCATATAAAAGTTAATTCAAAGAAATACTGAGTTGCTTCGAATGCAAAGCTGGTAGGAGAGACATTGATGTAGAACTGAGATCGGCCGACGTTATGGTCAATGCCATTTTTCTACTCCTGAACTATATCTTTAAAATTCATATATTTTCATTTCATATGCAATGTATTTAGATAATGTTTATAAAATCCCCAATTCAGTTTCAAACTTCTAGAAATATTCCAATAATCTTAATCATTGGAGTCACAGAGCAACTGAAAAGACTGCAAAAGTTTTCTATTTTTCATTCTCTCTCCTAAACTATCTTTTCTCTCTAAATATCCAATTTTTATCAAGGTATATTTTTTCTTTTTCGTAATTACCTTTAGTAGAAAATATAATCCCTAGGAACCAGCAAAAGATGCAATGGTTAAGTCACTGAACTCCTACATGGCTGACCGTGGTTTGAGTCCTGGATTTGGTGGTTCAGAAACCCACGTCAGGCATGTGCATGTGTGCCAAAAATACCAAGAGGAGAATGGAGGAGAAGGGATTGCAGTGGGGCCATCCCCCCTGGGGGGTGATTTCTCGCTTTCTGTCTCTCTGGTGAGTGTACATACCCTATTGAAAAAAATCTCTTAAAAAAAAAAATAAAATATCCTTATTTGAATACAGAGATAGAATATCTTTGGGTTGTCATTAATCTCTTCTGAACCAATATATTTGCTATGGCTGTCCTTAATGATGTATCTTTGTGTAAACAAAATCACACATATCAGAAGAATTTTGTTTGTTTGTTTTGTTTTGAGAGGTTTTTGCTATAGGGCATGTGTATTTTGCCAGAAAGAGAGAGACAATGACAGAAAGTGAAAAGTTACCATGCCCCCCTAAGGGGAGATGACTATGCTGCAATCCCTTCTTCTCCATTCTCTTTTTGGAATCTTGTTTGGTCATGCTGCAATCCCTTTTCCTCCATTCTCCTCTCAGGATCTTGGGCAGGCATGCACATGTGCCCCATGTGAGTTCAAACCACCGGGTCTGGGACTTGAACCGCGGTCGACACATGGGAGTCCAGCGACATGCCATTACTCCAACTGCTGATCCCTAGAAGATTTGTTTACAAAGAATGCCCTACAGCTCCTCTGAGTAAAATTTAACATACATTGGGGCCAGTAGGTGGTGTGGTGGTTAAAGACACTGGATTCTCACATGACTGACTATGGTTTGAGTCCCAGACCTGGTGACTTGTTTTCTCACTTTCCTTTCCCCTCTCTCTCTGTCTCTGTCTGATCAAATTAAAAAATAATAACAAATAGAAGTAAATAAATAAATGCTTTTTTTTTAAAAAAAGCTTAATACATATGTGTGCTTTTTTCAAATGTATTTGTGCATGTAAACTCTTACATAGAATATTATAAAATTAACAATGCTTTAATGATGTTAATTTGCTAGATAAGGTTACTCTTCAGTAATTGGTAACAAATTTACAAGCATGGGAAAATTTGTTAAATTGTGAAATGTTGACCCATCTCTATCATCATGCTTATCTGGGCTTGGATATATGGGTATGGGATATGTGCTTGCATAAGCATGTGTACACATGCACAACATCCATTTGTGTATGTATATGGTGCTATTGGAATGAAAACTTGGAGGAAAATTTCTATGTTTTTAGTTACCATCAAGTGGTATGATCCTATAGTTTTTAGAAACACATTAAAAGATCTTGGTTTTCTAACTTTGCTATGCAGGGTAATGCCTTTTGTCAGCAATTAAACCTACTGGGGGGTTAGAACCAACGTCTTCAGTTCTGTGCTTCGGTTTTCATGTCCTTATGGGGCACTTGTCCAGCCCTCTGCATTCACAGCAGCATGCATTCAGGCACGCTCTGTGATGCCCTGGAACTGATTAGTGGGTCTACACCATTGCGTACAATCTGGATGTCAAGGATTTTTTAGTCTGACTTCCAACACCAAAGGTTCTCCATGGAGAAACTCACAGCTCCCACCTTCACCACCTGCCAGTGTGGATGCATTCCTATAATGAAGGAACCCTTGTTATGGGAAGGACTCCAGTTTCAAGCTGGGCTCTGCTTTTTTTATATCCCCAGGATGTAATTATCTCATGATAAGCACCTTTGTGTCTAATGACTTAATTAGGTAATCACCTAAGTGCTGTAAATGGTGTTTTGTGTGATGAAAATGTGTGTAATATGTAATAAATCATCAAAGTTCCTTATGCCGGACAGGAAAGAAAACTATTCAGTCTGTGATTTTAATTTCTCCCCAGACTGATTATATATATATATATATATATATTTATTTTTTGCTTTTATTTTTTGTTGTTTTCTTTTTTGCAGGGGAGAGATGGTGTGAAAAATCTTTCCTTATACTAAACAGATGGGAGAAGGTAAAATGGTGTTTTCCTGAGGCTTGACACTTTTTAATCTGCCCTACACAAATGCATGCAGAGTTTAATGTATAATTGCTGCTTTTTCTCAAAATAAGGTCCATTAGTTGGAAAGCAGCAACAGCTGTTTGAGAGCTGTGGCTGCATTTTTCCTTTTCCTTTCTTTCTTGTGTACTGTATTTATGTGTGTTCTGGGTATGTTTAGCAGGTAAAAAGTGACATTTTTGGAACCATAACATTTTCGTTTTGTTCGCACATTTAAAGGGACATGCTTAAATGAAAATGTCTCAAGATGTTATTTTGCCAAAGGTCATTAAGCAATTTGAAGTGACTTTCTCTACAAGGTAATATGACTTTCAGTGAAACAATAGGTCTATTACTGTCTTGTTGTCTCCCTCAATTGGTTTATGTGTGAAAGGTTTATGTGAACTTTGACAAATAATGTTTTGAAAATGTTTACTCTGCCACAATGTGTTAGCCCAAAGACAGAATTAAGAAAAAGTTGCAAATTGTAAAAACAAAAGCAAAAAAAAAAAAAAAAAACTATCTTTGTAGTTTTCTAACTCTCCATTCAAATCTCCTTACATTCAAATGTTAAGTGTTTTCCATTAATTAAATAAGTGCACTCTACAAAAATATTGTCCAAATTTTAGCCAGTTCTACTTCCTAATTATTATTATTACTTTCTTGGAGAGATTTTTTTTTCCTCACTATAGGGTGCATGCACTCGCCAGAAAGACAGAGAGGGACAGAGAGACAGAAAGCGAAAGATCACCCCAGGGGAAATGGCCAAGCCACAATACCTTCTCCTCCATTCTCCTCTTGGGATCTTGGGCATGCATGCACATGTGTCTGGCATGTTTAAGCCACCGGATCTGGGACTCAAACTGCTTTCAACTACGTGGGAGTCCAACACCATAGCCATTACGTCAACTGCTGGTCCCATTATTATTTTATTTACTTATTTATTTGCATTCCATCATTGTGTATCATTACAACATACCAAATGCATTTTCCCATCATGAATATGCGGAATGCTGGTTCAGTCAAAGATATTACCACACACATTATCATCAACAAATAATTTTCCATTTTTGTGTTTCTTAAATGTTTTGCTTCTTTCTTTCTCCCCTTGATTTCCTTCCTCTCACCCTCCTCCATTTCCCACACTCATCCCACTCTGTCTTTAGTATCCACAGTTGCTCTCCATGCCTTTTTTACTTTGCAATCTTTCAGTTTCTTGCATAAAGTACTGACATTCGACATTCAGCATTTATTGAGTGGGGACATACAATGCCTCTCTTTCATAGTCTGGCTTGCTTCATGTACTAGTAAATCTTCTATCATCCTCTTTCTACCAAATGTCAGGATCTCATTGTTTTTTAATGGTTAAATAGTATTCCATAGTGTATATGTGGAACATTTTTTCAATCCTGTTAGTTTGAATAGTTGTAAAATATTTTAACATATCCTCCTCCAAATCTTTTGTATTTTCTCCATTTACTTCTTACCTTTACCAGAAAGATTTCCAGAATCATATCAGTCTACAAATATTTTCTTATGTTAAAGCTTCGTATCATTACTTACATCATTGTTTTGTAAATTATTCTGTTATTTATTCATTCATTCACTTACTCATTTTTATTCAACAAGCTTTTAAAAACACATATAATATTTCTGGTGTCAGATCTTCTTTTGCTATATTAAATTATTATTTTTATTTTGATTTGTTTATTGAGTTATTATTTCACACAGTAAAGGTCTAAACTTCTTCAGGATTAAGGCTTTGCACTGTATAGAAATGCAATAATTACTGAATTTATTTTAAAATTTATTTTGCCAGAAACCAAATATTCAACACAAAATGCTTATTTTTATTATTGAAATTACTACAAGTAACCAATTTTTACATTGAATGTTTGTATATTCTATCTATCTTGTTCTGAAAAGAAGCCTAATAACCAACTGTAGAAATGAACTGCAGCAAATCATGGTGTCCGGGAAGAGAGGTATATGGCGTAAGCTCACGAGGTTGCATAGAAACCCTTATAAGGGGGCTTCAAAGAGATTATGAAAAAATACATGAAAAAAGTGGATCAAAAAATTTTATAGTACCAAAATACTTGAATTTAATTTTCCATGACTTTTTCAAAGTCCTGTCATAGTTTCTTATAACATGAAGAGATAAGAACAAAATGCAGACAAGAATTTATGAATTCAAGTACAGGAATAATAAAACTTTCGCATAGCCAACTTAACCAAAAAAAACAGTGATTTCTGACAGATAATGTTAGAATATCCTGAAGTACTATCATAGAACTTTCTACATTAGTTTATATTAATTTGGGCTATTTCTTTTTTTTTAATAATTATTTTATTTTTATTTATTCATTCATTTATTTATTTTTTTTAATTTGACCAGAGAGAGACAGAGATTGAGAGTGAGAGAGAGAGGAAGTGAGAAAGCAAGCCACCAGATTCAGGACTCGAACCCTGGTTGGCCATGTGGGAGTGTCCAGCACCTTAACCACCACGCCACCTGCTGGTCCCCAGTTTGGGCTATTTCTAAACAAACTCATGATCGATGGCCTTAAGCATAAGGGCATGCCATTTTTGAGAATCTCACCTGCAATTGTTGATTTGCTTTAAACAATTTTAAGCATTGGAAAATACATTGAAGATAATACAATTCGAATATTTCTAAAATGTGCTGGATATTGCCTTAAGACTAAAAATTCTAAAATTTGGAGTCTTTATAGAGACTTGGGCTAAGTCTGTAAGGAATAAATGACTAGAGCTAAGATTCGAAAGAGAGTTGTTAGTAGTTTTTCTTTTCTTTTCCTTATTTTTTTTTTTAAGTTCATCTATTTACAGTGAGACTTCAAAAAGTTCAAGGGTGGTCCAGGCTTGGTGGAGCTATCAGCAGTATACTGAACTACAGTGCAGGAAGTTACATGGTCATATGTGGATTCAGATCCCATGACGTGTCAATCTGAAATATACTGAGCACATCTGTGTGTGCCCAAGATCCTGATAAGTTGAAGGGCTGGGGAAAGGGGTTCATGGCATGATCAGACTCTGCCAAAGGAGCTTCTCTGTCTCTCTCTCGTGTGCATGTGCATGAACTCTTTATCAGGAGTAAAATGTTTAAGAACTTTTAGAAGCTTTGTGAAAAATGAAATCAATATATGAGTTTATTTTGGTGCAAAAATTAAAATCTATGCATTGTTTTGAATAACATGCATTTTCCATGAACTTTTGGAAGCCCTGCCTCATATTTTTTCCATGACAGTGAGATAGAGCAAGTAGAGGCACCCCAGATGGTTCCCACACTGTGCTCCACCCCATCTCAGCCTTAGAGACTGAGTCCGTCACAGGTGCATTCTAGTTCCTTACCAGCTCAAGGAGGTCCAGGGATGCAAACCCAGAACAAATGAGACATGCTTTATAGATGTGAGAACAAAAGGGAAAAGGAAAAGTGACCCTAAATGAGGCAAGCTGAGAAGGGTAACAGTGCTTTCAGATATGCACTGTGGCAAATGCTAGGCAGGCAGACATTATTGGATAATCCCCAGCCCATCAAGCTGTGGATGATTTGAACAAAGAAATCTGACCATTCTATCCATAATGTGCATAAGGCAGAACTAGAAAAGAGAGAGGGAATGCTTTTTGATAATGATAGATTTAATCAGCATTTCATAAAAAATGAATCGAGATTTCTAAGATGGGCGGACAAGAAAAGCAAAGCCTCTTTACATACTAATGGGTGTTCACCACTTTAATTTGCCTCAGTGAGAGGGACCATGACCTGCCTTAGGAGTTCTATTACATAAAGACCATTATGCAGTGGTGTAATCTATCTCATGGCTGATGCTCTTCCAGGTTACTTATAGAGATATTAGGTCGTCGGGAAGATCATGACGCACTTTTCTATTTCTTTTATGCAAAATGTCTCATGACTTTCCTGACTACCCACTAAATTTTACTGATTTCTGAAATTTTGCAAATAGCAATCTTTCTTTCATTTTTTTTAAAGATTTTTTTCATAAGGTGTGTGCAGTCCTAGAGAGAAGAGAGACACAGAGATATAGGGAGAGGTAAAATGGTAAATCACTCCCTGCGAGCTGGCTATGCAGCAATCTCTTCTCCTCTCTTTTCCTTTAGGGATTTTGGACACTCTCCCACACATACCTGGAGTGATTCTCAAGTTACCAGGTCCAGGACTCAAACCCTGGCTGGCAATATGGGAATCTAAGGTGCTAACCACCACACACATGCTGGACCCAGCTCTTTGCAATCTTTATGAGTAATTTGCAAGAAGATGGACACATATCCAGCCTAGTTCTTGGTCTCTGTAATAGATAGATATCAAATTTCCATAAGCTCTCAAAACTTTTCTGAATTCACATGAATAGAAGAATAACCCTGAAATGTGAGCACAAAAACAGAGACTTATAGAATGTTCCTCTACAAAGGTTGAACATCTACTCAATTAAGAGCTGAATATAATATAATAATATAATTCAGAATATAATACCCCAAAATATGGTGCCTTGGCATATTGAATTTTTTTTTTTTTTTGGAGAGGTTTTTGCTATAGGGCGTGTGCACTCACCAGACAGACAGAGAGAGACAGAGACAGAAAGCAAGAAATCACCCCCAGGGGGGATGGCCATGCCGCAAACCCTTCTCCTCCATTCTCTTCTTGGGATCTTGGGCATGAACGCACATGCGCCCGATGTGAGTTTAAGCCACGGGGTCCGGGACTTGAAACGCGGTCGACTATGTGGTAGTCCAGCGATATAGCTATTACGCTAACTGCTGGTCCCGGCATATTGAATATTTTAATCTGGAAGTATCTGAGAAACAGCAGGTGCTAGAATTCTTTAACCTTTACCTTACCCCCTAAAGCTGATCATAAATCATTCTTTATATCCAGAGATTAGGAACACCCTTGTCTTTGAAGATGGAAAAATGCCAAGGAATCTGAACAAACAGGCCCTGTTAGGTTTTCCCAGTTTACTCCCCTTAGCACATACCTCTGTCCATGTGATTTGGTTGGAGAATATCTCTAAAGCAAATGAATCAATATATAAGTTATAGTATAGCAGCTCAGTTTAAAGTTTAGCAGGACTGTAGCCATTTTGAAATTAAGAAAACCCTCTAATGAAAACAATCTATCCAAATGCTGAGTCATAGGTGAATCTATTTGAGAAATGGTTGGATGAGAAAGTAAGGATGGATATTTGAAGGAATCCGGATAATTATTCAAGACAAAATGACTGACTCTGATTGATTGCCGTGAGGAATGCTTTGCACTTGCTAGTATCTTGTTCTTGGAAATACTGAGTTTTTTTCAGAATAATTTGATGGTGCTATTAGAGACCATGATGGTCTCTAACAGGCTACAGAATAAATTTCCTTCTTCTCCAGTTTTTGCCTCTTGTTCCATTGACTGTGAGAAGAAGTGGCTGGAGTTAATTTGGCCATTAACAATAGTATAATCCTTTCTTATTAAATTATTATGTTATGATAAAATACACTGTAATATAAGCCCCATGGTAATTGTTATATACAGCTCTTATATCCTTAGCACAAAACCATTTATCTGAATTAGAAAAGTAAAATAGCATCATGAGGGAGATATGGTGAGATGATGGAGAAACTGGAAGAGCCACTGGTGAAAGTCCAGGGGTCCCTGTTTGCTTCAGTCTTTATTTTTATCACCTAAAAAGCAGATGACCTTGAACGTATTGCTGTGAGTTGGATAGGATCTTTGAGTTCAACATCTTATTCTCCCAAAGGAAATCTAGGATATGAGATTGAATTCATTTTATCCCATATTTTCTGTTTGCATTGAGACTGCTAGAAGCAAATTCTATCAGAAAATTATTTTTATGCCTAACTCTGATCTTTTGTGCTATAACCGATGCTTCTATCCATGGTTCCTGTCTTGAGTAGAGATTAAAAACAGCTGGTTGCAATTTGCAGCACTGAGATGCTAACAGAGCCCTCAGCATAATTGGAGACCATTATTAACATGTCTCTTAGACTTTACGTTCCCAGGCTAAATAATATCTGTTCTTTAACCTTCCTTATTACCTTCATTCTTTAATCCCTGTGGCTCTGTGAAGGTGCTTGCACTAGGTATGATACAAGGCAGGTGTCAGGGCTATTTTTGTATAATATCCATGTGTCAAGTGCCTATTGAAGGCAGGAGAGCAAAATAGAGTCCTGAGAGTCTAAGAGAAAATGGGCATTGGGAATAGAGGGGACCAATCCAAATGACTCAAGGTCAAAGGGCAACAATCACACTATTCTCAGGTCAGAATCATGCACTCTTGGAAAGTTAGTCGTTTGAGGATAAGAAAGGCTGGAGAGCGAACTGTGGGATTCAAAGGTAGGCAGATGTCAGAGAGAAGTCTGGATAGCTCAATTAGGACTCAGGAACATAGGCAAGAAACCTGGACATCAGAGGATATGAATGTCCAGGCCAGGCAATCTGGCTGAATGTGATGCTGTGTTTTGCATAATGGTTTGTTCTCCAAAGTTTCATGTTCAGAGAGTGCAATAACTTTGGGAGGTGGTAAGATTTCTAAGAGGCAAGGCCTAGTAGGAGGGTACCATCTGACTGGTTAGGAGCATTGAAGGGACAAATACAGGAAGTGGGACTTGGGTTTTCTCTTTTTGTACATGCTTACCTCCTTTCTCTATTTCTGTCAGCCATATTGTGACATTGCAATAAGGGTTAGCAAGATGTCGGCCCCATGCTCATAGACTTCCCATTCATTAGAATCAGGAACCATATAAGCCTATATTCTTTATAGATCACCAAGTCTCAAGTATTTCTCACTAGCAAGACAACTGTTATTAACAAAAGGCCAGAAAATATGAAAAGGCCAGATCATGCATACATAAGGCAAATGCATAACTATATGCAATTAAGTAATTTCTGAACTCTGAACATGTTCAGCACCAAGAAAAGAAGGAAATACTTGTAGTAGGCCAAAGTTTTGCTTCTAGAGGGAGCTCGTACCTTGTCCTTTTGTTTTTGTTTAAGAATTAATTTGTTTAATTTAATTACTTAATTAATTAAAATTTGACAAGAGAGGGACAGAGTGAGAAAGTAAGGGAGAAGGAAATTGAGAAGACAAGCTGCCAGGTCCAGGCCTCAAATCATGGTCAGACAAGTGGGAGTCCAGTGTCCTTAACCACCATGCCTCCTGCCGGCTCTGTTCCTTGTCCCTTTATAGGAGCCAGTCTTTAGACTTACCACACTACTCCCATCTCCTAACTCCACTCACTTTCAAATGCTGAGTTAGTTGCATGGAAGCTATAATAAGAACCAATATCTGCTATGTAATGTTAAAACTATTTGATCTAAAGGCCATTAGGCTAAGATGACTACTGTGCCTGGGTTCCTACATAAGCAAATGTAAAATGAAACTTAAACTTAACCAATCAGAAACTACCAGTTAACTTCCAACTAGGGACTTTCCACCAGATCATGCTCAAATATGGCAAATGCTCTGCTGTATCCAATCAAGTAATTTCTTTACTCTGCTTCCATGTTTGGCCTCTAAAAACCCACTGCTCATGCTGCAGGACAATGCTCTCTGTACCCCTTCCTCCTTTGAGTCCTGCCTGATTCATGAATATGATTTGCTCAAATAAACTCTGTTAAATTTAATTTGCCTAAAGTTTTTTCTTTTAATAGTACCTGCCATTTACCAAACATTAGATCATTATTTCAATTTTAAACTATTTCCCTAAACTATGATTTTTCATTCATTTTTTCTGATGAGAGCAATGTCCAACACTAAAGAATATGACCTTCAACTAGGACACCATTAAATCAGTTCTTTCATGGCAGATCAAAGGGGAACACAGATGGGTCTTGCTTGAGCAGACAAACAATTTCACTTATCCCACAAATACTGTTGATTACTTATGAAAGTTTCACTAAATCAAACTTGATATCAGAATTCAAGATACTTAAAAACTGAATAGAAGCTTGAAATTACAATAAACTAGTAAAATTCTGCAGTAAACAGAAGAAGAAAATATAATTTCTAGGTAATTAATAAACTCTCAGTCAACCTCTTTGTAGGCTAAATATACACATGAAGATTTTATCTCTGCCTCTCTCTGTCTGGTGAGCGCACGCGCCCTATAGCAAAAACCTCTCCAAAATAAATAAATAAATAAATAAATAAATAAATAAATAAATAAGATTTTACAAGACCTGTGCTTGGGGACGCGATTTAAAACACCTTTTGGTTTATTTATTTTATACCTTATAAAAGTAATTTCACATTAACTTCTCACAAAACTTTCGGAGGCCAAAGTTTAGATAAAATTAAAGGAATGAGTTTTAAGAGTAAGAGACACAAGGCAAAGCAAAGCTGGATTTTCATAGCTCGAGTATAACCTTCTTTCTACTAGCATTTCTTTAAACTTTTATAAGATCTTTTTCAGATTAGCTCCAAGTTCACATGTAATCTTCACGTAGTTGTAGCAATAAAACAAAACAGTTTATGAATATAATTTTGTAGTATTAAGGCAGTACATGAAGTACTTAACCAAAGTTATTATAGCATAAAATATGGTTGTTCATTTGCACCTATTTTCTCTTCATTAGTGTTTCTGGCATTGTGATGTTATAGGGACCTTTCTTAAAACTGAGATTTTAAAACTGAGGTGGTAAACCAGGTGAGGAAGAAAATTAGTAAAGTAGAAATGGAAGAAGATAGAAACTGAAGCACAAAATGTGAACAGGCAAAATAGTTTGAAATTTAAAAATTAATTAGAAGACCAGGTTTAGAAGCATTTGGGTTAATTCCACTTGGCTTTGGAAACTTTTCAAACAAATCATCAAAACATATTAACGTATGAATTTTAAATCATCAAAGGTAACCATTCTTTCAAAAAAAGAAAAATAATAACCTAGAATTCACAGTAGCGTCTGTATCTGGGAACACTAGAATTACTGATGTCAAGAGAAAGTTTCCTATTTTTCTTTTGAGTGACAGAATCAGATATCAACATTGTCATATAAACAGGCAGGTCTGGGATTAATTCCTTAGCCAAAATGAACATACACAAAAGACTTTTCAGAAAAGCTTTCCTTGCTACTTTCCCTGCAGTGCTGTTTTTTAAAACAAACAAACCAGCTCCAAACAGGGGGAGGAGGGAAATGTTCTTAAACAGATGAAAACCAAAGCAATAAAAGCCTACAATTATTCATTTTAAAAAGGAAATGGCAAGCTATTCAGTAATATCTGTCGACTCTCTGGCTTACATTTTCTTTGGGCTACAGCTATTTAGTAATTATTCCTTTGCATGAAAGTAAGCAATTGAAGGCTCTTATAGAGCATTGTTTTATTTAATAGGCAAGGTATTAGGTTTAGCTGTAATACTCTAGTCTTTTTTCTATGAATTGCTGATGTAACAATTGATGCATATCAGTTTATTTACTCAGATAAGTTGTTCCCAATGTCAAAATGCAAGTTTACAAATGCCTTGAACAGACTTTACTAAGTCACCTGAGAAGCTCTGCTTAACCACACACTCTGAGTCTTTACTCCATGCCCCAGGCTCAACCCGGCACAGGGTGTTCAGTGTCTTGGAAGATACTGTTCCTCTTGGGAACCAGCAGTTAGCGAGATGGCTGTGTCGCTGGACTCCCACGTAGTTGACTGCGGTTCTTGTCCTGGACCCGGTGGCTTAAACTCACGCTGGGTGTGTGCCCAAGATCCCGAGAGGAGAATCGAGGAGAAGGGATTGCGGCGTGACCATCCCCCCTGGGGGGTGATTTCTCGCTTTCTGTCTCTCTGTCTCTGCCTGTCTGGCGAGCGCATGCACCCTATAGCAAAAAATCTCTCCAAAAAAAAAAAAAAAGATACTATTCCTCTTTACTTCATTATTCTAATCTTCCAGGATTTTTTGTGAATGTATGAATTCAGGTTTTTTGTTTTTTGTTTTTTGTTTCTTTTTTCCAATTTTTGCTATAGACAGATGGGGGTGGAGGGGAGTGAGTGGGAAATCACCCCTCCCCCAGAGGGGATGGCCATACCACAATTCTCTGTTCTTATCTTGGTATTTTGGGCACACATGCACTAGAGCCTGGCATGATTTTAAAGCCTTTGGGAGGGGATGGCCATACCACAATCCTTTCTCTGTTCTCGTCTTGGTATTTTGGGCACACATGCACAAGAGCCTGGTATGATTTTAAAGCCTTTGGGTCTGGGAATCGAACTGCATAGTTGGCCATGTGCTTTAACCTCTACACCATATCCTAGCCCAGGCTGGTCAATTATTATTTGAGGGGGGGGACAATTCTTTAGTTTCAATTTTTCTTTTCTTTTTTTTTCTTTTTCTTTTTTCTTTTTTGAGAGGTTTTTCCTATAGGGCGTGTACGCTTGCCAGAGAGACAGCAAGTGAGAAATCACCTGCCCAAGGGGAACGACCACCCCACAATCCCTTCTCCTCCATTCTCCTCTCGGGATCTTGGGCATG
>NW_006159760.1:1907871-1918823 GCF_000334495.1 Tupaia belangeri chinensis
CACACACACACACACACACACACACACACATGCACACACACACATTTTACTATACAATAATGTAACTAGAGTATGCCTGTCTTGGCCTATATCCTTTCAGAGAAAACATTTGAACCATCTCAGTTGCTGGTCCAATCAATTTAATGTGGAAATTTATTTCCAAGTTCTATCCAGGTCTCTCCTTAAAATCAAAATCAAACATTAAATAACCAATCAGACCAAGGCATACTTAAATAAGAAAGTGGCTAGTTAGTGAATGGATAATTGTATGCTACAGCTTAATATTTTGCTTAAAAAAAGGAAGAAGATACATTTACTCTTTAGTCCCTGTTGAGTGTTACCCAAAAAGCTGTATTTTTAAATTATTGTTGGTGATTTAAGGATGAGAAATTGTTTTTTAAAATTGCTCATACTCTTACTTTGACCTGGGCTTTTTTTTGATAGAGATTTTTGCTATTAGGCACATTTTCTCACCAGAGAGACAGAGAAAGTCAGGGAGACAGAAAGTGAGAAATCCCCCCTCACAGGGGATGGCCATGTCTCAATCCCTTTTCCTCCATTCTCTTCTTGGAATCTTGGGTATGCACACACACATGCCTAGTGTGAGTTTTAAGCCATTGGGCCCAGGACTTGAACCATAGTTAACTATGTGGTAGTCCAGCAATGTCACCATAATGCCATGTGCTAGTCTTCCTACCTACATTCTAACACTCAGTTCCACCTGGAGAAAATTCCTCTCCCAAAGTTCTCACTTCCATAAAAATCTCTGAAAATAAAGAACTCCACTGATCACTCCCTTTTCTCCTTCAGTTAATTTTTAGTAGTTCATTCTGTCACCTACTTTGCAAAAACTACGCCTGAACAGCCACCTTCCACCCCTGTACATCTCTCCTTATCTTTCACCCTCATCCTCACCATCCTCAAGAACAGCTACAAACATTTACCAGAAAAGTGGACTTGCTTTTCAGCCTGTTTTCATTTCACATTTGCTTTTGACTTGCCCTCGTCCACATTCCCAAATTCATAGGTTTAAGCATGATCACCAATGTGACGCAGTATATGAGGTAGGATCTTTGGGAGATGATCAGGTTATGAGGGTTGAGTCCTCTTGATAATATTAATGCCCTTATTAGCATAGACACGAGAGAGCTTGCTTATGATCTCTGCTCTCTGCACCGTGAGGACACAGCAAGAAGACAGCCATCTGCAAATCAGGAAGAGTGCTCGCTCTAGAATACAACCATGGTGACACTCTGACCTCAGACTTCCCAACTTCAGAACCAGAAGAAATAAATGTCCGATATTGAAGCCACTCAGCCCATGGTAACTTATAATAGCATGGACTAAGACAACACCTTTCATTTATATTTGTTGCATCTCATTATTTTAGTCAACTTATCTTTCTTTCTCCTCTATTTATTGTAAACTTCACAAGGAGACATACTTTGGCATCAACTTCTTTTGTGTTCTCAGCACCTAGAATTGTAGCTGGTATCTAGGGGTTCAATGAACGTTTGTTGTGTTAAGAGAATGATGCTGTATTTCAGGCATTGAATAAGATGCTCTAGGAAAAACTTGAGTTTACAATTTAAATGTGGCAACTACCTGGTAATTCCTTGTTTGTACATCTGGGGGTGGGAGAAATGGTTCAGGATGCTTTAAGAATTACAGCTAACTCACACAGAATTTCTTGTGTGCTATGTATTATTCTGTATGCTTTTACTACACTAACTCATTTAATATTTATATGGTGATTGTATATCATTGGTACATATATTATCTCCATTTGGTAATAAAGAAGCTACCCACAAAAGGAATTATATGTCCTATCTTAGAGCATCTGCACATAACAGAAAGAACTAGGCAGACTGAACCCAGATTCAACATGTTTAGTGATCTCGCCTCCCATTTGATAGAATGAAGGAAAAGGCTACCAAATGGCCAGAGATTCATCCCACTTGTGATACTTAAACACAGAAACCATGTAACATTTTTTTTAAGAGAAGATTTTTGTTATAAGGCAAGCGTGCTCACCAGAGAGATGAGAGAGAGAGAGAGAGAGAGAGAGGAAACAAGAAATCACCCCCATGGGGGAGGGCCATGTCACAATCTCTTTTCCTCCATTCTCCTCTCAGGATCTTGGGCACACATGTGCCCTGCATGAGTTTTAAGCCTCCAGAGTCTAAGTGACCACAGTCCATCAGTGGTCAACTAGGTGGAAATCTAGCAATGCAACCATTAACACTCTCTGCTGGTCCCACCATGTAACATTTTGAAACAACAACAAAAAGATAATAATAAAGCTGTCATTGCTTCAGACTTTTAACTTTGTAAGCAAGCTGGGTCTTATACTGGAAACAAGAGGCTCAGAAAAGTACATCTTTTTATCTTCCGCCAAATGGAATATTCATTATTTCAGGATCTATTTAATCATACTCTTAAATATTCTCAAACACATATTTAGCATTATTCTGGTCCTCTAAGAGCCCAGAGTCTAATGGAATAATTTCATTTAAAAAATAATTCTGCGAGTGCTACTATGTATCAGGCCCTGATTTTAGAATAGTCTGCCAGCTAAATAAGGACTAAGGAGTCTGGAAAAATAATTAACAGGGGATGTATTCAGAAAAGATGGCAGGAGTGGAAGTAATGAATTAGATCTAAGAAATCAAATGCCAACAGTTTGTAATAAACAAAGCAATGCATTTTTTTATCTTTTATTTTTAATTAATTAATTAATTTACATTCATTTACTGAACATCGTCACAGCATACAAAATGTGATTTCCCACCCAGAGTATACTGCATAGTGGTTTAATTGTACATGTTATCATTGATAATTTCCCATTTCTATTTCCCCCCTATTTCTCACACTCTGCCATTTCCCACACTAACTCTGGTATCTATAGTTGTTTTCTATTCCTTCCCCCCCCACACACACATTTTATTGATTGACAAAATTTCTTAAATAGTCTAACTACTTTCAACGGCAAGTTCAGCTGATATATGCATACCTGTGAATACCTGTCTGACTTTAGGTGTGAAACTCTGATGCTATATCGTTTGCTACAGTCATTAAATATGTATTTTTATTTTTTTAATTTAAAGAAAAGCAGTTTTAACTTTAATAAATCAAAGAAATGCTAAGAAAATTTGTTTAAAACTTAAAGTCAAGAAACAGGTTAGGATTCTGTTCAAATGATAGGTACATGAATCTATTGGCAGCACAAGACAGGACAAACATCCTTAAAACAGGAAAACACAGCCTAGAAGAAAATCAATGTTTTAGTCAAAAGTCATGAAGTTCTATTTCTCCAGTTCAGTCTCATGTACTTAATCTATCTTCTGTTGTGATCTGATCTTGCCAATTAAATTCTGGGATATAATTAGACTTGTCCCTATGATGAAGTTGGCCATTTTCTTAGTTTTTGAACCCTTATTTCTGTGTGTCTGTATTTATTTTTCTCAGTGTAGCACTTTCTTAAGAACTTCTTGGAGGGCTGGTGTGGTGTTGGTAAATTCTTTCAGGTTTTGTTTTACTAAGAATTTTTCTGTCTTTTCTTCCCATGTGAAGGATAATCTTGCTGTGTACAGTATTCTTGGCTGAAATTGCTTTTTCCTTAACACTTCAAATATATTTTCCCATTCTTTCCTTGCTTGCATTGTTTCTGATGAGAGGTCTGCTGTTAACCTGATGGTAAATCCTTTATAGGTAACTTGATGTTTCTCTCTCGTAAGTCTTAGAATTTTTCTGTCTTTTCTTCCCATGTGAAGGATAATCTTGCTGTGTACAGTATTCTTGGCTGAAATTGCTTTTTCCTTAACACTTCAAATATATTTTCCCATTCTTTCCTTGCTTGCATTGTTTCTGATGAGAGGTCTGCTGTTAACCTGATGGTAAATCCTTTATAGGTAACTTGATGTTTCTCTCTCGTAAGTCTTATATCTTGGTCTGTGGTTTTGGTCAATCTGGCTATAATGTGTCTTGGGTTGATTCTATTTGGGGTCCTTTGTATTTCTTGGGACTGGATCTTTGATTGACTCTCTAGGTTAGAAAGTTTTCTTGCAGGATTTCATGGAGTAGATTATTGATGCCCTTATGAGTCTCTTCGTCTTCTAGGATACCAATTATCTGGATGTTTGAACATTTGATGGTATCTAGTATTTCTCATATATTATTCTCTTTTATTTTGGAATTTTCTCTGTGGTAGATTTTTCTAGGCCAATGGTTCTGTCTTCTACATCTGAGATTCTATTTTCTGTATGATCTAGTCTGCTTTTAATACTTTCAAGGGAGGTTTTGATTTCCTGTATTACAGCCTTCATCTCTTTCAGATCCATTTGACTCTGTTTTGTAGTGTGTATTTCCTCTTTTAGAGTTTGCAAGAATTTTCCTCACCTCCCGGAACTTGTCAGCTCCTTTCTTCTTTCTCTTCTGCAGTTCGTTGTCTCTCTTCTCTTCTATCTCTGTTAGCTTTGTCGTTATGAATATTCTAAATTCTTTCTCGGACATTTCCATGAGTTTCATTGTACTGTCTGAAGATGAAGAGGAGTTATTTTTTTCCTTGGAGGATAAGTATTTTCTTGCTTTCCCATATTTCTTGTGACCCAAAAGTTGAATCTGAGTGTTCAGAGGCATGCAGGAGAAGGTGATCTGTAGTATCTCCTCTGTTCCATTTTTCACTCTTTGTACATCAGATTTAGTGGGAATTGAGGAATATTCTGACCTCAGTCATATTCAGATGTTTGCATCTTGTTCATTTGGACCTGTCTAGAAACTCGGTGTGTGGAGGCTGAGCAGTTAAGGAATAAAGATAAAGAAATAAGGAAAAGAATTAGAGAAGAGGAAAGAAGAAGAAAAAAATTAAAAAGAAGAAAGAAAAACAGCTAATAAAAACATTTTATATTTTTAAAAGCAAAAAATGAAAACCGTGTGGTGTGCATGCGTGCTGTGTGAAAGCAATATTTCACTGCTCAAGTTCAGTAGCCATCTCAGGATGAGCCTGGGTTTGTGCTTTTCCTAAATGGGATGGGGAAAGGCACAACTTAACACAATAAAGGAGTGAATTGAGAGGCCAGAGAATACTTCACCTTAAAAAGCACCGGAAGAGACACAGACAGGCAGAGATAGAGAGGTGGAGAAAAGGAGATAGAGGTAGCCCTCCTCACTAGAAATGAATCTGGAGGGAGATGTCTCAGTAGAAAAATCTTCATTTTTAGTCAATGGAAGCAATATTTCACAGCTCAAGTTCAGTATCCATCTCAGAAGCAATGCATTACATATGCAGGCAGAAATCACATAGTTTATAGTCAAAATGACCATTGATGCACTCTATCATTTCTAAATGCATCTCTGTCTTGGCTAGGGCTTTTGACCAACTCTAACACTGAAGAATTATTCACACTTCTAATTATTAGATAAATTTTAGAATTAGCACATTTTAAAAAGATAATGAAGTCCGTTTAAGATAAAGCATTTAATCCTTCTTTGGAGATAATAGGTCAATAGGGATATGTATTTTTAACTCTGGATTCAGATTATATGAGCACCATACGATATTTTACTTCTCTAGATTTGTCAGGCTTAAGTTATTTGGGTTAAGATATGTGGTTTTAGTGTGTAGGTATGGCACGGGATTATTGTCAGACAAAACATCCTCAGTTCAGTGTATACTAGGACAGAAACAGACTAATTAAGTTATACAGAGCATTACAAAAACACTCCTAGGAAATTTGGAAACCATGTAAATGCTGCTTTTCCAAGAAAGACAATTACATTATGCAGAAAACTGATTATAAATAAATAGGGACAGATGGCTTATTGGGAAAGAGATTTATCACAAGACTTATTGGGGACATGCATTTTAGGTGAAAGATCAATACATTTGGATAAAGGAAAAATAAGGATAAAATGTTGGTCATATGTATTCTTTTAAGTAAGAAGACTATAAAATATTCAGAAGCTACCCTTAGAAAAGGAACAAAATAGCATTCTTTCTCTTTGTAATTCAGCATATGAAACCTGGACGTATCCTGGATAGTGAGAAGCCATTGAATGGGTGAATGTGCTCAAATGTGTAAATCTATGTTGTCACTGCTCTTCAGGAGGGGTTGCTTTTAGACTTATATCATTTTAATATAATGAGAAGTACAAGGTCACCCAAACCCAGGAAATTCGATCAGGAGGTAAAATCTTCTGAAATTTCTAATGGTGTAATTTTATTGGGATGCCGTCTTCTTTAAAAAGCTGCTGGTTCACATAGGTTTTGGGCTATATGCAGGTCAATGAACAGTGGATATGCACTTTCCATTGAAGGGAACTGGTTGTGTATTTATCTCCTTTACACAGAAAGCCAATAAGAAAAGATAAGGAAGGAATGATTATGCCTTAGGAAAGTTTTGTTACAAAAATCCTAGAGAACTGACTTTGAGTTAACATTGTGTACTTTTATTGTTTTGTGAAGGCAAGATGCTGTTTCCCTATTGATTCACTATTTTTAAGTGTGAGAATAGGTTAAATATGTTATATTTTATATACTTATATGTATATAAAATACACATACAATAATTATTATAGAATTATATGTATTAGTTCCAGGCCTATTAATTAGCCCATGATCTTTTCTATATTCACTGTCATTTGATGCTCTTGAGAGACCAGAAGGGGCATGTTGCATAACCCTACTCTCTTAATAGTTCTTAATTTATTTTAGAAGAAAATGAATCATTTTTTCAGATCAGTATAACCAGTTGACAGAAAAGAATAAAGTTCATTTCTTTAGAAAAGACTATTCTCAGTCTTTGGCAAATGAAGAACCCAAGCCAGTCTTAAAAATTAATAAAACATGGGGGACCAGCAGTTGGTGTAATGGCTATGTAGCTGGACTGTCATGTAGCCAACCATGGTTCAAGTTCCAGACCTGGTGACTTAAACACACTGGGCGTGTGTGTGTGCGTGCCCAAGATCCCGAGAGGAGAATGGAGAAAAAGGGATTGCAGCATGGCCATTACCCCTGGGGGGGGGTGATTTCTTGCTTTCTGTATCTCTCTGTCTCTCTCTCTCTCTCTCTCTATCTTTCTGGCAAGCACATGTGCCCTATAGCAAAAACTTCTTCAAAAAAAGAAAGAATTAATAATAAAACATGGACTAGTTCCAAATGACTATATAAAAGAGCACCAGCAGAAAGGGAGTCAAGAGACCAGATGTTCAGACTTGGGCTTAATACCGCTAGGTGTGACTATCCCTTCCTTAGCCTCCCTACATTAATTTATAAAATAAAATAACCCAGAAAGGTGTCAGGCTAGACAGTCCTGGCAATTAGATGAGGGAGTGGTAGTTTATTCTTTGTCATGAGGGGACAGTCCTGTGCATTGTAGGATGTTAGGAGCATCCCCAGACTCCACCACTACATGCTAGTATCACTTTGATTAAATATGACTTCCCCACATGTGTCCAGACTCCAGCCATTGCTTCTCTCTGGGCGAGGGCTGCAAAATCACTCCTGGCTGAGAACTTACAGGCTAACGGTCTCTAAAGTACCTTTCAGTTCAAAGTTCCTATAATTCTGAATATCTGGACCCTAGCATGAAAGCATGTAAAATACTCATTTAGAATCTATTCTTCTCTTGGAAAATATGTCAAGAAAGTTAACAATATATTCAGATGTAAAAATATCATTAGGGCTGAAGGGAAATGGACTTTCCATAAGAATCTGCAGAGAGAAAGGGGGAAAAAAGTGTTCCCAATTGAGGTGTTTTTAGTTTCTGCAGAAGAATTGGAAAAGCGAGCATAATATAACAAGCATCTTTGTATCTCTTGACCTTCTCTGATGCTCATCAATCCCAGCAATGCCTGAGCAGTAAGAACGCCTTTCTTAGCACCACGGAACCCACCAGAAGATCATTAAGACCCCAGCCACCAGCTCCTGCTTAGACTCTCTTTCAAGCTAAGTGCTTTGCATTCAGCACCCAATCACATTTGCATACTTTTGGCTTCTTCTTCTACAATTTCCCTGCTGTGTCTGAGGAGAAAAATCATCCTATTCTAGTTTTCCCCTCTTGTATTTACATCTAAGAGCTACCTGTGCATTTTCCCTGACTGTGAACATTGTTTTCCTCTCCCCGGTGCTCTGATTACTTGATATATTCATGACATTGATACATAGACTTTGCCCCCCTCTGGAATAAGGTTGGGAGGAAAGAATGCACTGGCTAGCGCCTCGGTAGACTGAGCACACCATGGTTTCTGCTTCCAGCCTTGTCTATAAGAAGCTATTTTGCTCATTTACATTTTTTTTCCTTTAAAAAATTATGTGTTTGGACTGAAAGATCTTAGTCTGAAATCACCCTATGTCTGGAATTTTCCTACAGAGCCCCTATTTTCATATTCTAATTGTGAACTCATATTTGACGAACTATCAATCCTGATTTTGAGCTAGTAAAGCGTGGTCAATATATTATCAATCTGTCTTCCTAGCCAGGCCCAAAGCGTGTGTGATTCTTGGAAGGCCAGGAAGGTTGGGACATTATTTTTGTCTCATTTTGAAACAAAGAGAAGTTATGCTGTTCTTTGGGAGGAGGGAGAAGCAGAGTAGCTATTTGTCCTGTTCATTTAATCATTTCCTTTGGGTTTATTGACAGCTCTTGTATTCATAAAAATGTTTTAGGATCTATGAAGAAGAATTTGGGTAGTGTTGCTGTGCCGCTCAAGCTAATGGCATGGTGGTTATTACTAGCCAATACTTGTCTGCAAATCCTCCTCAATTCAAAGGTGGAGTGTTGAGGTCTGGAATGCATCCATGCAGAATCCGCACTGAGGAAACTCCCTTCTTTTGGACAAAGCCTCATTCTGTTGGTATTAATTGTAAAATCCATGCAGTTAATCTATCTGTCTCCTACTTCAGATAGGCGGATTAATCTGTTTAGTAGTAAATGAATATGTTTCTGGGAGCCAAGAAGTTTAGCCAATGGGCTCCTTTTCTAGTTTTAATGATGAAATATGCATATAGTGATTGAAGGCATCTAGTGGCATTTTGGGAGCCAAAATCACTTTTTGCAAATGAAAGAAATACCTATGCTACTGCTGCATTGCCCACCCCCCCGCCTCTTACTGTTGAATGTTTTATTCGTTTATTGTGCTAGTCAATATATCTGTATAGCCTGTGGATAAAAGTAGGAACATCAATCTATGTAGCTAATCCTTTCTTTCTTTTTAGTGGAAAAAAGGTATATTTTATTCTGTTTTATCACAACACAACTCTGCCTCTCAACCACATCCCATCACTTCTTTCTCTCCACCCTCCTTCTTAATAAATAGACTCAGTGTTGAACACACAGCTTTTACACCTCTATTAATCTTGGCAGACTGTAGGGATGCTGAAACATGTTGGCTAGTAGGAAAGAAGATGCCTTTTCATGTGGCCTTGCAATACAAACATTTTGGGAGTGTGCAATTTCTCTGTCATATTGAACTTACCCAGTCTTATTGGAATCCCAATGGCTTTATTTCCATGGTGAAACGTGCTTGTGTGCAGGGCTTTGTTAAACAGTAAAAACACATTTTGAGAGATCTTGTCAGTAGCGAGAGAGTTTTGTTTTGTTGTTTGATTTGTTCTGTTTTGTTTTTAATGGAAAAAAATGCTACCTTACAACTTGATTAAAATTACCTTCAAATCTATTCCATAGAAGGCAATTGCTTAGAAAGTTGACTTTAACATATCAGTGGTAACTTAAATGAGAAATGTGTACTGTAAAATAGAATAGCGTGATTGAGAGAAAGCATAAATTTGAGAGAAAAACATAATGTTTAAGAGAACTTTCATTAGTTAAGGTGATGATCTAATTTTTATACATACTAATATTCTTTTTGAATGGGAGAGAGCACTATAAATGAATTTGCTGATAAAAGAAGTATAATCTACTATAGCCTGGGGCTACCTCACTTGGTGAATAGGCATAGGGCATAGATGATTAGCTGAAAGGTGATTATAAGGTGTGAGTGAACTCTTCAAGGTGTAACATATGTAACTTTTTCCAGCATGCTTTTGTGTTCTAGTGAGAATCTTTCTCTAACTAGTATCAAATATCCCATAAAATAAACCCCTAAAGCATAACAAAACTTTAATTGTACAGAATGTGCTTCAATGGAAAGGATTTCAAAGGATGTGACAAACTATATAAATCAAAAGACCTATTTCTTACAACTAAAGACTGACGAAATCTCTCTAAAATCAGTAACATTAGTTTCTATAGAAGAATGGCCTGCACTCATAAAATTCTACTTTCTTATGTATCATATTTTATTGAGTGAAATGGACTCTGTATTTAATAGTTACACAAGCACTAAAAAAAGATTAGGAAAGTAATCAGAGATAGGAAGTTGAGGATAGTCAATGTCTCTTCTGAAAACTGATTATGAGTAAGTAAGTAAGTAAGCCTGATCCCAATTTCAGTTTGAAATAGTTGACTAGGGGAATGAATTATTTCATATGAGACAATTTCCCCCTTAAAGCATGTTTACACATTTAGACATTCTATTAAGCAATATAGTTTTATTCTTTTTTATTTTCTACTTTATAAAAGAAAGACTGGGACCAGCAGATGGCATAATGGTTATGTCACTGGTGGCTTAAAACTCATGCTGGGTGCATCAGCATGTGTGTCCAAAATCCCAAGAGAGAATGGAGGGGAAGGGATTGTAGCATGACCATCCTCCCTGGGGATGATTTCTTATTTTCTGTCTCTCTGGTGAGTGTATGCACCCTATAGCAAAATATCTCTCTTAAAAGATTAAAAAGTGTAAAAGGGAGGAACAATAGATGGTGTAATGATTATGCCACTGGCCTCTCACCTAGTCGATCGTGGTTTGAGTCCTAGAACCAGTGGCTTAAAACATACTGGGGACATGTGTGTGCATGCCCAATATCCTAAGAGGAGAATGGAGGGGAACGGATT
>NW_006159760.1:1918882-1942792 GCF_000334495.1 Tupaia belangeri chinensis
GGAAGGAAGGAAGGAAGGAAGGAAGGAAGGAAGGAAGAAAGAAAGAAAGAAAGAAAGAAAGAAAAAGAAAAAGAGAAAGAAAGGTCATTACTTGCTCATTCACTTCTCACTTACTCATCCTACCAATCATCATTTCCAGAAGTTGTTAATAAATACCTACAAAACACCTGAAGCTTATGAATATAATAGGTTATCTTAACCACATTTTCCAGGATCCAAAAAGTTCCAAACATCAAAAGGTTTTTTAGGCTAGGTATGTGAAAAAAAAACCTGATAATATCTGAACCAATTTTGTGGCAAATTCAGTAAGAATTGTAAAAGTATTTTTGATCTTTGTTTAACCTCCTCAGTATGAATAATCATGTACTGTACTACAGACTTTGTAATATGTTTTACTATGGTCCTGCCTTGCTCTCTCTGGGGTATGTTATTAAATAATGTACAGAATATGCAATCTGAATAATTCTGAATACCAAATCATCTCTGACATCAGGAATTTTAGATAAGAAACTATAGCTCTATAGTTTCTACATTATTAGAATGAGTTTTTAGAACTTACATAAAATAATATCTTCCATTTTCCAGATAATCACCAGAAAAGTTCATTCAAAAGTTCTCACCTAGACATGTATTCTTATGAGGTGTCTGCATGTGTGTGGCTGACATTTTTCTAAGAGTCAAAAGAATCCAATTCTTTTTCTTTGAAGAGTAGGGGACCCCTACCAAGAAGACACAGCAACATCCTGTCAAACAGTGGTGAGCAGTCTGTGCCCATGTGGTCTAAAATAAAAATAATTGAAACACGGTGTTACTGAAGTTTCCAGCTTCCTCTCACAGTCAAAGAAAGGAAGAGGACAGAGTGAACAGGGTAGGGTTTCAGATTTCAGGCTTCCTGTCCCTTAGACATGAACCACATACACAGCCAACAATTCAGAAGAGAAAAGCAAAAAGACACAAGTGTTATCAGGTTGAGAAGAATGTGGTAGTTGATGGTTAATAAATTTATCATGAAATGATGCTTCATTCATACTCTGTCCTCTCACTAGGATTCTCCCACTTTTTTGCAGCTGTTGGAGAGTCTCAGGTTGCTGAGTTAATACACTGAAACTCACCATTTGAATCAAAAATGAACTGCTCTATTAAATACATCCATCATGGCAGGAAATATCTATAGAGTTCACAAGTTACAAAAACACCCCAAGTCTCAAACCATCATACCACACATGAATCATCTTGTGTAATCTTGTCCAATTTTTGCTTGAGTAGTTTTTAACTCAATCGGCAGAACAAAGAACGGCAGTACATTTCAACAACTGTGTACAGAGAACCACATGAAAGCCCCAAATGACATATATGATGGTACTATTCCAAATACAGGACCAAAGCTGATTCACTGGGACAACCTCTTGGGTTCCAAAGGTAACAGCTGTGTGTGGACTTAAAAAACCACATCAGGGTGAGGTGGGTAACTCTGAAATGCTTTTTACTACAAATAAATTCTTTTGAATTTAGATTGCAGTGGCTTCAAATTAAAGATGAGCCTTCTAAAACACTACACCATATGGAAGTGATTAGATACCTTGATGTTGTGTCTTCAGCGAATAGTCACTGTAGCTCATTCTCTTCTCTTAGTCTATCCCTGTCATTCCTGAGGAGACCTTTATGCTGTGACGTCATATGTTGCACATGGGTAAAATGCTTATAACAGTTAAGAATTGCATTGGCTCCTGGAACTTGGAAATACCACTGATTTAAACAAGATAGACTTTCACTTCTGTCCTTCTATCGTACATAACAGAAGTCCAAAAGTAGTAGGTAAAAACAAATCTGTTTCCTCTATATCCAGGGGGCTTCTTATCTCTTCTATTGTACTTCATATCTAGCTTCAATCCTTATCATTTCCTTCTGGCTCTTGATACTCATCTAGCACAATAGAGTTCCAGACAGAGAAACAGGAAGAGGATGGTGAGGGGGACAAAAATGGACAGACCACCTTCCTACATAGTCTCATCCAACAAATTCTGCTTACCATTTTTTTTTTTTTTTACCAAATTCTGCTTATCATTTTTTTTTTACCTGCCACTATAAGACAGGTTAGGAAAGGTAGATTTTTATTTGAGCACATGGAGAAGTAGCATAAAATCAGGGTTCCATTATTAATGACAAAAAACAAAATAGATTTTAAGTCCTTTCCATGAAGCACTAAATTGGAATTAGCCTTACTCAACATCAAAGTCAAGGACTACTGTGTCAGTGACGACAGGCTTAAAGAAAAGTTCCCTTCCTCCCATAATACCTCCCCAGCTGCCTTACAAATAGCCCAAATTTACAACTTTTAGTTTACAGATTAAGTTTTTGTTTTGTTTTAATCTAATCCAAGTATTTCAGGTAGGATAATATTGAGAATTTTATTATTATTATTACACCTTTGGGTAAATTAGTCAGTTTTTCTCTCCCAGAAGCAGAATTAAGAAATCAAAAGCACCTTGGGACCAGCAGTTAGCATAATGGCTATGTCGCTTGACTGCCACCTAGTCGACCGTGGTTCAAGTCCTGGACCCGGTGGCTTAAACTCATGCCAGGCGCGTGTGCGTGCGTGCCCAAGATCCCAAGAGGAGAATGGAGGAGAAAGGATTGCGGCGTGGCCATCCACCCTGGGGGGTGGGGGTGATTTCTCGCTTTCTATCTCTCTGTATCTCTCTGTCTTTCTGGCAAGCGCACTCGCCCTCTAAGTGAAAACCTCTAAAAAAAAAAAAAGAAAGAAATCAAAAGCACCTTGATAGATAAAGCAAGGGAATGCCAAAAAGAAAGAAAGGTAATTATGGGCACTTTGTCTTATGTATAATTTTTCTAAAGAATGTCTCTACTCCTTGCATTAGCAAAACCATATCTTGAAGAAATTTTTGTGAGATGGCATGTGTTTTTTCTCCAGTTCATCTATTGGATTTTATGTATGTTAACTTATAACACATCCCTTTCTTTTCCTCTGTCAAGAACGTACTATTAATATTTAGCTTTTAAAACATGGACAATGTCAGTAACAACCAGGCTGAGAGGGATGAGTTGAGGGCTTCTGAGATTAGCATCTGTTTTAACCATTTATATATACTCTTTTATTTTAATCTCACAACAGTGTATGAAACAGGGACTGACGCCAAAATGGGTTAAAGACAGTTTATAGCAGGTAAGGATGAATGTTTTCTGAGCATGCTGGGCCCAGGGCATGGACCTGTGATCTAAACCAGCTGACATTAGGGGTCGATTGTGGTATAAGGACCCATTGAGGATGCCATATCTCTTTTTCTCTCTCTTAGAAAATAAATAAACTTTAAAAAAAAACACGCAAGGGGCTTGCAAGTAGTGTGACGGTCAGGAGCACTGGACTCCCATGTAGCCAACCACAGTTTGAGTCCTGGACCTGGGGGCTTGATTTCTCACTTTCTCTCTCTCTCTCTCTCTCTCTCTCTCTATCTCTCTGTCCCTTTCTGGTCAAATTAAAATAAATAAATAAATAAATTTTAATAAAAATTATTTAAAAAGAAATCACAAAAATACTGTTCATAATACGATCAGAAATGGGATTGGTTGGTTTTGAGTCCTGGGTCTCTTTGCTTCTACAGTAGAATATATTTGCTTAGTCACTAGACATAGTCAAACAGCAAATATAAGACCAATAGGAGAGGCTGTTAGAGAATAATGTTTGAGGGGCAGTATAATGATGGAAGCTGGCAATGACTGAGTCCTAGAACTTCAAGCATGCTACCTTGTTTCTCACAAAACTCTATGAGATTGGTACTATTATGATCATCTCTGTTTACATTATTGATAATCCAACTCAGAGAGGATAATCACATATTCAAGGACACACAGTAATTGAAGGGAGCCAGAAACTGAACCCAGGAAGTCTCCACCAAGAGCCTAAGTACCTACAAACTAACCTCATCACTATCAGACTGAAGAGGAGACCCCTAGGTGAACTGGCATTTTAAGAAAAAAAAAGATGAAAGAATGAAAGTACTTCTCCTTTGCCTCCAAATCTCAGAGATTCACCAAGATAAAACTTGTTAAAACTGAACAAACTAGGGGTCAACAGATGTCATAGTGGTTATGTCTCTGGACTCCCATGTGACTAATTGTGGTTTGAGTCCCGGATCTGGTGGCATGAAAATCACACTGTGAGCATGCGTGCCTAAGATCCCAGGCAGAGAATTGAGGAGAAGGGGTTGTTGCATGGCCATCCCCCCTGGGAGGTGATTTCTCACTTTCCCTCTCACTGTCTCTCTCTTTGGCAAGCACTCGTGTCCTATGGCAAAACTTTTAAAAAGACTATATAAGCTAAACACAAATATATTGTATATACGTATACATAAACTTTTTGTCATGGGGCACGTGCAGTTGCCAGAGAGAGACAAACAGTGAAAAGGAAAGTGAGAAATGATCTCCTGGGAGTATGGCCGCACTGCAATTCCTTCCTAATTAAAAGATTTTCCAAAAGTCTTTCACTTGAAAATATTTTCGAGTTCATGTACACACCATCACACAATATGGTTGTACTTCATTAAAATATTTAATAATCTACAATTTGTAGTAGTTTATACAGATCTCTGTATCAACATGATAGTTTCTTTTAGGCAGTTCAGTCTTTGCTTTAAACTTTCTACAGACTCACAGGAAGTTGACAAATGAAGACTATAAAGTCCCCACAAACACCTACATATTAGTGGGAATGTAAGCATGGAAATAGTGATGATTTTACTTACTACAAAGTTATCAAGGTGCTAAAAATATTTAAAGCACTAAAGTTTATGTAGTTTCTGCAATAAGGTCAATTTTAATCCACTTAGTTATTATGAAAGATCACATCTTATTGCTTCATTTACTGCTAACTTTTCAAAAGCGTCAGAAATACTGTTAATCAGGGGAAATATTAAGGATAGAAAAGTATTATTGCTAGAAAATATGATATGCGTAAGGAATATCTAAAACTGTTGGCACTGCGGCCTGGTGGTTAAGGGAGCTGGATCCTGGTGGTTAATGGTGAAATTTTAATCTGGTGCTGGGGAATTGAAAAACCAGGCTGGGCACATTTGCATGTGTACCCCAAATCCCAATAGAATGGAGAAATGGAGGTAAAGGGATTGTGGCATGACCACGTCCCATCAAGGGGTACATTCTCCCTCTTTGTCTCTCTGCTGAGTTCATGTTTCCTCTGGAAAATAGATTTTTAAAAAATCTAAAAGTAAGCATTTATAGATAAAATTCTCATTTGGTAACTACAATATTTGTAGATTAGTAGAGACTAGTATATTTTTATATATCTTGTCCCAATATTTCAAATGATTACTTACAGTAATTTCTAAAGAGAAGTCAATAAACTTGAAGAAACTGTTATTCCCAATCTTTAAAATGAAGCAGAGGCTCAGAGATGTTGGGTGATTCATCTTTGTTTATAAAGCTGGTTCTTCGCCCAGTTTGTATTATACCCTACAGTACTACATATGCTTATTTTTATTTTAATGTGGTACATGATACATAAAAATTTGCTAAATCAGGTAGATGATATTAGTGACTTTTTAACTTATTATTACTAGATTTGAGAGTTACTTTTGATAGACAACTTTAACTCATAGAAAATCTTGTCAAGTATGTTAATTAGTGTTTCAAAATTGGCCTTGATGAATACTTCTATCCCCATATGCTAATCTTTTCTTAAAAGAATAACTCAACAAGCATTGATAACTATCAGATTGCAAAAAAGTCTATTCCGAAATAAATTATAATTAAATTCAAATGGAGTTAGACTGACTCTTTAAATATTCTCACTGTGGATGATTATTTCTGCTACTTTGCCAGATTCAGTTGGCAAAAATGGTAATAAAGACCAGTGTGATGTTTTTTTTCTTTTTTCTGGTACAGTAGAAATCTAATTGTGGTACTTATGCTTATTTTTTCCAATGCATGCTCTAGGCTATAGGAAATCAATTTTAAGCAATTGCATCCAAATTATAATAAAAAAAGCATTTTGGGGAAGATTCAAATTTGTCTTCCTTTGTGATTTCATTGTCCTTTTTTTATTTTTAAGAGAGATTTTACTTAGAAAAGCGCTTTCACATCAATGTTTATTATAACATTATTCATGATAGCTAAGACATGGAGCCAACCCAAATGTCCACAAACAGATGAATGGATTGAAAGATTGGCACATGTACTCTATGGAATACTTACTACTCAGCCATAAAAAAAAGACCCTGGCATTTGATAGAAAGTGGTCGGATATGGAGGATCTATTGCTGAGTGAAGCAAGCCAGGATATGAAAGATATTGTATGTATCCACTTACAACTATCCACACTTTATGGTAGAGATAGAAATATTAGAGGGCCTAAAAGCAGTGGAAATATTTAGGGATGCTGAAGACAGTATGTAATGGGGTGAGAGAAGGGAAGAATGTAGAGAAGGATAGCAAGATAACAAATAGAGGGGCATGACATTAGTAGGACACAGATACAGTTTATTACCTGTTGATGATGACATGTATAGTATTCTCAACTGGATTGGTCTGAGAAGTACTTCACGATGGGCAAAGTATTTTTACAAGCAAAATGAGAAATAGTGATTGAATGTTTAAGAAAATAATGAGAATTAAAATAGCAATACTAATCTGGAAAAATGATGAAAAGCTATTTGATGATGTTGATGTGGATAGTAATGTCTTTGTCTTGACGGATATGCAAGGTATTCCTTCTGGAAAAAGAAATGTAATACATTGCAAAGATATATGTGATTCAATGTAATATAAACAAGATTATGATAATAATAAATAAAATAAAATAATTCCAAGAGAAAAAAAAAAGGAGAGAGATTTTTACTATATGGAGCATGTGCTCACCAGAGAAACAGAAAGACAAAAAGCCATTTGCTGGTCTCGGTCCTTTTTCTAATCAAGCAAATTGGGAAAAGAAACTAAGCTTCCTCTATTTTGAAATGGGTTTATCACATTTTTCTCTGTTTTCTTTCTTTCTCTTCTTTCCTTCTCTCTCTCTCTTCCTCTCTCTCTCTTTTCTTCTTTCTTCTTTCTTTCTTTCTCTCTTTTTTCTTTCTCTTCTCTTTCTTTTTTCTTTCTTTCTCTTTCTTTTTTCTTCCTTCCTTCCTTCCTTTCTTTCTTTCTTTTACTTTCTCTCTCTCTTTCTCTCTATCTCTTTCTTTCTTTCTTTCTTTCTTTCTTTCTTTCTTTCTTTCTTTCTTTCTTTCTTTCTTTCTTTCTTTCTTTCTTTCTTCCTTTCCTTTCCTTTCTCCCTTTCTTCCTTCCTTTCTGTTTTAGGACAAGGTCTGACCATATCACAATCCTCCTGCCTTAGCTTCCAGCTGAGACAACAGGCCCACACCACCAGCCCTGGCTTATGTTTAGACTATCTAGTTTGCTATGTTGTCCAGGTTGACCATAAGCCATGATCCTCATGCTTCAGTCTCCCCTAGTCACTGGGATTATAGGTTAATGTCACCAAATCTGACCTTCAGTTTGGACTGGGACTTGAACCTGGGACTCCCCTGAGGTCCCAGCCTGTGGAGCATACCCTGTCTTGGTACTGTGCACCACCATGGCCAAGTCATATTACAGTTTTTGTGTTTAATGTAAGAATTACCCATTTTCCCCAAAGGCCAACCTTAAAAATTCAATTGGCCATTTGAGGATTTGCATTAACGAGTCCTATCAGGAGGTTGATGTAAATCCTTTGTTAAGATGCATACATGCACATTGGTAAGAACAGATCAGGAAAGACCATTAAATCATCCAGTTTCCTGATTCTCATAGTCCTCTAGCTGATGGCTCATGTCTGAATAAAAAGTGTAACTCCAGTGCTTTAAATTAGTCCATTTGGAGAGGAAAAGCAGTCATTTTTCTCAAGTACAGAGCATGCACCTACAGTACCTGCTCCAGTTAGATACATGTTACCCAACACAACAAAGGGATGAAGGATGGGATCTAGGGTGGTCAAATTTTGACGGTAAAAGGAAAAAAGACAGTTAAAATTTTGTTCCCCAAATCATCAGTGAATACATCTTTCCTATGGTCTTAAAGCTGATACCTTCTGCTCCCCAAACTGCCCTATACAATGTGAACAAAGATATTTTCCTTGACTATTCAGATCATTCAGTGAGGATGCCGGACCCCTCCTTACAGCAAAACACAGTGAGGCATACAGAGGAACATGGTACACGCTCTCCAGTGTCCAAACATTTAGGTCAATGTTTATGCAAAATTGGTGGCCCTCTTTAACCCTGTTCCAAAGAAGCATAACAAACAAATAGGACTGCCTCACAGGAGAGAGGAATGCCACACAGACATAATTTATAAGTTAATTAGCACAGTCTACTGGGCCAAGTAGTGACAGATGTGGCACCTGCTTTCAAGGAAAGAATAAAGAAGAGGACAGAACAGCAGAGGCGAGCTCCTTCTCTGGGGAGGCTATGGTCATGCACAGGTCACATTGACTGGCATATAAAACAGAATTTTAATAGACCAGAATATCTTTGAAAGGCAAACTATAAATATGAATGTAATTAAAAAACACACCCTAAATTCTCCAACTGAAAGAATAGTATGTACTAGTGGGAGGCATTTGCACACCAAGAATTGTTCAGAATGTTACTTTTTTTAAAGATTCCAATTCTTTCGCTCCCTGTGTTTGCCTAACATATTATTTAAAAGTTCATATAAATTTTATTTTAAAACCAAATAAAACCATTTTAACTGGCCAAAGCTTTACACAATATAAAGGTAGCAGTGGAGGAGAGTAGTCTAAAGTAGCATGCTAAATTTATTTTGTTTGCTCAGGAAATATGAGTGAAAATAATGCCACCATCTAGATTTCTGATTGAGTCTGTTTTAACTAAATCTAGGCTTATCTGTGAACATGATGTTATCTAATGTTTTACTAAAAAAACTGTCGCCTCTCTGAATTGCAGGAATTCAGCATCCATTCAAAGTTAAAAACAAACCAATATTTACACATACATTTGTCCCCGCCAATTCAAATATTGATCAGGTCTTATTCTCTAGTTAACAGGCAGACGTGGGCATTAGCATACAAGTTTATTGGGGATACTCTCAGGAATAATAACTTTGGAGAAGGGAAATAAGATTGAGTAGAGTGAGAAGTTGAAAAGCAAAGCAGTGGCAACATAGACTCTAAGTAATTCCACAGTGAACCCAGATACAGGATCAGGCCTAAGGACTGGCCTAAACTGAGCCTAAACTGGTGTGTTTTATCTCCATCTGTCATCTCTGCTTCTTAATATCATCCAGGGATGGATGGATATATATGTATGTATATATTCTATGTATATATACTATGTATATATACATACATATATATATAATCTATAATTTATGAAAACTTAAGTTCATTGAAGTATCAAAATCAAGAGGGTTCCCCCCCCCAAAAAAAAAGACTTAAAGCCACATGATTTGTGCAGGAGAGTGGTTATCAAAAGTTAGTCCTTGTACAGGCAACATCAATCTCACCTGAGGACTTGCTAGAAATGCACTTCCTTGGGTCTGATCCCAGAACTACTGAACCAGAGCTCCGAAGTGTAGCCCAGCAATTTGCTATAACAAATCCTCCAGGTGGTTCCAACGCACTCTAGTTTGAGAGCCATTGATGTAGTTGTTTAAACACATAATTCAATAGTTGGGAAAAGAAGAGCTATTCAAAATATTAGGTCATTGGGAAAGTCATGACACATTTTTTCTGTTTTTCTATGAAAAAAGGAATCACAACTTTCCCGACAACCCAATATTTCACAACTAGAAGACTGGATTGGGGGGCCAGCAGGTGGTATAGTATTTAATATACTGGACTCCCATGTGACCGGTGGTGAGTCAAGTCCCTCACCTAGTGGCTTGAAACTCATGTGGGGCACATGAGCATGCATGCCCAAAACCTTGAGAGGAGAATGGAGAAGGGATTGAGACATGTCCACCCTCCTTCCCAGGATGATTTCTCACTTTCTATCTCTGTGAGTAAATTCACCCTGTAGCAAAAATCTCTAAAACATAAAAGAGAGAGAGAAGAAGGATGTGTAGTAAGAAAAAAGAGATAGACAAACATTTATAATTAGATTATGTGAATTTCACTCAGTTCATTCTTGACTGATCTGGTTTTTATGATGCATGAAGATGATATCTGACAGCATCACAGTTGTGGCAATGATCATATGTGTGGTTCATTCAACTGCATCCCAAGAAAGTGATGAGCAGGAATATACTGTTTAACCTGGATCGATAAGAAGTAACAGGGTTTGATGGTGGTAATGTAGTCAAGATCTTACCTAGATTTAAGATCATCCAAAGAGTAGTTCGGGATGGGAATTTTGTCTGTAGGTTTGCACCCAACTCTTCCCTTGTTGAATGTCTTGCCTGTTTGCCTCTGAAATAAAGTTTATTTTGGCATAACTAGCTAGAAGAATGTGAATTGGACCTAGTCATTCACTTCCACAGAACAGAGTATGATTAGGATGAAAATAGACACTTCACCATGTAGAAACCTGGCAAATACTCTGTAACTAGGTGATCAAGGTACCATCAGCAGTGATAAGTCACAGTGATTGCATTACCGAAGTCCATCATCCACATGGCTACCTTCTTGTCATTCAGGATCTGGTTAACTGTGACCACCTTATCCAAACTTCTTACCCTCTTAGCTCTAGCACCTTTTGTTCCAATATCAGTTTCATTTTCTCCATAGGGGTTATCAGTATCTAAAATCATTCCATTATGTGTCCGTGTGTGTGTGTGTGTGTGTGTGTGTGTGTGTATGTGTGTGTGTGTGTGTGTGTGTGTGTGTATTTTATTATACACTGTTTCTTTTTTCCACTGGATCAGGAATAACATGATGGTAAGCAACTTATTTATGTCATTCTTTGCTATCTACCTAAGATTTAGAATAGTACTGATCGGACCAGCAGTTAGCGTAATGGCTATGTCACTGGACTCCCACGTAGTCGACGTGGGTCGAGTCCCAGACTCGGTGGCTTAAACTCATGCCGGGCGCATGTGCGTGCATGCCCAAGATCCTGAGAGGAGAATGGAGGAGAAGGGATTGTGACATGGCCATCCCCCCTGGGGGTGATTTCTCACTTTCTATCTCTCTGTCTGTACCAGGACCACCTGGAATATCTTTCCAAATTCTGGATTCTCTGGTCCTAACTCCAAAGGCAGCTCCTGTGGATAGAGGCTCAGACTCAATCATCAACTTTCCAACTCATCCCACATTCCTCAGGCTGGTGGTCCGAACATTGTGTTTTGCTGTAGATTCCCTAGAGCAGACTGTACTAATGCCATGTGGTGACAGTGGCTGGGGAAAAATGGAGTAGTTAGGAAAAAAACCCTGCTGAAGTTTCAATTGCATACTAGGAAAAGTACAGGTCATGGAATGAGTCATAGGCTACAATCAGTCTTCCCTATGGCCTCTTGGTCAAGTTTGGATTAAGTCTGGTTCTGATTAGCCTGTGAGAACTGATGAGATTAGAGCCCCAGTGTGTCTGGCTCAGGGATATGAGTGCACATCTCTGATGGAATGAATGGTTCTTCACTCAGAAAGGTGATAGGAGAACAAGTTTCCTGATGGGTGACTCTGGGCTATAGGAACAGAGGCCACGTTTTAATCTTAGCATGGGAAGACTCGCCACGCCTGACTTTTGACAGGAATACTGCAGCTGCTTGTACTCAGGCCTTAAACTGGAGTGAGGGGAAGGCAGGGTCTGTCATTGGCTGATGATGGATTTTCATCAGCTCATAACAAAACTGAGTAGCTCAGGCAGCCTGTTGAAATAAATTTAATGCTATTTTGGGGAAAAATAAGAAAAAGAAAGAAAGAAATAGTAGATTCATTTTTGGCAGCTGAATTCAATCCTGTGTGAAAGTAAAGCTAACATCATTTAAAGTGTAACGAGAACTTTAAATCTCCCTGAGGATTTCTTTCCTCGCCATTCCTCTCTCCCATGCTTCTGTCTCTCTTCCTTCAGAGAGCCTTGTTTCTGATTTCATGTGGCTTTGGGCCCTCCCTAGAGTGTTTCCTCTTCCTCTGGACATTCATGTAAGCTCCTCAGTGGTGACATTATCTGGTAATGATTATATCTCTGACAATCTCCCCTGAGGTTTTATCCTGCTGCCTAAATAAAAGGTCAATTAAACTCAAGGAAGGAGTTCCTTGTTGGCTCAGATCTTTCTCTGTCCGTAAAGTGGCAGATAAAGAGCACAGCTGCATAGTCACCATTTCAGGGCAATATTTGGTCAATCAAAATGCCGATTTGAGCCAGCATCATAGTGCAGTAGCTAAAGCCCTATACAGAGAGAGCGAGATCCCACACGGCCAACCACCATTCGGAGAAAAGCGTGTTGGGGTATGTGTGTGTCTGCCAAGTTCCTGACTGTGGAAAAAAGGATCGTGACGCGATCAAGTCCCACTAAAGAAGTGCTTTCTCTCTCTCCCTTTTTTTCTTGTATGCACATATGTACTCTCTGGGGAAAAAACAGCAACAACAACAAAAAACGCTTACTCTTTTTAAAATTTTTTTCCTGATGAACTGGTGATTATGGTATGAAATGTTTATTTTTTACCCACCTACCTTCTAAAAGATGGTATCAATCCAAATATATACTACTGATCAATATTAAAATCACTTCAAAGCCCCACATTAGTGATCATTTCCGGTGAACCTTTGAAGGTTCACCGAAAATCACTGATGACTGGTAGGTAAAGAAGAGAAAGGCATAAAAACTTCATTAAGCACACACACACATTATATATATATATATATATATACACACACATGAGGGGTCAGTAGATGATGTGGTGGTTAAGGCATTGGACTCTCACATGGCTGACTGTGGTTCAAATCCTGGAGGCTTGCTTTCTCACTTTTCCCCTCTCTTTCTCTCTTTTTCTCTCTCTCTTACTGGTGAGTGCACGTGCCACATAGCAAATTGAAAAACAAAATGAACAAAAATTCTTAAGAAAATATGCATATTAATATGGGAGACTTAGAAAATATGAACTCAACAAGGTGTCAGAAGGTTGAGATTTAAATGCCTTTTTATAGAAAGAAGAAAATAATGATTGCAGGCAATTTTATTTTACTTAAAAGATTATTTTATTCAACTTTATTTATTTAATTTATTTATTTTCATTTGACCAGAGAGGGACAAAGTGAGAGAAAGATAGAAAGTGAGAAAGCAAGCTGCCAGATACAGGACTTAACCCGGGGTTAGCCATGTGGGAATCCAGCACCCTTACCTACCACACCACCTGCCATTCCCTTGAGTGCAGGCAGTTTTAGAGTATGTGATTTTTGGGAAGGAAGACTGAGTCAAATTCTCAAAGTTTGGTAAAAAAATTATCCTCTTTGGAAGATGGATGGGCCTGGAAATGGACAATAGCTTGTGTAAAAAATCTGTCCAGGGGACCAGCAGTTAGCGTAATGGCTATGCCGTTGGACTCCCACATAGTCGACCGCAGTTCACATCCCGGACAGGGAGGCTTAAAACTCACACCGGGCGCATGTGCATGTGTGCCCACGATCCCGAGAAGAGCATGGAGGAGAAGGCATTGTGGCATGGCCATTCGCCCTAGGGGGTGATTTTTCGCTTTCTGTCTCTCTGTCTCTCTCTGTCTGGCGAGTGCACGTGCCCTAGAGCAAAAATCTCTCTCAAAAAAAAAAAAATCTGTCCAGGAATGTTGGCATTCCTTCACCTCCTCCATCTTCCTTTCTGGCATGAGAGTTTATTTTATAAAACTTGAGGGAGGGGGCTGAAGGCAACTGCCTTTCTCTTTGGCAGGTGCAGACTAAGCAGGTAAAGGAATATCAGAGTAAAGCCCCTCCCTGCACTTTCGGAGAAAAAGAATCAAAGATAATGAAATGACAGGGTGTAGGAGGAGGATCAAAGAGAAAGTTTGTTTCTGAGCTGTTCCTTTAATTCAGCATGTCAAAGTGCCTGTCATGGGGTATCATTTCTGAGCCCCGACATCAATCATAGCCACATAACTCTTTTAATAAGTAATTTAAAAATATTTTTATCTAAATATCTAAAAATATTTTAGCATCTCATTATTTTGTTCTAACTTGTGAAGACTATCCTTCTAACACATGCTCACTTGTTCGTTAATATATATATGTGTGTGTGTGTGTGTGTAAACATACATATATTTAAATGTGTAGCTTCCTAATTTTGTTCATTAGTGGTTCTCAAAGTTTGGTCCCCAAAGTAGCATCATCAACACCACCCAAGCATTTGTTAATAAAGCAAATTCTCAGACTCCCATCCCAGACCTACCAAATCAGAAATCCTGGGGTTGGGGCCCAACAACCCGTGTGTAACAACCCATGCAGGTGATCCTGATAGCTGCTGCTGAGTGACACTCACTGGTCAGAGGCATTTAGTGGTTGGGGACAATTCCAGTCTAGCAGTCTCACCTTATATTTGTGGGTTCTGAGATAATATTGGGATTTGAACATGAGAATATATAGTTTCCAGAAAAATCCAACTGTTTGTCTCATGTTTCAGTTTTGTTTTGGCTAACTCTGGGAATAACAGTTCTTTTATCAAGGCTTTTGGGCAGTCTTACATTTTCTATATATAGAATATTTGCCCTTTATTATTATTATCGTCATCTGAATAACCACACTCATCTCCTGACTTTCCTCTGTTTGATTTCCCCAACCTACAAGCCTTTCTTCATTAGCTATTGAATTTTATGTTTGTCCCCAAAGATGACAGGAAATATAACTGATTACCCCTACTTAAAAATGTAAGCTCATGTATGTGTTATTTAAGATCTTCCACAGGAAATATAATTTTATCTCTACCCTTCATCGTTCTTGGTTGAATAGAGCTATGTAACCAAAAAAAAAAAAAAAGATTAGTAAAAGAAGAACACAGAGACAATTACAAACATGTATATCTCATGTATACGTGTCTGCAAACCAGAAAAATGAGTAAATTTCAGAGCTGTGCCTATGAATTCAGGATCAATTATCATTATCTGCTGAAACAAAGACAGATATTGAGAGAGCCATAATGAGCAGGTGACCAAGAAAAGAGTGAAAATATAGGATCAAATTTTTATGCAGATTTAAAACTATCTTCTTCATTGATGAGTGTCTACTGACTTAGTTGTTCTTCTTTCCTGGTACAGAAAAAGAGACACCCTCACAAATGGAGAGTTCCTTTATGAATGCAAGCTTCTTTGACAAAAGGGTAACTTCTCTATTTTCAGAGCTTCCCCTGTGCCTGCAGTTTCTCAAAATAACCAGCTCAAAATAATCCTAACACCAAATAGGCATATTTCTGGTGGCATAGTCTGGTCTCCTGCAGTCGTATTTTAGGACAGTATATTCTGGTCTCCTACAGATCTCATCTGCCACTACCCACTCATTCAGGTTCCATTTTTAGCCCTCTTAACTACTTTTGCTTCTTCATGTAAGTCATTTTCTTTCAGGAATCCATGTTTTAATACTATTGACCTGACATATTTTTTCTAAACTCTTAGGAAGTAGAAAAATCCTATTCTTCTTCGGTTCAAATATCACCTAATTTATGAAGGTTTCCTTATTCCTTCAGTATAATTATTTGAATGTTACTTTGTTTATACATCAGTATGAATTTCTCCTACTGTCTTGCAGATGATTGAGTACCTTCTTCCTACCACTTGATGTGAACATAAGGGGCAGGTATTCACTTTTGAAAATAGCAAGCCATTTATAGGTATTCTTTAAGTGGCAAATATTAAAATGAATCATAAAAATTCAAAATTCTCTGGATATATAGGAGATTATATAGACCTCTAACATTTAGATTTTGATCAGATTTAGAATTACTGAAAATAAGGAAGAGAATAAACTAGTAATCCAGTAAGAAATAGAATTGACAAGGTAAACACATTCGAGAATAAGATAGCTTATGTAAAACAATTTATACTAAAATTCTTCTAAAAATTGCTAAAAAAAATAATTTGACAACTCAGTGTAAACTTAATGATTTATTTTGTTTTGTTTGTTTTTCTTATGTCCTTGGAAACAAACCAACAGTATAAAAATTTTTGGCCTTGCTTTACTGGCTAAAAAGCTAAGTTGGGATGAGTAACCTGGTCATAAAATAGAGATGATTATAGGGAATCTGCCAGTGGCATAGTGGTTAAGGTGCTCTCATATGGCTGACCACAGTTCAAGTCCCAGACTTGGTGACTTTCCTTCTCTCTCTCTCTCTCTCTCTCTCCCTCTTTTTCTCTCTCTCACTATCTCTGTGTCTTTCTCTGGTAAAATTGAAAATAAATGAATAAAAAAGTAAAATTAGATTAATAATTCTTTTGAAAAATAGAGATGATTATAATGGAAAAATATTGTACTGTTGGAAACAGGTTATTATAAGTTTTGTTGGTTTTTACAACCCTCTATTTTCTAAAAGAGACCTGATTAGTTGTACAATGTTTTAAATAAAGGAATGATTTTGGTATTCTATCTAAACTAATCCTATTACCTTCCTGTTGTTTTGTGTATTCAGCTTTTATAACTTCACTATGTAATTTCAGGGAGATTAGTTATGCTTTACCATGAAAAAAATAATATCTATTTCATCACTTCCCTCCACCACATTATGTAAATTACTAATCCCTAAGGGCTCATTAAATCTTGGTCTTTCATCGAAGACCATAAAATCTGCCTCCTGTATTACCCAGCGATCTTGGGCAATGGTAGCCTTCCACTAGAACTTGAAGCAGTTTAATACTGAGGAAGTTTTGCCACATCAAGCAATCCTTGAAATGCCTCTTAGACAATATCTTCACAGAAAATACCTGCACTGAACTCAAGAAAGAGAGATTTCATCAGTTGAAATACCTGACAGGTTTCAACTGTACACCTTCCACTATGAACTGAATTGTGTCCCACTCAAATTCCTGTGTAGTATCCCCAAACCTTGTATTGTATTTGGCGATAGGGCTTATAAACAGGTAATTATAAGGTTAAGTTATGTAATAAGGTAGATCTCTGATTCGATAGGATTAGCATCCTGCTACAAAGAGATGTCAGAGAGTTTACTTGCTCTTTTTTCATGAGAACACACTGAAGAATGGCCCTGTGAGGATAAAATGAGAATGTGGCCGTCTATAAGCCAGGAAGAGAGCCCTTACCAGAAACCAAACTTGCAAGACCTCATCTTGGGATTTCTAGCTTCTAGAATAACAAAAATATATTTCTCTTGTTAAAGCCATTCAGTCCCAGGACCAGCAGTTAGCGTAATGGCTGTGTCACTGAACTCCCATGTAGCCCACCGTGGTTTGAGTCCCAGACCAGTGGCTTAAACTCACGCTGGGTGTGTGTGCATGCGTGCCCAAGATCCTGAGAGGAGAATGAAGCAGAAAGGATTGCGGCGTGGCCATCCCACCTGGGGGGGGAGGGGAATTTGTCACTTTCTGTCTCTCTGTCTCTCTCTGTCTTTCTGGTGAGCACACGCGCCCTATAGCAAAAACCTTCTAAAGGGGGAAAAAAAAAAAAAAGCCATCCAGTCTTTGGTATGCTATGGTGGTGGACCAAGCAGACTAGTAAATCTTTCCACTGAGCACTATTCAAAGAGAATTAACCCAATAATTAATATTTTAATGTCAAACAAGACCCTCATACCTCAGACTTACAAAAGGTAAGCAGTTTTGAAGAACATAGAGGCTACTGTTCATTTTCTTTTAGAAAAAGGAAAGAACTATGCAAATCCCATTTCTTCAATGATTACACAAACTTGTACAAGAATGAAATCTAGTACCTTTTAAGAAGTACAACTATGAATTTACATAATGTATTTGTTCATTCAATATATTAGTATTCATTAGTTATTCATTTAAATTATTCCTTGAGGGTCTTCTATGTGTCCAAGATATATATGTGATCAGCATGAATACATTTTCTGTAAAAGGTCATTTGGGCCAAGAAATGTTACATATTGGATGATGTAGAAAAATTCTCAGGGTATCTAACTTTTGTGGTTGTTTCTCTTACCAAAAATAACTTAGGCATGTGGATCATCCTCAAAAATACAGAAAAAAAATTAATTTGTTTGGACTATCATCTCTGTCTGAGACATCAATTCCTTTCCTTTGACTATCATCTCTACCTGAAATATCAAAACCAAAATATAGTTATTTTGAGGTTATCAGATACTGATATCATGTACTTGTGCAGAAATATTGCAGTTTTAGAACCTTCACCTTCCTTGACTAATTCAATGTAGTTTAGGTTTTTTTGTTTGTTTGTTTGTTTGTTTTTTGTTTGTTTGTTTTCCAAATTGCTTTAAGTATTCAAAATGTATACAAAGTAGAAAACTTACGAGGTACAGATTGTGGAAAACTTAAGAAACACAGATAAAATGAGAAGAATGTTAAAAATCTTCTGTGAATTTTTCAAATTGAAGTTTAATCAGCTATTCCAAAAACCGTTCATTCAATAGCCAATGAATACCTTTCCCCCCAAAAATGCATTTCTAGTTCCTTAGCACAGACCTTTACAATCTTATGTCTGTCTCGATGCTTTTGATTACTGCCCTAGTCTCTGTGAAGTATTTGTAATTCCAGGACTATGTCAGGATACTTCCTATTCTGAGCCTTGAACACCAGCAGTCTCCCTGCCTCTTTCTTTGAGAAATTATTATGAGCCTTTTTGTTCAAGTCAGGAAGTAGAGAGAAGTGAGTAGCAGCCATTACACAGCAGAGCTCAATCTCACATTGACATCTTTCTATGAAGAGTTATTGAACCATCCTTTCCACTGTTCTTCCTTCCCCTGGTAAAGACATCTCTAGCCTCCCCATGTGGGCTAAGATGATTTTCTTTGTGTTCCAGTAAACTTTTTGCACACAAACTTAGCACCTTCACTTGCTTTCTTGGAATATTATGACCATTTGATTTTAACCTACTTGAGGGTAAACTCTATCTTCTTCATTGTGAGATCTAGAATAGCTCCAAGAAAGACATTCGTTATGTCATCTTCTGTTTTTATTTTCCATATTTTATTTACTCTCTGAAAATTATGCCATTTTGTGTTCATTTACTTATTTATTGTCTGTCCCATCCCTCTAGGTTATACAGGCTCTGTGACCCCTGAAGTCTTGTTCACTTGAGCACCATCATTTCCCCAGCACTCACAAGCATCTTGGACACAAAGAAGACACTCAGTGAATAATTTAAATGACTATCTAATGAGCACTAGTATGTTAAGTAAACAAATATACTACACAAATTCTTATTTGTACTTCTTACTAAGGCACCAGATTTTATTCTCCTATTACATTCAGTAAACTGATGAAGACATGGGATTAGCATGGTGGCGCAAAAGCAATACACACTTGGAAGAAACTGTACATCACCTTTGATTTTTGATCTTTTCAGGGCCAACTGTATGCTGTACAATGTTTTCTTACAGTGATGAAATGCAGCAGTGTGCCACAGCTCCCAGTCAGCCACGTGATCACATGGCAACCAACCAATTCTATGGCTAGTGGGCACCTGCTCTTGCCAGAGAGTCAGAGAGACAGGGAGAGGAGAATCCAATCCCTTCTCCTCACTCTCTCTTTTTTAAGTGTGATTTTGGGCATGCCTGCACACGCATCTGATGTGTTTCACAAGTCACCAGGTCTTGAACTGGAACCTGAGATTGGCGTGTGAGAGCTGGCTACCTTAACCCCTACACCACAGAGCTAATCTCAGTCAATTCCTTTTAAACAATATATCTCCTTTCGTGTGTAAAGGATGTATACATATCCTCTTGTTCCTCTTTTCCTGAAGAACCCTAACAGAGAGGATTTCCAGGGTGCTGCTATACTTAATTATTCTGAATTCAGTGAGTTGCACACTCAACTATAGCAAAATATTCAGACAAACTTAGGGTAGATTCAAATAATAGGAATCATTTTTATCAGCCTTTCAGGAATTTCCAATTCAGGGCAAATGGCTTCTCACTGATGTTAATAAGCATCTAAATTTTTAAAATCATTAAAAAGAGCATGGAACATCCCACCATCATTGTCCAATTACAAATGTCATTTCACGGGTTATCTATTGTTTGTTTGCCCAAAGTAAGTTTACCGCAGGTCAGAAAGGCTAGCATAAGCTAATCCATTCTCTCAGTCCCCCCACCTTTCTGAGACTATGAGCCAAGCTTATCTTCACATGCATTCTAGTAGAATGGAACCCCAGAATCACTGAAACTGTATTTGGTAGTTGTAATATAAAGCATGTCCTGATCTGGACAAAAGCTATAGCTCCAGAAACTTCCAAGTTATCCTATAACAAAAAAAGTGAAGTCTTACGTAACTGGGATTAGATCTGTGCAAAATACTAAGGGACAAATCATTTATAGAGTTTTGTGTATGACTCTCTTTTAAGTGTTTTAAAGTCATTTTTAGAGACTCACACTTAGGAAAAAGTGAAGCACTGAAGCTCCTGTGGGAACCTTCCAGCTCCTGGAAGATATTGAACTTACTGCTTTAAAAAATAGAATTGCATGACAATATTGCTTATATAGAATTCTAGAAGATCATCATGTACATCCTAAAATAGCAATGTGATACCTTTCCACCCAAATAACAAATTGCAACATATAATTTCAGCCTTTTCAAAAGGATAAAATACTAATTATTGGATTTTGTTTTTAAGATGGTAAACTAACAAATAAATAATGATGCTTAATCTGCATGGGCATTATACTCACCCATCCCACTCTCATCCAACCCCTGTTTCTAACTAAAATATACTAATGAGAAGCAATAATAAGAATTGAAGAAGGTTTATAAATTTATCTATTGCCAAGTATAAAGATAATATTTTAATGCATTGACAGTTTCTCATATTAGGAATTGGATCCAAAGACAGTAAGCAAATTATGCTTCTGGTATAACTGGCTTTTTATATTCAAAAAACTTCCTGCCTTTTGCTGACACTATTATCAATAATAAAAGTAAAGTAATCCACCCCCATTCCATATGCCTATTATTTCTTGGATACCTTTAGAACTATTACATTTGGTAGTTCTCTGGTATTTCTGAAATGTAAACTCTGGTGCTATTCATCTAAAACTAACTGGAACTTTCTTCACAAAAAGTCCCTTTAACAGTCTGTTCAATAAGTAGTCAGTCAAAACCTACAGTGCTGAATATTTTTCACAACCACTTTGTCCCTCTCTCAACCTGGTCATTTACCAGACACCCTGGGACAGCTAAATCAAGCTTTCTAGTACTGGGTCATTTCCAATTCTATCTACTAAACATCAGCCAAAGCTCTAAACACTTACAAATAGTGCCTTGTCCTGATTAATCATTTGTTAATTTGAAGGCGAAGTGTTACATTTCATGGTGGAGGAAACCAAAATAATCAGATGGTTTGCATGCTTTGTTTTAGTTTTGTTTTGTTTTGTGTTTTTCCTTTATTCTGGCCCAGAATAGGTGGATATAAACAAGACAGGCACTCACAGTTCTAGAGAGATGCTCTTACTCTTAAGCCTGTATGCAGCACATACATGACGCACAGAGAAGTAGAACCTTGAAAGCAGTTTTAAAGGAGCTGAGATAAAATAAAAGCGGGAATTCACCCTCTTAAATGTTTTAGACACACATTAAATGTGATTGGCAGTGACCAGCATTTGGTATACAACAGAAAACTCATTCTGTTGGATATTACATCAAAGTTATTTGAAATCAAATGCTAATACACTTCTGAGCTATTATGGCTTTCTTACAAGAAACTTACTATTTGCAAGTTCTTAAAAAAATCATTTTTTTAGAACTATTTTATTTACCTTTATTCATTACCATTATTTTTTAACTTGACTAGTAAGTGACAGAGAAAAGGAAAGTGAGAAAGTAAGCCACCAGGTTAAGAGGCTCGAACCATGGTCAGCCATGTGGGACTTCAATACCTTAACCCTCATGACACCTCCCAGTCAAGAGCAATCATTTTCAAAACTTTTTCAGTTCAATATGAAAATATTACTCTGAATTCTCTTCATTGGTTTATGTTGTTTTCATCCACCTGGCATCCTCTTCCGGAGAGTCATGTTCCTGGGAGTCTCAATTATAGCCTCATTCCTCCCTCCTCAGCACAGGTAAGGCCCAGTCTTTGCATTTCAGACTATCCCACTCATCTGACAACGGCAACTCATTCCAGAAGTGAGCTCAAGAACCAAGCAGGGCCTGGGGGCTTTACCTGGACAGAAATGTGGACACAGAGAAAAAAGAAACATTCTCTCTGTTGGATTGTTCTGTCTGGGCTTGCAGCAATTAAGTTCTGAACCACCTGGAGAGGTAGGATCTAGGGAAAATGAGAGAGAAGCACAGGCAAGCAGAAACAAGTGCTGGTCAGAAGCCCTGTCAGACTAAAGTACAGCCTGAACTTACACGCACGGACCTTTGAAAAGTCGTCTTTCCATGTGGGCTGAAAACGTTAGTGATGACAAGTTTATTTTCAGAGCCAATGCACTACTCCTTCTAACAAGCTCTTATTGTTCTTCCGTATTAGCAATTAAATATCACCTTCCTATAGCTTGCACCTTTCACCCACATCTTGATCAGCTCTCCAGATTCATGGAATGAGTCTCTTCTATCTCCTGTATGACAGCCTTTTACATATTTAAAGATATCCTGTATTCCCTGAGCCTCATTTTTCCCAAGATAAAACATCACTTAGCTTCACTAAGAGAGACAAAGCTGGCTGGGATTGAACATGAATCTGATCCAGCCTGACAAATCTCTTGTTCCTAGGAGGATTCCTTGCCAGGTCGAGGGTAATAACTAAGTAGCTTGCAGGGTCTCAGAGGCAGCCTGAGTATGCAAGTGTGGCATGAGAAAAGTAGCACACTTCAAACAAAGAACATTATCTTATAGAGATAAAACGATCCAAAATGGCCTCAGGAGCAGGATTATCCTAACTTTTTTTTTACAGGGTAGGTAGAATAAAATAACTAAGCAAAAGATTTAAAAGTTCAACAAAGTTCTTTCAGTGCCTAGGAAAGGTTGGAAGGAATCGGTGAGAAAAAATTATGCAGTAGCAAATTGGAAACGGAAACAGGAAGCACAAATTTGAAAAACAGTGGGATTTTAGGATTTTTAAGTTAATCAACCAGTTGGCAGAAAAATTCAGCTTGTTCTACAGAGTGAGGATACAAAAAAGAAATGAGAACAAATCAAGAATATCAATATCTGAAGATCAGTTGAAATGAGAAAATGCCATTTCTACTTAACTAAGCATTTTTTTTTTCTTTTGGAGAGGTTTTTGCTATAGGGCGCGTGCGCTCGCCAGACAGACAGAGAGAGACAGAGAGACAGAAAGCGAGATATCACCCCTCCACGGGGGATAGCCACACCACAATTCCTTCTCCTCCATTCTCCTCTCAGGATCTTGGGCACGCATGCACATAGCGACTGGCATGAGTTCAAGCCACCAGGTCCAGGACTCAAACTATGGTCGACCACATGGGAATCCAGTGACATAGCCATTATACTAACTGCTGGTCCCATGATGATTATTTTTTAATTGGCTGTAAGAGACATCTACTAACCAGAGAGAGACACACACAGAGAGAGAAGGAAAGTGAGAAACCACACTCCCAGGTCCAGGTCTAGAACCAAATGAGTATGTGGAGTCCAGTACCTTAAATACCATGCCCCTCTACTAGATTGAGATAAAGAACAAGTGTACTTGGTTATGGGTAGAAAGTGGAGATACGTTCTATTTGTAAGACACAGTTCTAAATGTCAATTACATGTATCAATTCTGAATGGTACAAGGCCAATTCTGTGATTTCTCACAGTCGAAAACAGTGCTTTTTGGATTTTTTAAAAATTTTGTCACAGAATGCTTCTGCTCACAGGAGAGA
>NW_006159760.1:1942823-1960466 GCF_000334495.1 Tupaia belangeri chinensis
GCACCCGCCAGGATGACAGAGAGAGAAAGTAACAAAGCACTCCCCATGGAAAATGGTCACACCACAATCCCTTCTGCTCTGTCTTCCCCTCCTTTGGGGATCTGGGCACACATGCACACACAGCTGGCACATTTCTCTAGCCACCAGGTCTGGGACTTGAGCCAGTCCAGTCAGTCATGTGGCATGCAGCTGCCAAACTACCATGTGGGCAGCTGGTCTGAAATCATGTTTTTTCAAACATAAGAGGGCCAGCTGTGGCCTGGTGGTTAAAACGGCTAGATCCCATAATGGTCGACAGCATCATTTGAGTCCTGGACCCAGCAGCTTGAGAAACACACATGACACATGTGTGTGCATGCCCAGAATCCCAAAAGGAGGAAGAGAGGGAGAAATGGTTGCGGAATGACCATTCCCCATGGGAGTACTACCCCCCCCCCCCCCCGTGAGTATATACGCCCTCTGGCAAAATTTAATAATTCAATAAATATGATAGTTAATAAGAATTTCTAAGATGGGTTTTAGAGAGAATATAATTAAGTTCATTTTAATAATTAGGCTTAAGTTCAAAAGAGGCATATTAAAAAAAATTCGTAGAAATTCTTGCTAATCATCTGAAAAGTAATGGCTGCAGTTTAGCTCCATAAAGAAAAGTCTGTGTGGTAAATATCAAGATATACTTGATTCAGTGCTATTGCAGCATTTTTCTTGGAGCCAGGTAGGTGATAATTTCTACACTGTCCCAAAGGACATCGGGATAATCTTTGTCTCTGACTTATGTACGCTTACATTCCAAGGTTTTCTCTAGATTTCAGGGCAGCCGTGTCCTCTTTGGCCTGGTTTATACAGTGAACCCCTAACAGTCATTCGCTCAGCAGTAAAATTTTTTTTTCGATGTGGTGGAAGAGTGTACAACAGAGGAGTTACAGCCCCTGCTTTGAAGTTAGAAAAATACCAGGTTCAACTCTGAGCTCCCTGACTCACTCGACCTTCTGAGCCTGTTTCCATATGTACAAAATCAAAGTCATGTCTGCCTTATATTAATAGGTTTGTTATGAGGCTTTGATTATTTTTCCAAAACTCTAAGTTATGTTGTAAGTACTAAACTAGTAGAAACTTCTTTTATAAGCGTTAAGTACTGAAGATGAAAGCTATTTGCAGAGAAATAAATTATAATTACTAAAGTTAAGTGGAGACAGATGATAAATGGAACATAAAGTATACTAGCATTCTAAATAATGGGCCAACGTCAGGGTACCTTTTGCTTTGGTATCAAATTAAAAATATTTTTCCTGGCACCATGGTTTTCCTTGGGAATACATAGTTGAATAGTATCAAGGGTCTTTCTCTTGAAAAGCTTATGCTTATGCAGATGGACAAAAAATTGTTCAGTCAAGTATTTCACTGCTATGTCTAAGCACAAGGTATTTCAGATCTGATGCATCTATGAAGGGTTTCTGAAGGACAACAAGCAGAATGTAGTCTCAAGGAAGTACAGAAATTAACCAGAGAAGGCGGTGAAATGTGGGTGAGGAACTGTAAGGCCTTGGATAGTACTAACTTAATACACAGTTTTAGAGACAGTTTCCTTCAAACTGCAGAAGTACATGACATTCCCATTTTACCATCTTTCCAGGGCAGAGAAAAAGAAAGCATTTCTATACAATTACTAAAATCAATATATGAGATTATTTATAATCAAATATATTGTAGCCATTCCACTATAATAAAGAATGCCCACTGTTAATTCATTTTGTTTGTTTTGTTTTTAACCAGTCTAGTAATACAATAATCCAGAAAACTGAAATAATATGTATGGCTAAAAGCAAGAAAAATTAAAACTATTGAGTCATTGGGAAAGTCATGGCATATTTTTGCATAGAAAACCAAAGAAAAATATGTCATGACTTTTCCAATAACCTAATAAAATTACTTGTATGTGACAATAAAATTGTTCCCTGGAAAAATCCAAAAGGATCAAACTATTGGGACAAAGATATGAATTTGGTATTAATTACATAAATGGGAAAGGTACAAAGCTTACTAGGTGTCCTCTACTATGAACAATTGATCAGTTAATGTAATATGGGGGGAAATCAATTCATCAGGATCAACCACAGAAATGGTTAGAAGAGCTCTTCTGAACTGAACTAATCTGAATATTTTTGCAGAGAGATGCAAAAGATGACTTAAAACTGGAGAGACATATCAAGTCACAGATGGAAAAATTAAATATGATAAACCAACTTTTCTCATTTTAGATTTTATGCAAATGTAGTAAAAATCAGAGTTGACTTTTTTGAAGTTGACAATATGAATTTATGACTCAGATAGGAAAGTAATTATAGAGAATCATAAAGAAACATTTTAGTATAACAACTAGCGTGTACTCAACTATCATCAATATATACATTCATAATATGACTAAAAATTTAAACACTTCAATATTGAAATAAAAATTCACAAATCCACTAAATAAAATATTCTCAAAATAGATGACACATGAACTTATTGCATAACAAATCAAGAGGCAGATTTAGGAGGAAAACAAAGTATTATTTAAAAATGATACTCTAAAGAGTTGCTAACTCCTTTGATTAAAAGTGCTATCAACCATATGCAAAATAAATGATAGACAAAATGTAATAAATGACATCAAAGAAATTAGAAAAAATATGGAACTGACCAGTGGCATGGTGGTTAATGTGGCTGGACCCCACATGACTATGCAGTTCGAATCCCTGACCTGGTAGCTTGAAAATTACATCAGGTGTGTGTGTATGTGCATGTGTGTGTGAGGATGCCTAAAACCTAAAAGGAGAAATGGAGGAGAAAGGATTGTGATGTGATCATCCCCCATGGCTAATGCTTTCTTACTTTCTCTCTATCTTTTTCAGGTAAGCACGTATGTATTCTAGCAAAATTAAAAACAAACAACAAACAAAAATAGAACAATAAAGAAAAAAATATGTAGAAATTTACCCAATTTTAGGATGGATATGGTTATGTAAGGATATCAGAAGTCACAAAAGTTTTATACCTTACTCTACAAACAAACTTAAGAGTATTGTGCTTCAAAAAGTATCATAAATGTAATTAGTTAAATATGGAATATTTTTAAAGAAATAAAGTAGAGGGTTAATAGCCTCAATATGGAGTCAGTATGCTTGGAGAGATTACAAAATAAATCCAGAAGAATAGAAAACAAATAATAGTTTATAGATTATGAAATTCAAATGTATGAGAAGTAGCTCTGTGAATTGTTATCCTGATTCATAAAACAACTTACATAATATGAGAAATCATTTCTTTTGCCAACAAAAGAGAGTAAGGTAATTTTTTGTTTTTATTTCCAAAGAAAATACTGAGAATAGGTGCAATGATAAAGACATTCATTCAATTCTACAAGTCTAGGAAGTACAAACTTCTGGGGAAAAAACAAACAAAAAACTCGTCAATATATACTGAAAGATGTAAAATATTTCAAGTTCTGGATCAAGTAATATTCTTTTTAGCAATTTTGATTAAGCTAATGAAAATCTCAAGAAAAATTATTTGAAAGCCATCATATCATTTAATAAATCAGATTATTATTTAGACTTAGAAAACTATTGCAAAGATAGTACAGAGTTCTCATGTATTCTATATCCAATTTCCTTATTATTAACATTGTAAATTGGCATTGTACCTTTATCACAACAAATGAGCCAGTACCAATACATCGTTATAATTATTATTATCATTAGGTTTTTGCCATAGTGTGTGTGTGCTCAACAGAGAGAGACAGAGAGAGGGAAAGGGAGAAATGTCCTCCCGGGGGTATGGCCACTATGCAATCTCTCTTTCTCCAGGCTCCAGTTGAGGTTTTGGGCATGCACACCCATACACCCAGTGTGATTTTTAAGCTTCCTGGGTTCAGGACTCAAACTGTAGTAGGCCATGTGGGAGTCCAGCACCTTAACCACCATGCCACTTGCTGGCCCAAGGACAATACTTTTTAAAACAGAAATGTAATAGCCTTAATTCTAGAAATTTAAAATTGGTCAATTCTGATATTGTGTAAGAGAATTCACTATATAATAATTACACGTAATTAAAAAAATCAATTTCATGTCAGGAAAAAATAATCATGATTGAATATGTGAAAAAAAATACTGTGCATACAACATGAAACTCATTTTTAGAAAGGAATATGCATCTATACAACAAAATATTATAGATGATGGTGTTTATAAGGTCAATTTAAATATCTCCCTTTTATGTTTCTGATTTTCCAAATTCTCTACAACAGGCACTTATTGCTTCTGAAAAATATAATTTTAAGAAGCTAAATTAAGGCAGTTTTTCCACTGAAGGAATATGTTTGCCAGGTGGCTGCAACATATTTGTGTTGGCCGGACAATTTATTCACACTCATCAGGACAGGCCGAAAGTCCCAAAGCATATTTTTTTTTTCTGTTTCCTTTGTACTCCCTTAATAAATGACCCCTTGACACACACATACCCAGCTGCACACACAGACAAACATATTCTTCCTTTAGATTTGTTAACAGCATAGAAATACAACTTTAGAAATATTAATGTGTAAATATTTCTTGAGTCTCAATTGGGTTATACAACATTTTTTTTAAAGGTTTTTACCATATGGTATGTTCACTTGTAGGAGAGATACATAGAGAAGAGAGACAGGGACAGTGATAAGGAAAGTGAGAAATTGCCCCATCTCTTTCATTTTCCTAGGATTTGGGGCCCATATGCACATGCACCTGGTGTGATTTTCAAGCCACCATGTCCAGGACTTGAACTGTGATTGACCATGTGGGAATCTAGTGCCTTAATCACTAACCCACCTGCTGACCTCCAATTATACAGCTTTTGTTAATCACTCCCATTTATAGACCTACTAAATAAGAGATCTTGTCTATTAAAAACTTAAAAATAAAAAACTCATGAAATTAGCAAATTGTCACATTCTAGAACACCCTTTGCTATCAAAGTTCAATGAAACTTTCTAGTTTGAGAGAGCTGTCCATCTCCATCTTTGTATACTTGTATCTGTAATCCACTATTATTTCCCTGACAGTACTGTCTTACTAGATTACAGCATGATATCACAAATAGGAGGTCAATTTTGATACAATCACTGAATTTATTCAGATTTCCTACTGCGCTAGTTCACCGGTGTGTGTGTGTGTGTGTGTGTGTGTGTATGTGCCTAGTTCAAATGCCATTTTATCACCTGTGTAGGTTCATTATCTTTCACCAGCATCAAGACACAAACAGTCCCATCACCAAAAGAACTCTTCATGTGGCCCTTTTATCATCAAAATCACCTGCCTTTTGACCTCCATGCCACATCTCTTACTCCTGGAAACCACTAATCAGTTCTCCATTTCTGTCATTCTGTCATTTCATGACAATTGAATAGATTCATATAGTCTGTGGCCTTTAGCTTCCCCCTTACTCCACATATCTAAATTGGTCTTTCTTGTTGCTTAGTAGTAGTCCATGGATGGATGAAACGCTGTTGTTTAAATAGTCACCCACTGAAAAATATCTGGGCTGCTTCTATGGTTCTCAGTTTTTAGCTATAACAAGTAATGATGCTAAAAACATTTCACACAGGTTTTACTGTGAACATCATTTTCTCTCTCTCTCTTTTTTTTTTTTTTAATTTCTCTGGGATACATGCCCAAGAATTTTTGTTGCATGTTTAGTTTGTAAGAATCTGCCAGAATGTTTTCCTTTAACTGATCCTATCTTCCTACATGTCCTATCGAGAAAGACATAGAAAAATAATAACGGTAGCGAAAATACTAGCCACAGATTGCCAGAATAAATAGAGAAATATAGATAAATATCTTCAATGTAAATTTTATTGAAGTGTACGATACAATTTGAAATGTATGTGATCACAAGTATAGTTTAATGGTTATTCACACAGGGAACACATCCCATATGATCAGCACTAGAGTAGGCAACAGAACATTATGGGGCTCACAGGGGACTGCTCAGGCACCTGCTGGGTCTACCCATGCCCTGCATGCATGGGGCACCCTCACTCCTGGAGTCTAATGCCATAGAGGGTTTGTGTTTGTTTGTTTGTTTTTGCTATTTTTTGAACTTTATATATATGGATCCATAATAGTATGTACTCTTACATCTGTATTTTGTTTGTTTGTTTAACACTGTGGTTGTGTGGCATAGCTCTTTCACTCTCTCAGTTTGTAGTGCTCCATTGGACAAGTCTTCTACAATTACGCCATTCTACTGTTAATTACATGTATGGTTTTCAGTTTTCATCGATTATAAATAGCACTGCTCTTATGATTAATTATGCTTGCGTGCATCGTTTTGTGAGCGGATACCCTCGTTTCTTCTGAGTATACCCCTATGAGAATTGTTGGTTCAGGAAGCAGGCACAGATGCCACTTTAGAAGAGGTAGCCCAATAGTTTTCCAAAGTCGTTCTGCCAATTTATGCTCACACCAGCAGTGTATGAGACCCCTATGGTCAAATACGTGTCTCCCTTCTTTTTATAACAAGAAAACAGATTAAAAGTGCTAAAGAGAAGAGTTCTTAATCTGAACCTAGGTTATCTAACTTATGTGCTATTCTTTTTCTATTGCACCATAGTGCCAGGTACTTGATTTCAATAAATATATCCAACTCATCTCCTACTATTTTAATAAATTGAAATCTTATACATTCTGTTTGCAAAAATTCGAACCTGTACTTTAAGTTAATTTAAATCTGATATGTATTTTTCTCTCAAAACTGAAAATAAGCAATAAAAGGTTATATCTTTTGTACTCTAAATCGCCATATAATTGTATTGCTGTTCATAAATTTTCCTTATATCTACTATTACATTATACATTCTTATTGTTTTTATTATACACTTTTATTTATATATTTATACCTATATCTATAGGTAACAATTGCCCGCTTAAAATAAACTCAGACTGAGAATCAGAATGAGCTTACTTGACCAGGATTTAATTAAACTACTTACAAGGTGTGGTTCTCCCACACATATTTGGCAACAAGAAATATGTGGATAAGAAAGAGAACCAAGGGGTGAATAGATAAGGGGACATCGTTAGTCTTAATTAGGTGCCTTTGCTGTTTCTGCTTTTCTAAAGGGGAGCACAGATGGAAAAGTAATTAATGCATAAACTAATTTGTGACCCTATTTGCCAGTGGTACCTGATAAATAAAACAGATTGTGGGAAATACTCAGCAGGTTGAAGCCAAGTGAGGCCGATAGGGTGAGATGAAGAACTCCTTGTGGTTAGATTGGCAAAGAATCAGGACACAACAAACTTTTGCATTTCCTGGCATATCAGTTTAGCAAGGGTGTGACAAAAAGGAAGGTAAATCTTAGGGTTTTTAAATTTTTATTTCTTTTTTTTTCTCTTTGATTAAAAAATGTAACCAAGGGCATTCTGTACTACATCAGGAGATATTTTGGTAACAGATTTGATTTGGTGCAATTATTTGTGCCAACATTTAATTTTTAAAATAATTGATGTTAACTACTAACTTAAAAGTAGCTGCTGAATTTTTACAGGATAGCAAATATTCTACATAAAAGTCAGTTTAAAAACAAAAATTTAAAAAGTATTTATGTGTTTACTTTATGGCCAGAATGTGTATCCTCATGTACACACAAAGAAATATCCCTCCACGGAGGTATGGTCATGCTGCAATTCTTCTTCCTCCATTTCTCCAATATGGCAGGATCTGGGACACATACACAAATGTGCTCAACATTTTTCAAGCTGTCAGAGCCAAGATTTGAATGGTCACCCATGTAGGATCTAGCTCCCTGAATTGCTGCACTAGAGAATCAAATCTAAAATGGATTTTTTTTGGAGAGAGATTTTTGCTTTAGAGTGTGTGTGCATGCTGGAGAGACAGAGAAAGGCACAAGACAGGAACCCAGAAATCACTCTCCTCCAGAGGGAGTGGCCATGCTGCAATCCTTTCTCCATTCTCCTCTTAGGATTTTGAGCGTGCATGCTTATATGCTCAGTATGAGTGTCAAGCCACCGGGTCCAGGACTTGAAGTGCTGTCGACCTTGAGGGAGTCCGGCACCTTAACCATTACGCCATCTGCTGGCCCCTAAAATGAAATTTTTAAAGCTGTACCTTCCCTTTGGAAATGTTTAGTCTCAATACATTTCAATCAGGAAAAGATATTTGTTACATGGCTACTCCATACTAAGCAGCATACAAAAGCTGTGAGTGGGGCTCACACACTTCACTAAGTAAAGCTGAAGATCAGGAAAGAGGAAAGATGTAAAAGTCCAGGGGTGGGGCCAATGTCATCTATCCCAGACTGCCTTCCTCTCACGTTGAATGCAAGCGTTGTGTGGCTGGGCCTTTCCTCAGATTTACAGGAGACAAGTATAGAAATAGGGTGGAAAAAGACAAGGTAACACACTGAATGATACAGGTTTTTAAGAGATGAGTTCAAGTAAATAAAAGTGTTAGTGATGGAAGGATTATAGACATTTTTCAATCAGTCTTCCACCTCATTTCTCATTTTAGAGATTCGTAGCAATATTAAATTAGCTGCCTGCGTATTTAATACACAGAAACACAATTGCTGTTCCATTGAAAAAAGGTATCACTAAAGGGTGAAAGAGTTTATAAAGGGTAAACAAAGATATTCTCTCACCTAAGAGGATGTGGAAATCATTTCCCCTTCTCTTCCATGTTTAATGTAGTCCAACCCATTTCTCCCTCCATCCCTCTATTCTTTTTCTCTTCTGAATGCTTTCTTTTCTCTCTTTCTCCCTCTCTCTCTTCTGTTCATTCGTCCCTCTCCTCTCTCTCTCTCTTTCGCTCCCTTCCTTCTTCTCCTCCCTCCTTCCTTCTCCTTATTGCCAGTGCCCTGGCCAAAATCCTGAGAGAAGAATGAAGGAGATGGGATTGTGTTGTAGCCATCCCCTCTCCAGCGTGACTTCTCTCTCTCTCTCTCTCTCTCATCTCTCCAGAAAGTGTATATGCCCTATAGCAAACAAACAAATGAAAAAGAGTAATATCAGAAGCAAAAGACGTAAGACAAAGAGGACAAAGGATATGCTGTGATATTTTTAGCTTTATGCAGAGCTGACTTCTATAAATCTCCTAAAGCTGTTTGGTGACATTTTTTTGAGAAAAACCTATAGAATATAGTAATGTGGTGAACTTACTTTTTCACCGTGACCGTAGGGAATTTTGTACATTTTTTAGAAAAAGAAAATATTTGTTACACCAGATTATTTGGTTCATTGTAGGACTTCTTGCATCCCTGACCCCTGTCCCTAAATGCCAACGACACCCTCAACCCTTGTGACAACAAGAGAAAGCTCTACCAATTTCCAAACATCATTTAGCAGGGTGACAGTACACCTTACTGAGAATCACTGGTGCTTTAGAAATAAAGACTTGTGTTCAGGTTTTAGCACCTAATTACAAGACGTTTTAAAAACAGTTTTTCTTCAACCATAGGAACAAGGAGCATCTTCTTCATACAATTCTTACGGTGTTAAATGTGACAATATATATGAAAGCATTTTTTTTGTTCATTTTCCAGTTATTACAACTCTAATTTTCATTTATCTAAACTTCGGATATAACCTTACATTGTTATTATCTATTTTTTTTCATAAATTAAATGATACTGAACAAAGAGTGATATTCAGTTTTTTTTCTCAAGACTTTTTTTGAAAGAATTATTTTATTTATTATTATTATTATTTTTTATAATTTGACCAGAGAGAGACACAGAGAGAGAAAAAGAGAGGGAAAGTGACAAAGCAAGCCACCAGGTCCAGGACTCAAACTGCAGTCAGCCATGTGGGAGTCCAATGCCTTAACTATCATGCCACTTGCTGACCCCTCTTCTGGAGAACTTCTATGCAAGGAATCTCTAATGTTATCTAGAATCGACTGAGTTAAATGGTTCTGCCTGTGTCCCTCAGAGATGAACTCAGAGTTCCCCCAAAATGGAGTAGACCAACTTGAACCAGAGATGTACACCTCCATCTTCCTCAGCTCTGCTTTTAATAGTCCTAGGCCAGCCCTGTGTCCTGATAGTGCGGAGCACTGGATCTCACATGGCCGATCACGTAGTTTGAGTCCCAACCCCAGTGATTTCAGAAATATGCCGGTGTGTGTGCATGTATGCCCCAAATCTCAGCAGAACGGATAAATGGAGGAGAAGGAATTGGGCCATGATCACACCCACTGGAGGGTGCTTTGTCTCTTGTTCTCTCTGTTTCTGTCTCTCTTTGGTGAGAGCATGTGCCTTCTGGAAAATGAAGAAGCAAAAAAGGAACACAGTATTCCTGCTCCTACATTTTCACATTGTGGATTCAACTTTGAATAAAAGTTTTCATAGTTAAGAAGTTCTGACAAATATATTATGGAGAATATTGTGATACAGATATTTGCTGATAATGGTACAGGCTAATTAAAAAAATTAAATTCCAGTATAATTTTGTTTTCTTCTGTATAGCCAAGTCCCCTGAAATCTCAAGACTAAAAGCAATCATACTGAAATTTGGTCTATTTTTGAATGTGGAAATAGGCTTCTATAAAAGAGCATACATTCGTATACCTGACTACATAGGTAGCGTGTCTTGCCACATGTTTTTACCCTATTTCATCCATTTCGATAATTATTTAGTATATAATTTTCCAGATATCTTTTGTTGTAGCTATTTTATCTGCCTTAGCTACTTCATTGCACATGACATTTCCATGACACAATTCTTCATTTCATATGCTAATTGATAAATTAAAGGGATGTAAATTGAAGGAATAAAAAGACCAGCCAAAGAAGCACTTCTTGAATCATCTCATTTTTGGATAAAGAAAAATGATTACATATAATAAATTAAAATTATAGCTATTTACCAGTTAATTTATATTACTAATAGAAACCTCTATGTGTTAGACGTTTTATATTTTTACAGTAACTTCACCTATATGATTTATTTCAACCTTCAAAACTGCTCCAACATTGCTATATTCATCTTGCAAATGAAGAAACAGAAATTATGAAAAAAAGTTGAAGTGATAGATCTAAAAACATAACTCAAATGCTTAAACTACTTCTTTGCATTTCTAACTTCATGCAGATAAAATCACTGGAATATGCCCAGTGGAGAAAAAATATTAGCCTCTGTTTTGTTTTGATACAGAAGATTGACTACAAAAAAAATAAATAAATAAATAAATTAAAGATTTTAAGTTCTGGGGCTTGGCAGTGACTCAGTGATCACACAACACCCAACACTCTATGAGGCTGATTTACACGGCAAGATTCCAGGTTTGCATCTGGAAGCCCCCTGAATGTGCTGACTGCATGCACGCCGGTGATTCTGGGCTGGCTAAAGCTGGGGATCACAGCATGAAAATGTGTTTGGGGTGCCTGTCTTTCTTTCTCTCTGTTGCTCTTTCTTTCATGGAAGAAAGAAAAAATTGTAAAAAAACATTTAAAATTTGGGGGCCAAAGGTGATGTGGAGGTTAAGGTGGCTGGATCCTATATGGCCTACTCTGCAGTTCAAGTTCCTGACCGGTCTAGTTTAGTGTGCTCCTAAGTAAAAGGATGATATTTGTGTTGTAAGACTTGTGAAGCTATTCATGTTGGTGAAGGGTTGTGCTATTTCAGTTAGCAATTATAATACATACACTAATTATTCTACTTTTTGTTCTTTGATAATGAAAAACATTCCTCTTGAATCCAATTTTTGTTTTTTATGTTTATTTCTTCAATACTTCACTCCACTTCCTTTATTTTTTTCTATATCCTTCTATGCATTTTGCTGTTAGTAAGTTTAGACTTACATGAACTTCTCTTTTTTTTTTTTTTTTTTGAGAGGTTTTCGCTATAGGGCGCGTGCGCTCGCCAGACAGACAGAGAGAGACAGAGAGACAGAAAGTGAGAAATCCCCCTCCAGGGGGGATGGTCACGCCACAATCTCTTCTCCTCCATTCTCCTCTCGGGATCTTGGGCACGCACACACTTGCGCCCAGCGTGAGTTTTAAGCCACCGGGTCCGGGACGCAAACTGCGGTCGACTACGTGGGAGTCCAGCGACATAGCCATTACGCTAACTGCTGGTTCCCCATGAACTTCTCTTTTTAATAGAGATCAGAAAAAAAAAGAGACATTTTGTGCTAGTTTTCCACGAGTGGGCCACAGGATCTTCTGGGGAATATCTCTTGAAATGCCAAACCAGATGTAGTAAAATGTCTTCTACTCAGTACTAAAACCTTTCTCCTAAAACCTCTTAAAATTTAATAGCAGGACTATATCATGTTAACACCCAGACTACTATATTAAAGTAACATTACCGTTCTTGACTTACACCCTCTGCAATCTACAATCTAGTAAATTCTGAGAAGGAACTTCCACTCTTAGTTTGAGAGCCAACATGTAGTATTTAGGATTTTCTAAGGTGGACACAGCAAAGGAAATAATTTATATTCGCCAATAAGCACTGACAGATTGGGTCTGAGAAGGTCATGCATTATATATTTCAACAATTGTCAGAAATACTTATCGTGAACCCACAGTGTGCAGTTCTGCAAACTTCATGTTCTGTGGGGGTACACAAAATAAGATGGATGATGGGGACCTTTACCCTCAACAAACTTAAAAGTTTTTAGAAAGGCTTCGTAAATCACATTGAAGATTATATGAGATGATTTCTAATGTTTTTCTAACTCTACATTTCGAATAGTCTTCTAAAGTTTTCTCCTTTTCACATTTTAATTAAAAATGTCTCCCCTTTGCTCAATAAAAAAAGATTTGAGTTGGTTTATCATTAGAGCTTGCTATAGCTCAGAAGACAAAAAAAGTGAGCAATCATAACAGGAAGTTGAAATAAGATAGTTGCCTTAATTGAGTATTGAATTATACTTACTTGTAGGGGACCAGCAGTTGGCATAATGGCTATGTTGCTGGACTCCCATGTAGTCAACTGTGATTTGAATCCTGTACTCGGTGGCTTAAACTCACACTGGGCACATGTGTGTGTGCATGCCCAAGATCCCAAGAAGAGAATGGAGGAGAAGGGATTGTGGCATGGGCATCCCCCGGGGGGGGTTATTTCTCTCTTACTGTCTCTCTGTCACTCTGTCTCTCTCTGTCTTCCTGACTTGTGCATGTGCCCTATAGCAAAAATCTCTCTCAAAAAGAAAAATCATACTTACTTGTATTTAGGGCAGTGGTATCTGAAAGTCGAAGGGATTGTGGCATGGGCATCCCCCGGGGGGGGTTATTTCTCTCTTACTGTCTCTCTGTCACTCTGTCTCTCTCTGTCTTCCTGACTTGTGCATGTGCCCTATAGCAAAAATCTCTCTCAAAAAGAAAAATCATACTTGTATTTAGGGCAGTGAAACCTGAAAGTCTTAACATTCTACCATGGGGGCAGGAGGACAAAATGAAAGAAAGCAATCTTTTGAGACTTTCCCACCAAAGTCCATCTTGATTAGTATTTTGAGAAAGAAAGCTCGGAAAATCTTCTGGTTCTGTGCAATTGGATTTTTACTTAGATAAGAAAAAAATAAATATTCTATAGTTTAAAAAATCCTGCAATCTTTCTAATAGTAGAGGAAAGAATAAACACATGATTTAAATCCACTTGCTACCCCAGAATTTTCTCTTCTGTGGCATAAGAGTGAGGGCTATAGTCTTGTTGGCAAGTAAGGGCAAGGCTGGGGAGTGTCACCTGAAATGCCAAACCAGATATAGTAAAATAGTTTCTGCCAAATGTTAAAGCATTTTCTGAGGAATCGTATTTGCCACAAAGATACACTGCTTTATCTCAGCTGTTTGCTGCAGATCAATACACTGAATAAGATTTATTAAGACACTTTTTAGCCTTTAAATGATGCTGATAAAATAAACATTTTCCATACCAGGAACTATCATCCGGATTAGTTTTAGAGGGCTGGTTTTATAAGGGGCAGAAAGAAATTCTGGAGGTGGGGGCAAAAGGTGGAGGTACACCAGCGTAGACTTTCCTGGCATCAAATTTTATATACAATTTATTGATGGACATTAATTTAAAGTGCTCTGAGGGACATTATAGAAAATGTCTTCGGCAGGGATTTTGCAGAAGATGTAAATGCATTTTGCATATGGTTTGGGTTTTTGTTTTTTGTTTCCAGTGAGTCTCAGAAAGTGCTAAGGGTAAGATAGCAAATTGTTGCTCATGTAAAGAATATATGAGTACTGTTTTTAAGTTTGGAAGAGAGTGAAGAAGATCTAGAAGAAGAAATTCTTAGTGAGTTTTATGATTTGCAAGTATTTATTGGGTCAACCTTTGTTTCTAAATTAGAGGAGAAAGGACAAAACAAATTTTTGTTTTTGTGTACTGCTATGTGTGCCATGTGAAGAGTAAGATATTTCCAGTTCTTCCCTTCACTTGTTATTATTTTATCAACACATCAATCTTAGAGGAAAGTTTGACACTTTTCCTCTTTTAGACTCAAAGTTGAAAGGTTCAGAGAGAGTGAGTGACTCACCCAAGATCACATTGAATAATAGCTATGTCAAGGTTGAACCCAAAGCCATACACATTAAAATCCAGATCATTTCTGCTCCAAGTGGTTGATTTTGTGATGACAAAAGGTCTTCTGATTATAGTTACCCTATGACATTTGTCTCTCAGTATAATACTGGTTATATTTACTTCAATCCCTTATGGTAGACTGTAAATTCTTTAGAGAATAAACTTTGTTATTCTCATGTTTCTTTCTTTTCCAATTTCTACCCTAGTGTTGGGTATATATATATATAGTGAACCTCTCTTCACTCAGAGTGTTCCTTTTTGCCAAATTAAGAAAATTCAGACATGCTTTTTCTAGGGGAGACTTCTTAACATTTATTCAGTGAAAACAATTTTGCACAAGAAAATTGTACAGGAGCAATTATAAATCAGTATGTCAACCAGTTTAAATTTAATGTAGTTGGAATTAGTCACTTTAATGCTGAAGGAAGGACTTTGTGAAATTAATAGGTTACATGCAATGTTTTGAATAAATAGATGAAAACACATTGCTGAGGGATGTGGGAATTCATTCTGATGACTTCAGATTCAGTCCTGAAATTTTTGCAGGGGTGATTCTTGTTTTTTTGAAAAAGCAGAGACCATCTACAAAGCTCACTGTGACAAGCAGAGAGATGTGCTATAGTAACAATAGCTCCCGTTTAGTGACTACTCCTTGTGTGCCAGGCAATACAGGAAGCCAGTCTCCTCTCATCCCTCAAAACAACTCAAGAAGTTGATAGTTGTATCCATATTTCACAGGCAAAAAAATTCAATCTTAGAAGCTACCTTTTTCTGTCAAACATTTAATAATTAATTAATGGTTGGGGTCAGCAGATAGCATAACACTTACATCACTGGACTCCCACAAGGCCAACCACGGTTTGAGTCCTGGACCCAGTGGCTTGAAAATCACACCCAGCGCATGTGAATGCATGTCTGAGATCCTGGGAGGAGAATAGAATAGGGAATGCAGTGTGGACATCCCCTCTGGAGGGGTGATTTCTCACTCTTTCACGGTTTTTGTCTCTCTCCAGCCAGCATGTGCTCCGTAAGGCATAAACCTCTTAAAAAAAAATAAATAAATCAAATGGTTGAAAACTAGCTCTGTCTGATATCACACTCCAAACACAACATGGAAGGCAAGACCATGCTGTGATCGAGAATCCTGGCTCTGCACTAAATTGCCTGGACTTAGATTGTGATCTGGTCAAGCCACTCCAGCTCTTCAAGAGTCAGCTTTTTCATGTTTACAGTGGGGCACGTGGGGAAGATGAAAGTGATTTATATTATTTTTTACATGCTGCTCAACACAAAGTAAGTCAATAAATACCATCTTTTGTGATGATGAAGATGTTAATGGAACTGATGATGATGACGATGAATTTAAAACTATATGTTCACATTTATATCTCTAATGGCTTTAAAAAAGTTTGGACTACTTTTTATAACTTAGCAAGGCTAAGCATACAGTAGATGTTTGCTCAGTAGATGTTTGTTAAATGGCACTGAGAGGGTATACTATAGTTAAGAGTTTTATTTTCTTCTCATTTCTCTAGACAATCATATTCATAACTTAGGAACCTGCCTATAACTCATTTTAGGTAGAATTCCTTCATTTTAGGTAGAAGTCCCTCATTTTAGGTAGAAGTCCCTCATTTTAGGTAGAAGTTTAAAAAATAAAAAACATTTCCAGATATTTTAAAATTTAAATAATTTTGAATCTTGAATATGCTACTTTGTGTTGACTAAGAGCACAAAATTACCACAAGGAAAAAATATGAATGTGATTTATTAGGTTTTATGGAGAAATGTTCTTCAGTAATTGACCTAGTAGTGAAATAGGGGTGTTGAGGGGATGAGACATAGAAGAAAGGGTAATTGTTCAGTATATCCTTTCAGAAAGTTCATTTAGTGCACTCATTAAAAAAAAAAAAGAGAGATAAACCGTTGTTTCTATTCTTTTATGAGCATTGTTAACTTTTCTTATCTTTATTTAATTTTATTAAAAACACTTGCTTTATAATTCCTCTCAGAAGACCTCTGTTTTGAGGATAAAAGCAACACAAAATGTTTAAGGTAAAATCGGAGTGTTAATGCCAAGTAAACTTAGAAGTTTGAGGTTAAACACTCCCCATTCGAAGTGTTGAAGGGATTTTGAAAGGAACCTATAAACTGACCCTTGACTAATTGCAGTGTTAACAGGGAGCTCTTATAAAGTAGATAATAAATGGCCATTGGCTGGAAATTAGGACCGTTTTTCAGTATGTGTGTTGTTCTCAATTGTCATTCCCTGTTTCCCTGAAGAATTCTCCAGACGTCTAAATGCTATATAACCTGGCATAATGCCAATTTTAGTAGACAAATCTATTTTTTTCCCCTCTCTTTATTTATTTATTTATTTTTCTCTCTCTCTCTCTTTCTGTCTCATTTTATCCTTCCTTCATCTCGCTCCTGTCCTCTTTATTTTTCAATAATAAACACCAGTGAGCCCTTAACTTTATCCAAGGCACCAGGATAGGTTCTGGGTAAACAGAAATTGTGACATAGGCCTATTCTGAATAGTCTTAAGACAGGAAGACAGAAAATTAAGCAAGTAGAAGAGAAATATCAGAATACAATTTCTTTAAAAAGTGATTCTAGATGTCAATGTCATTCTAGGGAGAGGCAAGAGACAAGAGAAATCAGCTCATATATTGAAAGAAATACAACACAGTTTATCGTAAGACTGTCCAAAGATCTGAAAAGTTAAGCAAAAATGACTCTTTCTTTATATTCTATTTTATATTTTATCTTTTTTTCTGGGGTCATGAAGTGACTCAAGTATAAAAGATGATTGTACATTGTCTGTTTGACCTAAGTACTATGTGTATTTGCTCTCCTCATGATTTTTGACACACGTTATCACTATCTCCTCCTTTAAAAACTTTTTTCTTATTGACTTCCAAGACACTAGACTCTCCTGTTTTCACCCTACTTACTGTGTTCATCAAGGTTCTCCAGAGAGACAAAATCAATATATTCATTATAGGAATTGGCTCGCACAGTTATGGAGGCCATGAAGTCTATGATCTATCTGAAAGCTGGAGTG
>NW_006159760.1:1960497-2002563 GCF_000334495.1 Tupaia belangeri chinensis
AGGAATGGCCAGAGATCAATTCACCTCAAGTTAAAAGGCTTATGAAACCTTTGTTAGTTATGATGTAAGTCCTGGTCCCAACCCAGAATCCAAAGGCTTGAGAACCACAGAGGTTGATATCTGAGATCAGGGGAAGATGAATGTCCTAGTTCAAACAGGGTAGGTGAGTCCTTCCTACAGTTTTGGTTCTATCTGGGCTTTGAATTAATTGTATGATGCTCACCCACATGGGTTGAAAGTGCTCAACAGTTTCTTCCTGAGACATCCTCATATTTGCATCCAAAAATAATGTTTTCTAGATATTTGGATATCCCTTATCCCAGTTAAGTTGACAAATAAAATTAAATATTACTCCTACTCTTTCCAAATCTTTTCTGCTAGATCTTTTTTCATTTACTTTATATCTTACATTTTTTAAAATCCTGGGAGCTCATTTTTCATATCTTTCCTTTTTTATCTTCAATAGTTTCTGCACCATCTTGGTAGTTTTATCACTTCAAAATTAAAGATATTCTGATTGACATATCCAGTCCAGACTTCTTTTCTAAAATGTTTTATTCTATTTTATTTCTTTCCTAATATCTTCTAATATATTATAGAGCAATTATGATTTTTTATTTTCAATTTCCTTCCATTTAAATGTGAGCTTTACAAGAATAAAGCTGCCCCCCTTGTTTTTTGTTTGTTTGTTTGTTTTTTGTTTTGTTTTTATTTGCATTGGTTACTGTGGGTGTTGGAATAATGCTTATATTTAATAATGACTTTGTTTTATCTTAGCCAGCATGGGTAGAGTGAGGATTCTCTAAGACACACAGATATCATCCCTCCTTATTTATATTTGTCCATGAGTTGGATAAGATCAACCATATCTCAAGTGGAATCACATAATTTACATTCACGGCTGTCACTGAGTACATAATAACTTGAACTTTCTTTCTTAGATTTTTAAAAATGACTTTATTGTCTATTTTGAAGTTGCTCTGTGTGGGGGGAGAAGGGGCTCCCTGTGCTTTTACTAGCATCTGCTAAAATCAAGAAACCGGTCCTTCATTTCTTTTTTTGCACATTTATTTATTCACATTTAGGAGTTACCATATGTTTAATTCACGATCATATTCTAGAATACGAACCAAGACAGCAGATGTGCGTGCACCTCACAGTGGCAAAGTTTTCTTTTTTTTTTTTTATCCTTTATGTTGCTCAGCTACTGTCACTGTACATGCCATGTAAGGTGGCAGCTCATATACGAATTTAGGATAGTATGTGTGAACGTGAGTAATGCCCTCTCCAGTGGGTCCAGAATCCTGCCACCTCACATTTGCTTGAAGGAGTGCTGCCAAGCAGGATGTCACACTTTGTGTCCTCGGGGAATAGAGCAGTCCCACCTCTACATGTTCATAGTTTAGCCACTAGGACCCCAGATTGATTCTCAACTGGCTACAGAACAGAGCTGAATAGTTCTGTAGGGCCAGATGTGAAAGCTGTGTTTGTTTTCCTGCTTGTTTTTCTTCCTTCCTTCCTTGCTTTCTAATAAATATTATTATCAGGAGGCGTCCACTTGAGGTCTAGTAAGATCTACCAGTGGGTCCTTGTACTTAGTAATAAAAAAGAAACAAGACCTAATGAAGTGGCTCAAGTAATCAGAAAGAATGCCTAAGTGTAAACTACCACCTCAGTATCCCTGCCTCTTCTCTACCAACAGAAAATGTAAAGCAAACGGGCACACAAACAAAAATACTTGAATGAGTAATGATAACTAAAGAGACACTATCCTCTTGTGATGTTTTCCTTTCTTGCTTTTTAACAGCAAGTCTATAAGCCCTCAGAATTTTCTATACCCTTTACTTAGAAGGAAATTATTTTTTAATGCGGCTTATTAAAAATAATCGTAAATGTACTCCACTGTTGCTAAGTTTTAGAATCACATTTCATATGAACTACCACAGAGGTATTTATTTGTAAATAATGGTTAAAAAAGCAAATCCTTAAATAATCCTCACTGGAAAACTGGAAATTAATTGCCACACTATAGCTAGTTAAGTGGAAACGAAGTAAATAAGGATAGAGGAATAATTGCTGCCTTTGGGCTATTTATTTCATGCCTGTAACCCACCTGAGACTGAAAATTTCCTCTCAAAATGCCTTTTAAAGTTTTATCATATTGTGAAGTGCGTAATAATGTAACTTAATATGCAAAATCATTATGCAAAATATTTCATCACATCCCTTCTACGTATTTATATAAATGGATCCTAAGGTTCTGTTCTACCAGGTATAATTACTTGACAGTGTGATTTGTTTTTTAACTGCTATTTTATACTTTTTTCAGACACTCAAAATTTTGAGACAAATGCCTCATCCCTAAAAAAAGAGAGCTTGAATGCCTTTGGTTCACTGTTGAAGTGATCTTTAAGGGCTATGTTATTCAATACTTGCTCAACATCCTGTTACTTTGATGATCTGACTTCAATTCCCTTGTAAGAAATCCAACACCAACTGGGAGTAACAGTTGGAATTCTCTAGATTATAACCCTGAAGGAAACAAACAAAGAACTTTCAAGAAGAAAATATCTTCTATCCAGCCTCCTACTCAGTGAAGAATTTCTTCAACAGTCATTCTGCTTTTGTTGTTGGTTCTCACTAGAGATTCTCTCTCTCTCCTTTTTTTTTTGTTTCAGGTTTTTACCAAAGGGTGTGTGCATTCATGGGAGAGAGACAGAGAGAGACGGAGAGAGGGAAAGTCACCCTCTGGGGGAGATGGCCACACCACAGTACCTTTTCCTCCATTCTCTTCTGGAGATTTTGGGCATACATGCACACGTGCGTAGTGTGATTTTTAAGTCACTATATCCAGGATTTGAACTGTGGTTGGCCATGCAGGAGTCCAGCACCTTAATCACCATGCCACCTGCTGGCCCCATCCACTAGAGATTCTTTACCCAGTTTTCTCCATCAACCAGGATGGGCTTATCCCACTTACTTCCTTGTTAAATATTTCTTTCCTTGATAGAGACAGAGAGAAAGAGAGAGAGAGGTAAAGTGAGACAGCAAGCCACCAGGTCTAGCACATGAATTGCAATTGGCCATCTGGGAGTCTAGTACCTTAACCAGCATACCAAGACATTTCTCCTGACCCTGAGACATGGTCTCTTAGATACCTTCCAATCAATAAGTCTTTCAAAAAAGAATTTACCTTTGATATATTGAAAGAACACATTGATTTGAAATGTATCCTGAAATTTAAACTTAAATAAATCTTCTTTTAAAAATAAAGGAATACATCCTTATTCATAACCTCGATCATTTATGTATTAATAACTTATGGAGAGCTGTTCATATGAACTACCACAGAGGTATTTATTTGTAAATAATGGTTAAAAAAGCAAATCCTTAAATAATCCTCACTGGAAAACTGGAAATTAATTGCCACACTATAGCTAGTTAAGTGGAAACGAAGTAAATAAGGATAGAGGAATAATTGCTGCCTTTGGGCTATTTATTTCATGCCTGTAACCCACCTGAGACTGAAAATTTCCTCTCAAAATGCCTTTTAAAGTTTTATCATATTGTGAAGTGCGTAATAATGTAACTTAATATGCAAAATCATTATGCAAAATATTTCATCACATCCCTTCTACGTATTTATATAAATGGATCCTAAGGTTCTGTTCTACCAGGTATAATTACTTGACAGTGTGATTTGTTTTTTAACTGCTATTTTATACTTTTTTCAGACACTCAAAATTTTGAGACAAATGCCTCATCCCTAAAAAAAGAGAGCTTGAATGCCTTTGGTTCACTGTTGAAGTGATCTTTAAGGGCTATGTTATTCAATACTTGCTCAACATCCTGTTACTTTGATGATCTGACTTCAATTCCCTTGTAAGAAATCCAACACCAACTGGGAGTAACAGTTGGAATTCTCTAGATTATAACCCTGAAGGAAACAAACAAAGAACTTTCAAGAAGAAAATATCTTCTATCCAGCCTCCTACTCAGTGAAGAATTTCTTCAACAGTCATTCTGCTTTTGTTGTTGGTTCTCACTAGAGATTCTCTCTCTCTCCTTTTTTTTTTGTTTCAGGTTTTTACCAAAGGGTGTGTGCATTCATGGGAGAGAGACAGAGAGAGACGGAGAGAGGGAAAGTCACCCTCTGGGGGAGATGGCCACACCACAGTACCTTTTCCTCCATTCTCTTCTGGAGATTTTGGGCATACATGCACACGTGCGTAGTGTGATTTTTAAGTCACTATATCCAGGATTTGAACTGTGGTTGGCCATGCAGGAGTCCAGCACCTTAATCACCATGCCACCTGCTGGCCCCATCCACTAGAGATTCTTTACCCAGTTTTCTCCATCAACCAGGATGGGCTTATCCCACTTACTTCCTTGTTAAATATTTCTTTCCTTGATAGAGACAGAGAGAAAGAGAGAGAGAGGTAAAGTGAGACAGCAAGCCACCAGGTCTAGCACATGAATTGCAATTGGCCATCTGGGAGTCTAGTACCTTAACCAGCATACCAAGACATTTCTCCTGACCCTGAGACATGGTCTCTTAGATACCTTCCAATCAATAAGTCTTTCAAAAAAGAATTTACCTTTGATATATTGAAAGAACACATTGATTTGAAATGTATCCTGAAATTTAAACTTAAATAAATCTTCTTTTAAAAATAAAGGAATACATCCTTATTCATAACCTCGATCATTTATGTATTAATAACTTATGGAGAGCTGATGAACTATTTCTTTCTTTTTATCGTTCCTCTTTTCCCTTCTTTATTCTCTTACTCCATTAATTATGCCTTCCTGCATTATAACTGAAGTTCTGGAACTTGAAGAAGGGGAAAGAGAGTTGAGAGAGATTTAGAAAGCAAAGATTGGATAGAATTCACTCTCCATAATGTTTCTATTTTGGAGAAAAAGTGAGAATTTAAAGATTTGTTGCTCTCTGTCCAATACAATTCTCAGACACTAAGAAATCATTTATGACTAAAAATAAAAGAAGGAAGATAAAATAAACTTTGAGAATTTGAGGTGAAGGCTATCCACCTTGGAATTTACAGACTGGAGCATACCTTTAGAAGAAACACTTTTATGGCCTTTGAGATTTATGATCTTCTGGTACACTGGAAATAATTGGCCTTGAGAATTCACAGGAAGCTACTTGCACAGCACCCACTAGGTGAGTTCATTTTATCCAAGCCATAAATTTCATTGAAAAAAAAAAATCACCAAAAACTGATGAAAAGTTTCATGTTCTCAAAGAAAAGCAAAATCATTGAATCAAATTCTCTTGGAAAATCCAGTGATCCCGGAGAAAGGTAATGTAATGTTTCAAATCACATAGATGGGTACCTTTAAGACAGCATCCAGAAATGGATGTCGAAGACATATTCTTGCTGTTCAAAGCCATATATTCAAGCCTAGGAAATTGAAACAAAACAAAACCAAAAAACACAAAAAGTCCCAAGAGACACAGGTGAATATGTAGTTTAGTTTCTTAAAGTTTGAAGTTTCTTGAAATAAATGGTGTAACTTCTGGGAAAATACAGGTGTACCTGTACAGAGTATACTTGCTGTAATTAACTATCTCATGTTTTTGTTCAGAAAATGATAGCCAGACTTAAAGGCTGCAGAAAAAAAGTTTCTATCTGAACTTCTCCTGTTGTCCCTTATTCTCCCAAGGCAAGCCATAGAAACAGGAATTCTTCCCCAAAGGTGGCAGTAGAAACTAGCACTCTTATTTCCCAAAGCCAGACATAAAGCCAAAAATATTACTCTAACCTTCCCCTGTCTTTCTGTGTAAAAGTTGGCCATAAAAAAATTCTCTGACCTATCCTTGTCCGACAGTAAATCATTAAGACTTTCATTCTAGAGGGGTCCTCTTCCATACTTGGGGAGGAGACATGCAACAGCTGAGGGGCCAAGAAGTAAAAAAACTACAGGCCTCATGAGGCTCTCCACTCAGTTTGTTCTTAGTTCATTCCCAGTTGTCCAGTCACACTTCCAGCAGTCCCTGCTACATCACCTTAGCATAAAATAAGGTAGCTTCTCCTGTACTTTGGAGTCTCCCATCAGAAGTCTCTCATGTCATGTAAACTTTGATCTATTACATTTACTATGCTTTTCCCTTGTCAATCTGTGTCTGGTTAGTGTGTCATAATCCTTATGATGGATAAGGAGAGGTATCACCTTTTTCCTCCCATCCAATATTTTGTATGTATTCTATTAACCTAGGATTGATAATTACTTGACTTTACAATAGATGTGGTTCTAAGAACAGGTGTAGATGTAGAAGCATATATAAAGATAAAGCTACAGAAACTGAGCTGTAAGCCTTTCTTTGACCCGCTATATCAGAACATATCCAAATTTCCTATGTTATAAGTCTAAATAGTGCCCCAGGGATACTTTAACTATGAATGAAATACAAATCTTTTAAAACCTTGGCAATGAATGACAATATATTGAATTTAGCACAAAAAATGTTTATGCCATAGTTAATAACTCTTATATGTGAATTAATTTTTTTTTAAAGACTAGCTTTACCTTACCCTTGTCAAAATCTAAATCTGGTGTTTCTAAAGATTCAGTCTGCAAAGATTGTTGACTCTTACGCATGAGTATTCTTCCTGTGTAGTGATTAGGCTTCCTTTGCAGCAGCAATCTGGATCTATTCTCATTAAGGAAAAGTTGCAATAACTTTTCTCAAAGAGAAAAAACATATATGCATGTGTATTATTCTGCCTGCAAAGCAATCTCTTAAGTCTGCCAAATGGTCTGTCCTTGTGAGAGGGAGCAAGCACTCAAAATAGTAATTTAGTCAGAAAGAAATAGAAGTGCAAATCACATCAAAGGACAGTTAAACTTATAAAACCTTTAGGCAGGAACATTGAAGAAGAACATGAACTATATATGCAGATATTGTTGCAAGGCCTTGTGTTCTTCAGATGCAAATCCTCATCCTTAGAAATAGCTTTCGGAGTTTAAGGAGCATCAAAAATGAGACTGATGCTTACAGATAGTATATCCCTCTAGTTTCTTCACTTTCTGTATAGGCCAGATGACAGATTGACATTCTGTTGGTGATCAAAGTGTCTACTTGAGGTAAAACCATAAAGCACTTTTTTTTTTTTCTTATACCGAAAGTTTCACCAGAAAGTATGCATTCAAATAGGAGCTCTGCTTTAAAGTAGTTGACTTGTAAAATTTCAACTTACTCAAGTAATCAAGCTAAGTTTGTAGCTTCTCATATAGGTTATGGACACTGCTAAGTGCCACCCTTGATTCTGAAATTATGCTACAATTAAAAGGGCAACCAGAGCCAGTTGGTGGGGTAGTGGTTGAAGCAGTTGAATCCCACATGGTTAATTGCATGATTCTAGTCCTAGATCTGGAGATATGAAAACACTCTAGGCATGAGGGCATACCTGCTCAAAATCCTGAAAGGAGAGATGGAAGTGAGGGAATTGAGTCATGGCCATTCTCCACTGAGGAGGGGGCACTGCTTTCTCACTTTCTGTCTGCCTCTGGCAAAATTTTAAAAAAAATAAGTAAGAGTGGAGACAAAAGTATATTTCCTAAATTCTTATATATTATAGATGTTTAGATAATCACATGTGTAAAAACATATATTTAGATAGCCTTTTTTTTTAATGAAAGAAGTATCTGGATTTAGAGTTAGAAGGTTGGGGGAAGATGTTTTAGACATAGCACGAACAAAGAGATCTCACTGATAAGTTGTCTGAGACTCTTGACATGGTTGGTGTTAGTATATGAGGTGGGAGAAGCATGTTGCTTCCACATTGTAAAAGGACTTGTTATGTAGTATTTTCTCACCTATAAAATGAAAATATAACTTTTCTGTCTGTATGCTGGCTTATTCTGAGAACATAAATGAAAAAACGTATGGGTAAGTGCTATATAAAATGAGAGTTATACAAATATAAGGTATAATACATCAAAAACGTAAAAGCAGTATGTAATTGTAATTGTGGAATGAATGGTCTGTATAGATTCAGCGTAGTGACAGTTAAAGGCTTCATGAACGTGGGATAACTTGAATTGGGAGCCGAAAGAGTAGGGGACAGTGTTGTAGAAAGGGAATACAGTGAATGGATTGACTGGGATAGCTGTGTGAAAGAAGGCTCCAGATCACTGTACTTGTTTATTTCATTGCATGTCTATCAGCAACTTGTGCAGCATGGTACAGATCTGTTCTACCAATTTCTCTCCCAGACAGACATAACCTTTGAAATGCTAATTTCTACCCTAGTTTATACTGTAGAATGTAATTTCCTGTAACCTTGTAACCATTTGACTCTCAGTAGGGAAGTGTGAACTCCTTGCACTCACTAATGGGTCATAAAAGGCCATAGAAGCACCATTTCTCCTTCACTGACAGCTGTGTTTTGGTCTTTGTTATCATTATTTACGTATATGTCACTTAAAATGAGTAAAACTTGATTTATCCTTTAAAGAATATGTAAGCTATTCTGACTCTGCTATTTACTAGCTATTAAACCAAGAACAAATTGAAGTCTCTGCCTAAATTTGTTTTGTTTTGTTTTTCTAAATAAACATAATAATGTCTTCCTTTTAGATTGCTCTTAGAATTAAATGATGTAATTCTGTTAAAATTTTTAGTACAATCTCTTGATGACAGCAGTCACTCAGAAAATATTACTTGTTATTATATATAAGAGTCATTCTAATATCACTTGCTTTAGATCTACTGTGGGTAATAACATTTTGCATACTCTTTCAGGTGGAACTGGTCCTTGTGAATGTGGTAACAATGAATGCAATTTCCCTAAAGTGATGCCTTATCAAAGATATTCTTAATATTCTGTCAGACAGAAGGTAGATTCTTGTTGGAATGAACAACTGGGAAGTTGTGAAAGTGTACAAAAATGTTTTACAGAAAGATGGCACAGTATCTTTTTGAGTTCAGTTGACTGGCAAGTATCTAAATTTGCTGGTCTTTAAATATGGGCTCTCTAATGTCTACTCACTGCCTGTGATAAAATGAGTAATAGATTCTGAGGACGTGAAAAGGAAACCAGAGAGGCTTAGAAACTTTGTATGACTTGTCATAACTTTCTTACTTTATTCATTATGCCTATAAAATACAGATATGTAAGAAGATATTATACACAAATAGTATCCGTAATGTAGGGAATTAGGAAAGTCTTTCTAACCAGTGCAGGCAAAACAGAAATGTCAAAGAAGGCATAGACAGGAACATATATCTGAAAATGAAAAATTTAAGTGATGAAAGACTCAGAAAAACAAAAACCAAATGACAGTCTGAATGAAAATTTATGTATATTTCAAAGAGAATGTTATTATATAAATATTTAAATAGTTCCAATCAATCAGTTAGAATGCAAAAAATGGTCTATAGGTAATTCATAGAATATATTTAAAATGATTAATCAATATAAGGAATGAGATTTAATTGCACTGATAAAAACTTTTAAAGTATTATGAGATATGCTGCTTATTAAACTAGCAAGAATTGTAAGAAATAATAAAACTTATTCCTATAAAAATGATCTTTAATGATTTTGTTAATTATCTTCCCTTCGATTCCAAGTTAAAGATTTTCTATTTGCTACAGTATGTCAGTACAGTAGGAATGGGGCAATGTAGAATATATTGGGTTGCCGGAAAAATCCTGATGTACGTTTTTTTTTTTGGAGAATGATGTACGTTTTTTATGCAAAAATGCATCACGACTTTTTTTGACTATCCAATATAAATTATGTTTTTTAAATAACTAATGTCTTATTTGAGATTTTTAAAAGTCTCACAAAGTTGTTACTTCATGATGATCTGAAGTCATAGCATGAGCAAGGAAGACATAATAAAAGGATTTTTTTGTTTTTTTTTAAGAGAAAATTTTTGCTATATTGCATGTGTACTTCCCAGAGTGACAGAGAGAGACAGAGAGACAAAAAGCAAGGAATCGCCCTCCAGGGGGGATGACCACACTGCTATCCCTTTCTCCGCTAGTCTCTTCTGGAAATTTTAAGGATGCATGCACCCTGGTGAGTTTTATGCCACTGGGTCTGGGAATTGAACTGTTGTTGACTACATAGAAATACCCATTACACCATCTGCTAGTCCCTGATTTGAAAGTCTTCTAAAAAAATTATACTTAAAATAAGCAATAACTTATAATCTCTTTTTACAAAATAAATACTATTTCTTATTGAAAAACTAAAATAGAAATTATCATTTTTTTTAAGGTTTTTGCCACAGGGTGTTCGCGCTTGCTGTAGAGAGACAGAGACAGCGAGAAAGAAAGAGAGAAATCACCCCCTCCCACCACCAGGGAGAATGGCCATGGAGCAATCCCTTCTCCTCCATTCTCACCCTGGGATGTGGGGCAGGATTGCACATATGCCCAGCATGATTTGTCAAGCCAAAAGGTCCAAGACTTAAACCACAGTTGGCCATGTGGGAGCCCAGCACCTTAACCACAATCTACCTGTTAGTCTTTATGAATATGTTAACAATAAGCAAAAATCATACACTACAGAAAAAATTGAAAAAAAGAAAAATTACCTTTAATTCTAGGGTCTAAATATTACTTTAATCTTTCTCCCTTTTATCCTTTAAAATTGTATAATGCTAAAATTAAAATTAATTTATAGTTTATTATTCCATATCTGTCACTCATTCAATAATTCATTATGAGTATTTTATGTGAATTACTATAGGTCTTCATAGTTTTAGCAGTTTATACTATCACATTACATGAATATAGGTCAAATTATTTAAACTTCTACTGAATATTTGGATTCAGTATAAAATTTAGAGCTGACACTATTCAAGAAAGTGAGTATCTCTTCAATTAAAGATAAAGAAAAAAGAATGGACAAAAGTAATGATAAGATAGCAGCAATATATTGATCAACTTGGAGATTATTTTGACCCCAAGATTCTATTATTCTAGGTATAGTGGATTGAAATGTACTCTTCCAACCAGCAAAACAAAACAAAACAAAAACAGGCCCTGGAAACTGAGCTTGTGATCTCATTTTGGAATTTGGGTTTTTAAAAATATAATTAGTTAAGTTAGGGTCAATCTGGAGTTTGGGGATTTCCCAATGCTATGTGACTGGTGTCCTTATAAGAAGAAGAGAATACACACAGAAACCAGACACATGACAGGACAAAAACATGTGAGCACAAGGTAACAATTGGAGCAATTTATCTACAATCCAAAGACCAGGGATTGCCAGAACACCAGAAATTAGGAGAGATTAATAGAACAAACTCTTCCCCAGAGCTGAGGGAGGAAGCATGACCTTGCCGATACTTTAATTTGAGAATTCTAGCCTCCAGAACTATGAATGACTAAATCCCTCATCTTTTTATCCACCCTCTTTGTGGTAATTTGTTATGTCAGTCTTTGGAAACCAATACATTAGTTAAATTTTTGTGGATCGGCTATTAGATGGGTGTGGATAGATCTCTGCCAGAATGGTATGTTCAAAGAATTTGTGCCCAGGTGAGGTAAGCAGTGGGAATTGAATTTGAAAAAGAAAGAGATTCATAGGATTTTACCTATAAATTGCTATCTTTCTGTGGGCATTGAGAACCTGGAGGAGAATGGGTAATAAGAGGAGTGCAAAAATCTGGGGTAAGAACTACAGAAAAGTTACTTTATGGGCATTCTTCAGAGGCATTTTGAGAGGTATTTTGTAATTCTTCAAACAGAACTCTAAGACTTCACACTATGAAAACAAGGCAGAACTAGGGATTAGTCTAAATTTGAGAACAAAATTACATTCCAACTTTTATATATGGATTGGCTTAGACCTTTAGTAGGGCATCCTTCTAGTCCCTACTATCATGGAACTGCTTGCTTTAGAGGGATGCCACTCTATAGCCAATAAGCTGCACTTTAGACAAGGGAAGATTGAGCAAACTAGTGGAATCAATCAGAGCAACTCTTTCAAAGAATAAAATATAAAATATCACCTTTGTTGAGGTATTATTATCAGGTAAAAAGCTATAGCTATTTCATATCTTCTACCTGATGATACTGGTTTTAAGTATACCTCTGTGAAATCACCATGATCATCAAGGCCATAACCATTCCCATAGCCCTTCAATGTTTCATCCTTCTTCCTTTCTGTATGATGTAATGGGCCATGTTTGTTCTTTTGCATGTGGGTATCCAGATTTCCCACCCCCAATAATAGTAAGAAATATATGTCTCCATTTTGTATTCTTGGAGTCTTTGTTGAAGGTTAGTTGATTGTGTATGTACAGGCTTATTTTAGGACAAGATATTCCATTAATTGGCAAATTATTTTTACGCCAGTAGCATACTGTTTTAATTACTATAGCTTTCTGATGTAATTTGAAATCAGAAAGTGTAATACCTCTAGCCTTGTACCTCTCTTGCAAGATTCCTTTGATTATTTGGTATTTTGTGGTTTCTTATGGATTTTAGAATTGCCTTTTTTGAATTTCTAATAAAAAATGCCCTAGAATTTCAACAAAGATAGTACTGATTCTGTAGGTCACTTTGATTACTATGAACATTTAACAATATTATTTTTATCTATGAATGTGGATTATCTTTCATTTACTTGTAGCTTTTTTGTTTGTTTTCTGCTAGAGGGCAGACACTTGCATCTGCTTGAGTGAGACAGAGAAAAGAGTGAGAAAATACCCCTCATGAGGGATGGCCATACTTCAATCCCCTTTTCTCTATTTCTCTTTTTGTGGTTTTGAGCACACATGCACATATGCCCACCATGGTTTTCAAGCTGTTGTGTACAGAATTTGAACTGTAGAGTCAGCCACGTGTGATCTAGCTGCTCCAATCACCACACCATGGGTCAGTTCCCATTTGTATCTTCTTTATTTTAGTTGATTAATGCCTTCTTCCTTACAGTGTACAGATAGAGAACCTCTTGTATTAAATTTATTCCTAAGCATTTTATTCTTTCTGATGTCATTGTAAATATAATTTCGGTCTTACTATCATTTTCAGAAGTTTATTATTAGTATATATAAAATATAATGAACTTTTTTGACCTTCATGTGTCAATTTTATATCCTACAACTTTTTCTGAATTCATTTATAAGTTCTAATGTGTTTGTGAGTGTGTGTGTCAAGTCTTTAGCATTTTCTATATGTATATATAAGATGATTCTGCCTGCAAACAGAAATAATTTTACTTCTTCGTTTCTGATTTGAAAGTCTTTCGTTTCTGTCAAACAAACTCTGTTTCTGCTCTGGTTAAGTCTTCTAGTACTTCCATGAAATGGCTGGTTTGGACATCCTTATTTTGTTCCGTAACTCAGAGTAAAACCTTTCTGCTTTCCATATTGAGTGTGTTAACTGTTGGCTTGTGAGGTTTATTTTTAAATTTTTAAATTCTTTTTTAATGTTGAAGTACATTTCCTCTATACTTAAATTGCCAAGAATTTGTATCATAAATTGATGCTGAACGTTGTCAAATGCTTTTTATTCTACCTATTGAGATGATCATATGATTTTTAGTCTTTATTCTGTTAATGTGGTGTCTGAGCTTATTAATTTACATAATGCTGAACATCGTTGTAGCTCTGGGACAAACTTGCTGATGGTGATGTGTGAGCTGTCCTTGCCTGGTTTGTTGTTAGGATACTGCTGACCACACTAAATGAGTTCTTAACTACTCCTTTCTTAATATTTTGAAATAATCTGAGAAGTATTGGAATTCATTCTTCTTTAAATATTTGGTAAAATTTACCAATAAATCTAGCTCTGGGATTTTCTTTGATTGGAGGATTTTTTTAAATTAATTAATTTATTTCTTGAAAGACACAGAAAGAAAGAGAGTGAGAGAGAGAGAGAGGAGGGGGTACTCTTGAAAGAATCTTCACACCGCAGCCCTGAAGCCTGTCAGGAAAATGCATGCACCTGTAGATCCACAGACACGTACGGGTATAGCCAGGACTCAAACCCACACCTTTCTCATATGGTACCAACATCCTACAATAGTACCTCTACTGTCCATGCCACCGTGCTGGACTAAGGGAGGTTTAGTAATTGATTCACTCTCCTAACTCAATGTTCTGTTCGGATTTTCTATTTCTTCAGGATTTGGTCTTGGTAATTTGTATGTTTCCATAACTTTATTCTTTTCTTTCTCTAGACTACCCATTTTATTGACATACTATTGTTCACAGTTGTCTCTTATGATCCTTTGTTCTTCTATGGTGTTGTTTGTAATGTTCCCTCTTTCATTTATTATTTCATTTATTTGAATTTTCTTGTTGTTTATTAACTGAGTACCTTAAACTGAGGATTTATAAGAATAGTCTTTTACTCACTTAGAGCTTAGAGGTTTAAAGTCCCAAGGCTATATATATCTGGTAAGGAGTTTTTGTCAGTTGTTAATGCTTTGCAGAGTTCTGCGATGATCAGAGCATCTCATGGCAAAACACAGTAATAGTGTGAATGATTGTGTCCATGTCTCTGTGTCTCCTTAGACTCCTTTGAGTATTAATCACAGGGCCCCTACTCTGATCCTCATCTCCTCCCAAAGGCACCACCTCTTAACACCCGAGTCCAAATATATTTCCACCTCCTTAATCCCATTACAATGGCTCACCAAATCTCAATATAAAAATTTTGGGAGGGACAAGTTCTAACTATAGTATCTTCTCCCTCTTTCTTAAAGGATCTACAAAGGATTTATTTATATTATCTTTTCTAAGAAACAATTCACAGTTTCATTGATTTTTTTCTAATGTTTTTTATAGATTTTACTGCATTTATTTCTGCCCTAATTTTTATAATTTACTTACTTTTGCTAACTTTCAGTTTACTTTATCTTTCTTTTTCTAGCTCCCTAGTACATAAAGTTAGTTTGTTTATTTGAGCTGCTTCTTCATTTTTTTTTTTGCAATGTAGGGATTGATTTTTATAAACTTCCCTCTTAGACCCTTGTCAAGTTTCCTTTTTGATTTCTTCTTTGAATTATTGCTATTCAAAAGTATCTTGCTTAATTTCTACACATTTGCAAATTTTCTAATTTTCTTCCTGTTATTATTTTCTAATCTTATACTATTGTGGTCCAACATAGTTTTTGCTATGATTTCCATCTTCTTAAATTTGTTAAAGCTTGCTTTGCAGCCCAACATATGACCTATTGTGGAGAATGTTCAATGTATACTTGATAATCATTTGTATTTTGATATTGTTGACTAGAATGTTTTATATATGTCTACTAGACTCATTTGGTATATACTTTTGTACAAGTTTATGATTTTCTTGTTGCTTTTATTCCTGATTGATATATTAATTGTTGAAAGTGGGACATTCAAGTTTCCTGCTGTTATTGTATTCCAATAGTCTTATAAATATTGCCTATATGTAATCAGGTGCTTTTCTCTTTTTCTTTCAAAATTTGCTCCTTGTCCTTGACTTTTGACAATTTGACTTTAATGTGTTTCAGTGAAGATGTCTTTATGTTCCATCTACATAGAGATGTTTGGGTTTCATGAATCTAGGCAATCATTTCTCTCCTCCTTAATAAATTTTCTGCCATTATTTATGTAAGTTTTTTTTTGGGGGGGTTCTTAGTCTGCTCTTTCTGGGATCTGCATAATGCATATATTGGATCACTTGGTGATATATTATAAATCATGAAGGATTTTTTCACTCTCTTTACTTTTTTTATTCCTCTAACTGGAAAATTTTGAATGACCTTTCTTCAAGTTCAGTGTTCTTCTTTTTCCTCAGTAGCATCTGCTATTAAAGCTATCTTTTGAATTTTTCAGTTTGCTCATTGTGTTCATTGACTCCAGAATATTTTTGTTTCTTTGTTGAACTCCTAATTTTATTCACATACTATTTTTTCTGTTTGATTTAGTTGTCTATCAGTGTTGTTTGTTTGTTTTTAGCTTCTCAAACGTCTTTAAGAAAATTACTTCGAAAGCATTTCTAGCCAGTTTATAGCGGTCTCTGTTTCTTTAGACTAGATTGGTGGTGGTTTACTTTGTAATATTTGTTGTCATTATTTTTGATGATGTCATTTTTTTTATCCCTTGTGATCATTGTAGCCCTGTATTGATGTCTGGGTATTTTACAAATGTAGCCACCTCTTCTATCTTCACAGATTGACTTTGGTAGAAAAATTTCTTCATTGGCCAGTAGCATAATCAAAATGGTTGACTTCTTGCTATTGCAGCAAAGTGTTTCTTTTCTTTCTTTTTTTAAAAATTATTTTATTTAATTTTATTTATTTATACACTTACTAATTTTTAACTTTTCCAGAGAGGGACAGAATGAGAGAGACAGAGAGTGAGAAAGCAAGCTGTCAGGTTCAGAATTCAAACCACAGTCAGCCATGTGGAAGCCCAGTGCCCTTAACCACCATACCACCTGCTGGCAGCAACTAAAATGTTTCTAATTCATATAGACTCAGAACACTTTTCATTGTAACTTCGGATGAGTTAGAAGATAGTCATCTTGACCATACCTGATGCTAGGTCTCCTAGATAGGCTAGCCTTGTCTGGGTTGGCAGGCGATAGCTTGTTGCTAAGATTCACAAGGGTGTGATTAGAATCTGGGTCCACAGGGACCAGAGTGACACTGAGTAACTGGTGTGGGCCTCAAACCCCAGAATATGCTGAATTGCATGACATCTGAATTCATTGATTTGACCTTGATTCTACATTTGCAGTAAATTCAGATGCTCAATTCTGTTCCTTTTCCCCATAAAATAATTCCCAGGCAGAGGAGATTTCTTTTAACTCTCTGCTGCACGGGCTTGGGAAGGGTGAACAGAGTAAATTTTTTTTTTCTCTGTTCAGTACGTCTTTTCTCATTTCTGTGCTTCGTTCACAGGCTATAATCATTTCCTGAAATTCTAGAGTCCCAGTAAAGGCATTTTTGTATGTGGACGGTTGTTACCTCCATGTGCCTATGAAGGAAAATGGCCTACAAGCTCTTATTATGCCATCTTGATGATGTCAATACCAGAAGAAGAAACTGTGAATGACAAAGAGAAAGGGAGTAGGGGCTGAGGCATATTACTAGTATACCCCTGAAGAGAATGTTCATTGACTTTACTGCTCCAGTTCAGATAACAGCTTTACTATTTCCTTAGGCCTAGTTCTCTTACCCTCCCTCAGAGTCTATGAGCTATTTTCTCATTCTTCCATTAAACATCTTGGTTTTCACTTGTTTGTAAAGCTGCCCTGAATTGGTGTATTTATTATCTACTGTTGCAATAATAAATGAGTAGGATATCTAAGGAGCAAACACTAATCAGCATTTGTTTACTCAGGAGCATGCAGGTTACCCAAGGCTGAACTAATCCAGTCTGGGCTTGGCTGGAGGTGGCTCATGCTTCCTCATGTTTCTCAGCCTCCTTCTGGGATAAACAGGCTTGCTTGGACAAACTGTTCTCATGGAAAGAGCAGAAGTACAAGAGTTCATGTGCCCAATAGCAAAAATCTTGCTAAGAACAAAAACAAAAACAAAACAAACAAAAACAAAAACAGATAATCTGTGGTTTAATTTTGGCTGTACTATTTTGTAGTTGTATATCTTTAGACAACATGACGTGTACTTATGTTCGATGAAAATATTATTTATCATATCTATTTCATAGAATTGTAAAATTCAAGAAGATAATGTTTTTCTAAATTTGTAGCACATGAAATGAAAGTATTGGTAGTAAGTTTAATGCAGTCTATTAGTCAACTTTTGCTGATAACTATAAAGGTTTCTTTCCCATTCATATTTTACATTGTTCACGGGTGAACTTGAAATGTGTCCCACATTTTCTTTATGCTGGCATTGGGGAGGAAGGAGGAACACTATCTTGCACATTGGCATTCTTGTGGCAAAAGAAAAATGAGAGATGGTGAAACCACAACATAATCCTTAAAGCCTGTGCTTCCATTTACATTATGTTGCCCAAAGCAACATGATCCTGCCACCAATTAAATGGGAAGAAGATAAAAATCCATCAGAGAAATTAGAATGTGGGTATTTTACAACTATGCAACATAACTCTAGTGGATTTGCCTATTTGTGAGATATTCAACATTGATTTGTGAGTGGGAAACTACATAAGAAATGGAAATTGGAGACCTGACTTCTGAATGTGCTACTGAACTAGTATTGAAGTTTTTAGAACTGGGCTGTTCAGTGGCCTGGTATATATGGCAGCCAGATCACAATGGTTATTCCCATGGTTCAAGTCCCACACCCAATGGCTTGAAAACGTACTAGGCACTTGTGTACATGTAACTAAAATCCTGAGGGGAGGAACGGAGAAGGAGGGATTGAGACATGACCATGCCTCTTTGAGGGATATTTTCTCCCTCTCCCTCTCTCTTGTCTAAGCACACTCTGACAAAAACAAAAACAAAAAATCTGGAAATTAGCTTCTTTATGTCAAATAACAAGAAAACGATATGTTCAAGTAAATGTATTTAGTTTTTGTGGATAGAGGAAATTATATATATATGTATATACATACACACACGTACATACATATATATATACATGCATACACATATATATGTAAATTATATATATAAATACATGCATATGTAAATTAAATATATATAATAAATGTCATCCTAAAATGAAATTGTGGGACCACCAGTTAGCGTAATGGCTATGTTGCTGGACTCCCAAGTAGTCAACCGCAATTCGAGTCCCGGACCTGGAGGCTTAAACTCACACCAGGCGCGTATGCGTGTGTACCCAAGATCCAAAGAGGAGAATGGAGGAGAAGGGATTGTGGCATGGCCATCCCCCCTAGGGGGTGATTTCTCGCTTTCTATCTCTCTGTCTCTCTCTGTCTTTCTGGTGAGCACATGCACCCTTTAGCGAAAGCCTCTCCAAAAACAACAACAACAAAAAAATCAAATCGTGTGTTATGACAAGGGACTGTCACTGAGTCAATTTTTTTCACAAAGAGCAGATGAGAAGAATGGTTGGGATTGTTCATTTACAGAGCATCAAACATGTGCTATGAACCATTCTACATTCCTTGAGTTATTGAACAGTAAAAGAAGCTGTAATCCCTGCCTTCATGGAGCTTACGGTCTAGAGAGAAATAAAGACAATAACCTCTAATAAGTAAAGATAGAGAGTAACAAGCTTAGAGATCTGGAGGAAAGCATTAGAGCAAGAAGAGGGATCTTGGGAGTAAGAGTGGAGAGGCAAGTATCAAGAGCTTTGTGTTTTACTAGTATAATCAGGCAGAGTAAGTTTCAATGTAAATGAAATTTTTGAGCAAAAATTTTAAGGAGATGAGGAGAAAGAAAGTGGGATCAACATAACAGGAAATGGGGATGGAAAGTGGTGCAATGGTAATGTAGTACTCTGTGAGACTGACCCACAGTGGAGGGCGACAAGTTTGTTTTGGAAACTTCACGAACATGCCAGGTATTCCTGGTTAGGACTGGCTGAAACTGGGGGTGGAACAGGGCATGAAGACTTTGTTGGGGGTGTTTGTATCTTTGCCTTTCTCCCTGTCTTTTTCACTTTCGTAAGAAAAAAGTGAATAAACAAAACAAATGAACAAACAAAAATAATAAGATAAATTGGCAGGGGAATGAATACATGCTTGTGTTTGATGAATAAGAAGGTCAATGCGTATTAAGCTTTGTGAATAGGGCAAGTAGGAGAAGATGTGTTCTGATAAGAGGAGCAGGCAGTTTAAACAAAAAGCCCTATGATCATTGAAAGGCATTCAGTTTTCACTCTCCGTGAAATGATAAAATATGGAGAATTTTGAGTAGACCAGTGATGTGATTTCACTTACATCTTAGATTGTCAGTCTGAATACTGTGATAGAAACATATTGTCAGAATGACAGATGGAAATAAGAAATATCATTTATGATGCTATGGTGTGCTTCATACAATGAACTGGGGAGGCCTGGACAAGAGTGTTAGCAATGAAGTTGGTGAGAAGTGAATGGAAGGTAGCTGGGGGGATTTTAATAGTAGAGTCAATAGCATTTATTTATAGTTGGGATGGCTTAAATAAGACATGGAAGACCAGGTTTAGGGAGGAACATGAGTTAAATTATGGTAATCCAGGGTTTGAGCTCCATATTGAGCATGAAACCGAAAGTGCTGTGTAGGTAGCTGGATTGGAGAAGAGAGTTCTGTCCTGGAGATACACATTTAGGAGGCATAGGAACATAGCGGGTATTTAAAATTTTAAGACTGCCTATGATACCAAGTGAGTGACTAATAGAAAATAGAGACAGATTTAAATCCTGGACTCTGCACTCGTTTTTAAGAATGCCGTAACTAACTGCCACAAATTGGGTGGCTTAAAATAACAGAAATTTGTTGTCTCATAATTGTGGAGGCTGGAAGTTTGAAATCAGGTGTTGGCAGGGCCTCACTTTCTCTATGAAACCTGTAAAGTTTCCCATGGCATTCTGTTCTTGCATGTCTCTCACAGTTTCTTCTTATCTTAAAAAGACACCAGCTGGGGCTTGCAGGTAGCACGGTAGTTAAGGCACTGGACTCTCACATGGCCAACTGTGGTTTGAGTTTCAGACCTGGTGACTTGCTTTCTCACTTTCCCTTTCTCTCTCTGGTCAAGTTAATATTAATAATAAATAATTCTTTTTTTTTTAAAAAGGATGACAGTTATATTGGATTAAGGGACCTCCCTATTCTAATAAGACCTCATGCTAAGTAATTAGCATGGCAATGAGCCTGTTCTCAAATGAGGTCAAATTCTGAGGTACTTAAGACTGCACAGTATCTTTTTAAAGAACAAAATTCCCTCATAACAGGACCTTTAAATTTAAAGAGAAACAAAGTGCAAACTATCTTAACATTATACAAGCGTGGACATTTCTCTATGAAACCTGTAAAGTTTCCCATGGCATTCTGTTCTTGCATGTCTCTCTCAGTTTCTTCTTATCTTAAAAAGACACCAGCTGGGGCTTGCAGGTAGCACGGTAGTTAAGGCACTGGACTCTCACATGGCCAACTGTGGTTTGAGTTTCAGACCTGGTGACTTGCTTTCTCACTTTCCCTTTCTCTCTCTGGTCAAGTTAATATTAATAATAAATAATTTTTTTTTTTTAAAAAGGATGACAGTTATATTGGATTAAGGGACCTCCCTATTCTAATAAGACCTCATGCTAAGTAATTAGCATGGCAATGAGCCTGTTCTCAAATGAGGTCAAATTCTGAGGTACTTAAGACTGCACAGTATCTTTTTAAAGAACAAAATTCCCTCATAACAGGACCTTTAAATTTAAAGAGAAACAAAGTGCAAACTATCTTAACATTATACAAGCGTGGACATTTTACACTGTTATTTCCCTACATTTAGTTTCTTTATTCTTTTGACCAACACTAGAATTATACTGTACTATCCATGACATCTGTATGTATGGTCAAATCTCAAAGCATATTTATCATTTAATCTTGTGACATTTGTTTCTTTTTCTAAAATATTCCTTAACTAGACTTTTGAGTAAAGAGGGAAAGCCAAGAAAGTCCAACTTTGAAATACTTGCAACATCATATAAATAAATCAATAAAACATACATTAGAAAAGCTGTTAGTTACCCTGTGATTAGAAAACCATTGAACTCCCTAATAAGCCTTTAAACTCTGACGAGATAAAGAAATGTCATCCTGACAATGGATGAGCAGCTTAAGGATATTAAGCACAACACAACTCCAGAGCTCAGCCAGCAAGATAAAAGAAGCAGTTGCTCAAGTTGCCTCAGATGACTTCTCTGCATGTAATGAGCTTCCATCCTTCTCTTTATTCGGTCTAGTGAGCTGGCTTAGATTAAGGTCCCTGGCTGGTGAGAACCAAGCTTAGGAGCTCCGCTCAGTTTGAACACTGTATAGACCTGGCCTACTCTACCTTTTGACTGGAAGACCAACACATGGTCACTCTAACACTCATGTCTTGAGTACCTCTTGTCACTTCGCTCTGTCTGGATGAAAGGAAGAGGCCATTGTTAATATTATATTAATGGAAAAAGGACAATTTCCTAAAGCATGGGGATTTCTGGTACAAGGCCAATTTTAATACGTTTTACCTGTGATCAGTATTTTGTTTCCTTTTCTGCTTATCTTACAGGTGGCTTTTGGTTACAAAGAGGGACTATCTGTGGCGTTGTGAATGTATTGGAGGTACTCAGCAACGGAAGCGTGAACGGCTCCTTTCCCCTCTGGATTGGGGTTTGTTGCCTTTTTTTTCTTTTCTTCCTCTGTGTGTTCATGTGTGTGTGTGTGTGTGTGTGTGTGCACAGTTTAATGAGGTTATGTCACCAAGGGAGGCATGTGACGTTTCCGTTCTGCAACACTGGCAGTTCTAATATCTGGAGTCTCTCATTTAGAACTCTTAATAAGTTATTTCAATTACCCTGTCAGGCTTAAGTCAGCAGCAAATAGGGAGAATTTTTTTTTTTTCTTTTAAAGGTGAGATTACATTTAAAGGATAATAATAAGTGCCAAAGTAATGTGAATGCACATGCCAAAAGGGGTGATGCCCTTCCTGGCTGACTGAGTTTCCACTGGCTGCTTGTCATAATTTATCAGCTGTAATCCCTGTACGGTGAAACGCAAACGGACTCCCAAGTTGATAAGAGAACTTGGGAATCCTTCCTTCAGCGGGACCTGGGTAATGAGGCTGCCCTCTGTGTGTAGTTTGGGAGCTTTCTGTTAGTTACTGCTGAGGTCCCACTCAGGCTCCTCAGGTTCTGGCCAGTAGCATAGATGCCTGTCTCTTTCCACTTCTTTATTCTTCTATGACCTCCCTTGTTTTCATTGTTCAAAGACTATTACCTCGTCAGGGCCGTTCCAAAGAAGCTGAGATTCCTTTCTCTAAAAATAGGACGTCTGTTTTATATAAAAATCTCTTTCTACATAGCCTCACCCACACTTGCTTGTTTTCTTTAGCAAAGGCCAGATCTCAAAATAATTAGTCTAGGATGAGGGAAAAGGGAGGAGCAGGAAAGACAGAGGTATTTTGTAAGGGAAACAAAAACTCAAAGAACCTGATGAGTGTGTTAATATTTCATATGTTTTAAAATTGCAAAGGGAGCTAAAAGAGCAGGGTGCTTACCCATGATTCACCTCATTCTTATCTGCCTGCAAATATTACAAATGCAGATAGGTTTTTGAAATTTTTAGATTATTTCATGTATATGCACATACTGAGATACACATCTCAATGTTTAAAAAGATCTAGGTGGAACCACTGCTGTGAGTACATTTTTTTCTATTCTTGAGTGTTGAAAAGAAACATTGAGTCTCAGGTTGGTGACCCTTTGAAGAATTTCGAAGTAGTATAGTAAGTATTTTATATGACCAATATATTTATGTTTTATTTGAAAAACATCCAATTTATATTTTTGTAAGTTTAACCCTCTATTTATTTTTAATTGATCACCCTTTAGAGTGAGTTATAAACCCAGTGCTCCTGGCTGTGAAGATGGACAATGAGAACTGTGTGCCAAAGAAGAAGGCAAGCAGGCAGTCTTTAGTAGCTTGAAAAGTCAAGGGATACCTTCTTCTGTAGAGACTAGGAGCAAATGTAGCTCTGACACCTTCTTGACTTTAGCCTACTAAAACCAGTGTTGGCTTTATGATCTACAGAAATGTAAGATAAATTGATGTTGTTTTAAGAACTAAGATTGTGATAATTTGTTATAGCAGCAATAAAAAACTAATACACAAGTATATAATAAAATAAAATTTAAAAGGTTTTTATATTTATCAATCAAAAAAATAAATAAATAAAAATTATTTTGCATGTGAGACTTCACCTTGATGAAAGATGTTAGCAAGCTCTCTTTGAATTGGATAATGAGGCTGCCTAGAAATAGCAAGATAGGCCCCCTCAAAGGTGGATGTACATACCACAATAGGTAGGGGTCATGAAAGTAAGTACTTCATCTTCTTTGCTTTTGAATGAGAAAGTCTTTTACTTTTACGAAGGTCATATACTAATATGATTTCAGCAAAGTATGAGGAATCAAATTTCTTTTCTTTCCTTTTTATTTTAGAGATATTTTTGTTATGAGGCATGTGTTCTTATTGGAGACAGAGAGACAGAGAGACAGAAAGTGAGAAATCACCTCTTGGAAGTTGGCCACACCATAATCCCATCTCCTCCATTCTCCTCTTGGAATTTAGGATATGAATACACATCCATCTGTCATGAGTTTCAAGACTCTGGGTCTGGGACTCAAACCATGGTCAGTCATGTGGAAGTTCAGCCATGAAATCATTACACCATCTGCTGGTCCCAAAGAATCAAATTTCTGTCCATCTAATTTATAGAAGAGGCTAAAATTAATACTTTAAGTCCCTGAGTGGCCCACCTGCTAAAATCCTGTGATTCACAAGATGGAATCACATGGGAGGACTGGGTTTAATTCCCAGTTAAACCTAAAGTTTGGATGCAGTGGGGTATACCTGTAAGCTCAGCAACTCTCCGAAGCTGAGGCATGAGGATCATGAGCTCAAGCTGGCCTGGGAAAGAGCGAAACCCAATCTTAAAAAGACCCAGGCATACTGACATTTTTACAGTCTTTGCTGAGAGGCTGATGCAGGAGGATCACAACATGGTGAAACCTTATCTTTTTATTTTTTTCAACTGTATTTATTTCTTCTGTAGTGAGAGAACATATACTCTCGATAGGGTCTTAACACCATAATCCATCTATTGCTACCACCAGCCCTAGATCATGGACATGCACTTGCCTGGCATAGTCATGAAATGTCTGGGTATGAACCTGGAACCCTTTCTATGTGGATCAGTTTCACAGAGCATTGCATATGACTGCCATGTTATCTGGCCCTCAGGAAACTCTATCTTAAGAAAAATACCGCACTCAAAACAAATTGGCTATCATCCATAGTAGTCCAGTAGCTTCAAACTTCTTTGTAGTAGATCCATTTATATCTTGTGCCTTAGAGGCGAGAGGAAAAAAATAATACCGTTATGAAATTAATCTAAACCTCATGAAGAACCTCATCAAAGTTCAAGGTATCTTTGGGTGTAATTTTGGGTTATGTTATTTGAGTCTGGCAAGCAAGATGAATCAGTCCACATGGGGAGAGTTTGCTTTCACTTTACTTCTAAGTAAACTCAACTCATAGAGCTAATATATCCAATACTGTTTTTATGGAATATTGGATTAATGATAAGCAAGCATTAAAACTGTTTGCATTTTGAACTTGCTTCAGATGTTCTCACATATTTCAAGACCTCTTCTGGAACAAGCAGGCACATTTATCCTATAAAATCAAATAACCTCTGGAAGTTATTTTTTTCAAAGGCTAGTGGTACTTCTCAGTCAGGTAAGCACTTTTTTTTTTTTTTTTCCTGTGACATTTGATCTCTGTGGTTTTGCCTTCAGAACCAAATGAAAACCAGAAACTTGATAGATAGTTCCAAATCTTCACAGTTTGCTCACTAGACTGGCCAGAAAATAGACACTAAGCTAGATTTTGTATCCAGAAGATTTACTGGAAATCACTCTTAGTAGCAGAAACTGTGGAAGGAAGAGAAGGGAATAGGGTTGGACACACGGGATATAAGTTTATCCCTCAGCATTGTCTGGAATTGAGGCACAAAGGAGATCCCCAGTCATTGAATACTGGTTAGCCTCAGGGAAGATTTCTGAAGGTTGAGACAATTTCCAGGGAAGGAGGAAGGGTTCAACTGTTGCTCATCAGCAGCCTGAGAAGTAAATGACTCAGTTCCAGTGGTTGATCTAATTGACTTGTGTCTTCATTTATTTTGATCTATTTTTGCAAGATAAGAATAATGTTTCTGGAGATACCAACTATTTAGTTTAGCAAAACCTAACCTTAGAAATTAGTGAAGGGAAGTCGGACACAAGGGAAGCCTTTAGGAGGTATTGAATTCTACTTTTATACCTTGGAAATAATTTCTTCATGCAAAAGCAGGAATCATACTTTACTAGAACCAGGACTTACAGATAAGGCAAGTCCTAGCCTAATGAATATAGAGCAAGAAATTCTAAAATGAATCCAAAACAAATTTAAATAAGCTATGTTCTCCCCAAAATGTATCCATCCAACTGGCATTCATAGGAGAAAAGTACACTGAGTTTATGAGAAAAAGAAGAATAGTGGACATCCAGTGTAAGAGGAGGATTAAGACAGCTGGACATTTTATGTGGAGGGAATCCTCAAAGGAATGAGAGATAACAATAATAATAATGATATTAAACATGATGATGAGGGTGGTATTAGTTGTGACTATCGCTTACCAGGCACAGGGAGCTGAGAACTAATCATGTTATATAATGGAGAGGATTTAATTTTTGCCTGTGGGTCTTCGTATTTGGTAAAGTTAGAGATATGACAAAGATGCTAAAGTTATTCAGATATTAAATTTCTCCATTTCTCCTCCATTTTTTTCTTTATTTTCTTCTTTCTTGTTCTTTCTCTTCTTCCTTTATATCTCTCTTTTGTTGTTGTTGTTGTTGTTGTTGTTTTGTTTTTTGTTTTTTTGTCTTAGGGTGAGACAGACATAATGAGAGGGAAAGTGAGAAATACCTCCCAGGGGAGATGGCCACAGTGTAATCTCCTCTTCTGTCCTCCTGAGATCTTGGGCATGCATGCACACACGCCCGGTGTGAGTTTTAAGCTACCAGGTCCTGAACTTGAACAGCAGTCACCTGTGTGGGAGTCCCAGTGACGTAACCGCTACACCATTTTCTGGTCTATTATTTCTTTTTGTTTTTCTTCATCTTCTCTTATTTTTTTTTTCTTAAAGATTTTTTGTTTGCTTGTTTCCTTTTTAAATTTTTTCTCTTCTCTTTTCAAATTAAGAGGTAAGATAAAGTTTGAAATTCAGAGTTTCTGATGATTACTGAGATTGTTCACTCTGCATAAACTGGGATCAAATCAAGAGTTGCAGGAAGATATTTCTTACAATCACTAGTTGTCACATCTTAAAATCAGTTCACAAATGTAGAAAAGTTTGAGCAAAAGAAAAGTTAAGAAATAATCTAATTTAACTATATCCTTTTCAGCTGAAGAAATTAAAACCCAGGTTTCTGTAAATCATCCAAATTTGAAGAGTTGTGTAGAGAAAGACCAGATTGAATTGACAAAGGTATAGTGAACTGTCCACTATAGAAATTCCTATATCGGAGCTTATGCCAGTTACTAGCTGTGTAACTATACAACTTGCAGAGTGTCTGTCCCTCCATGAGAAGTGAAGATTATAATAATAGAGTCCATGTGAAGATTCACTGAGTTAATGCAACTGATGCACAGTAGAATGGCCAGAGTGAGTAACCACATAATAAATGTTATTTTTACCCCTACCCAGTGTCTATCTTCTAATTCTGATACCTGGACTTTCTCTCCAAAGATGAGAAAGCATGCTCTGATGCCTTTTCTGATCACTTTTATAAGTTAAAAGCAACTTATTGATTACCTCATTCTCTCAGAGCTTTTTAAGTAAGCAACTTTCTTCTCCATCAAATAAAAATTTCATATTGGTGGCTACCACCTCTCCCCTCTCCTTATATCTTCATTTCTTACACAGCATTCTCAGTTGAATCCTTCAAACTTAAAATACTTACTCTTACATTCACCTGCTAATATTATTTCAGCGACATCTCTGTTGCCTACAGACAAAATCCACACTCTGTTATCATTTAGAACTTCTTACAATTTGACTAAATCTATCTTTCCAATCTTATTACTCACTTACCCTACATTCTTTCATTAAATAAATGATTGATAACATACCATAGAGCTAGGCACCAAAGATACACTGATAACAGGAGTTTGTTCTAGAACTTCCAAGCTAGTGGGTGAGCTAATCCTCCCCCAGACATGTGCTGTAATTGCCTACTACCTGATTTAAATTCTATGACTCCCTCCATCTGGAATGCCTTACCTTCAAATACACACATGACTGAAACTCATTGCCCACATTACCTCTTTCCATTAGAATTTCATGATTCTTTCCAACTAGTAAACTCCCTTTTTATTTTGTTTACAGGATTTGTGAAATAATTCTTCATATTATAGTTAACTATGTGCATTTATTAATCCTTGCTAGACACACTGTGTCCTTGAAGATAAATTGTTTTTGAAACATTTATTTGTTCCAGACCTGTCATATATAGTTCTGTGAACAGAAAAATGAAAACCAAAATTTTTTAAAAAGGTTGTTCAAGAGATATTTATATGAATTGCCTCTATTAATGGTATCAGCCTCCAAAATAACTTACCAAAGGATGAATTTAATGGAATAAAGAAGACTTATTTGGGAAATGTTGATGGATGGGTATGAGGGATACAGTGGGACTTCTCAGTGTTTGGTAATAAGCCTTAGAGTTACTCTGTCTCTTAGTAATTTTTCAATTACTATTTTTTTAACCCAATTCTTTGGCTTTCTCACTTGTCCTTACTATATTTGGAATTGAGCCTGACCTCTCTCTCCTACTCTAAAACCACATTTTATTAACCCATGTTAAATAAAATCTTCCTACCATCCTTAACCAGTGTCATGAATAATTTTCTTTATTTACAGTAAATATGTTTATATTTGATATGATAAAAATGCTATCCCAGAAATTTGAATAAAATTTGATGTCATTATTAGCATACCAAATTTATTATATACAGTTTTTGAAAAATACTGTTTAATGTTGTAATATTTTATTTTTGTTTCTTAAAATTTTTCTATAGGGCAGATGCACTCACTAGAGAGAGAACAAAGAGGTAAAGTGAGAAAGCACCCTCAGGGGTATGATTATGTTCCAATCTCTTCTCTTTGATGCTTCTCTTGAGATTTTGGGCACGCATAAACACCGACTTAGTGTGTTTTTCAAGCCACTGGGTTGGGAACGTGAACCACGCAGTTGATCTCGTGGGGTCCAGGCCCCTTAACCAGCATGCCACTGGCTGAACCAATGTTCTGAGTTTTATCTCATTGACATCTCAAAGATGGTTTTCTCTGCCTTTGCATTAGGATAATAGCTAAGAAGTGTGACCAGATTACTAGTCAAAGAGAGAAAGTCTACTGCAGAAGTACAGATAAGTCAATATATCTTAAAAATAAAAATTAGATCAAAATTTGAAAAAAGCCCAAGTGATTAAAAACCTCAAAGCAACTGAAAATTCAACGTTATTGACTTCCTTATGAGAGTATTAATGACCGCATGCAGTAAATAAAGCCTTTAGTTGGCAAATAGTTAAAAAAAACTTTTCAATTTGATAATAATCAGGAGGATAGACTTAGAAAAATTAAAGACCACGTTTATCTGACTTCATTGTAAATTGAGTGCTATAAAATGAACTTTAGCAAAAAAATGGTGTGACTGCAACTTCAGGTGAGAACTATTGATATTTAAGAGCAGGAGGTTTTTTGTTTGTTTTTGTTTGTTTGTTTGTTTTTAATTGTTGTTGTTATATAGACCTTAATTATTTTGAAGTCATTTTCCTTATATCATTTCATATATGTTTTAAAATTTTTTTAACCATTGTATAATATTGAACTGGCTTTAACTTGGATAGTTTCTGTGAGCCCTATGAGTCTTAGCAACTAAATGGGAAAAAATGTGAGTTCCTTGAGTCCTTATTGTTTCTTTTTTCCTTATCACTACTCAAGAATGCAGTAAGCACTTTTGCTTATCTCTAAAGCCACAGAGACTTGCTGGTACGATTACACTGGGGCAAGGCAAACCCTATCATATACTTGCCAAAGCATTTCAATCTTAAAGGCAGTAAGGAAATTGTAAAGGGAAGCCATTCTAAACACTTAAAAATGAAACTCTTCCGTTAAAGAGTTTAAGAGTGAGAAAACAAGCAACTTTACAATGTTTATAATTAGATGGACTGATTACATAAAAGGCAATGGGATTTCTATACTTTAAGAAATGGTTTAAACTCCCTCAATGTGCCACTTCACTACAGGAAATTTTTTTAAAAAATCAAAAAGTTGGCCTTTATTCCAAGAACCGTGTGGACTTGTGCACAGAGAAACATGGACATTTTTTTCAAAGCCATGTGGTAATGACATTAAAGTTCACAATGGTAATGTTTGGCATGGTGGGAGAAAAAGAAAACATTTGCTGTGACAGGAGAGGAAACCAAGTTGTCTGCTGTGGACAGAATGAGGCTAAGGGTCAAAAGTTTCTTCAGGATTGTTTGACCTCTGAAGAGTCAGTAAACTACTCAGAGTAAACGGTGTTCACAAACATGAGCCCTATTATATGGCTTCCAATTCTTAATGTTTTATAACGCAAAAGGTTACTGTGAAAAGTGGACAAAGACTCTCTGAATTTTCAATACCCCAGAGAATCGGGTGTATGTATTTCCAGAGCTTTCAATGTTGTTTGAAATTTGGGTCTGACTAGACCAAAGGAGTCCATGAAAACATAAGGATCTCCCTTAGTCCATTTTTATATTATGTAGATCTCATTCATATGTATTTTTTGACCCTTTAAACTTGAGGAACTATAGTTTAATACCACAACTGTATAAGTCAATTTTAAAAACGTAATAATTCAGAAATTGAAGAGAATCAAGTGACATTATTTGAACATCAATTTTCTTCCTACACCATGGGAGTACTTAATCCATTTCAGAGAAGATGAATTGGAGGTCACTTAGGGAAACCACTAATAAATGGAGGTAGCAGAACTTAAACTTAATTCACTTGACTCCGAAGAGCATTCTCTTTAAATAATATGCTGGAGAGTAGACTGAAGAAATTATACCTTACTATAGATAAACAGCTATCTGTGGTAGTTAGAAAAAAATGTCTGAGGTTTCAGAAATTCAGTTCACACAGTGGAAAAATAGGACTGAGTGGGAAGTTTTGGGTGACTATGGCTTTAGGTAAAGCTGAACCCAGGAGTTCTTATGGTATTATTAACACATCACCTCTGTGTCTTTTTCACAGTGTGTGTGTGTGTATGTGTGTGTGTGTGTGTTTTGCAGTGGTTCCGGTGGTTCTTCCCTTACAGCATATGTGGTTGCTGGACAGAGAGACAGAGACAGTGAGAGGGAAAGTGAGGAATCACCTCCCCACCCCCACCCCCTCACCCCCACAGACCATGCAACCATTCCTTCTCCTCTGTTCTACTCCTGGGATCTTGTTGAGGGTGCCTATTTCCTCTCTGTCTCTTTTATAGGAGAAGTAAATCAGTGAACTTAAAGCAAAAGACTGAAGAATGGTGTCAGTTTCCTTTTGCTCTGCTCGTTGTGTCTAAAATAGTATTTCCTGTTTGTCTATGTGAAAAAGGAGTGCCAATGTTTAAAATGAAAAGTCAATCAATATTTCATCATGTGTTCTATCAGAGAATATCTTTCTATAAGCATGTTTTGAATTTTGTCAGTGTTTGGTGTTTAGTTCAACTGGGAAGCAAATTTGTCACTCAACTTGTCATCCCAGAAAAATGTAGCTCATTTATTTTCCATAGCTTAATTTAAGTTTTTTTAATTATAAAAGATTATTGCTGCCTAAAGATAAGAATGACAGACAAAACAGATGAAAACTTAACATTCTTCAAAAATAACGACTTGTATTTTAAAGAAGGCAGAGGTATGTTTTCTTCCATAGTTTTGGATGGAGAAAGTATCAGAAAATTTCATCAGTCTTTATGTATGCGAAACGAGCCTTACTAGATACATAGCTGTACAGTAATGTAACTTCATACCTCATAAATCATAATCTAACACAACCACTATTTTTAATTGCCCCATTAAATAATTAAATTTGATTTAAGGAGCAAGACACACCTCATCTTGCAGAAATTCCAGCATAGACAGGGTGAATGTTTACCTAACGAATACCTATCTTCACGGAGTTAACTGCTTTCAATGGTTAAGACTGTGTGCTTGTGGGTATTTTTATTCTCCTGAGATAGTTTACACAATGAGTGAAATTAGATTAATGAGGGGTTTATAATTTCTTGCCAAAAATTATAAGTTAAGAAAAAAGCACTTTTTTACATAATTACAAATTCATAAAAAGATTGGTCAAAAGATTCTACTGCTTCTGTTTTCTAGCTCATCATTAAAATTGTACTCTCAGGCTATGATGAATAGAAATCATCTAGAATTAAAGATTTCTGTTTTTTTTTAAGCTGCAGAAATACTTGTTTTTGCCAATGAAATCTTACTCAGAGTCTCAAATATGTACAAAGGATATTTATGTCTGCCCTAAGGCTGTGACTCTGCTGTAGACCTCTGAGAAATCTGTTTTGGAAACCATTTATATGCACTGCCTTTCTTGTGTTTAGCAGTGGACATGGAAGCTTATACTAGTTCCAGAGATTTTCCTATTAGCTTTCTTAAAAATTTCCTTTCCTTTCATCCATCTTAACTCTTGACGTTGGAACAAGTGACTGCTTGTTCTGTGAGCTCCTGAAGAGCTAACAAAAGCCACCTGAGAATTGGCTCTCCTTACTATTGCTGTTTAGCATTGGTGTTGACAGCAAACATGGGAGTCCACCCTGAATCCCAAGATGTGTAACCACTCTTGAACTTTCTCGGTCAACTCTTACATCACCCTAATAGGAAGGGCCCAGATTTACCTTGGATGAACATCTATGAGAATCATTACACCAAGACTGATGTCACCAAACGAAGTAACCACTTCAAATGAAGGAGAGCTTAAATGTCTCCCTCTCGAATCCAACATTAGGGGGAGGAGGACATTCCAGAGGGAGTGGTAAAAATGACAAAATTTTATACTCTTGCAATATACTAATTAGTATTTGCTTTATCATTTAGTTTCCATTGATCCAACAGGCATTTATAATATATTGTATTCAGTAGAAGATATTGAGTTAGCAGTTCTATGGACAAACTTCATGAAAAAAGAGACCAGATCCGTTTCTATCAACTCTCTTTTCCAAGTAAAAGCCATAGGATAGGGACCAGCAGTTGGCATATAGCTATGTTGCTAGACTCCCATGTAGTTGACCACGGTCCAAATCCCAGACTCAGTGTCTTAAACTCAGGCCAGGCTCATTTTCGAGTGTGCCAAGATCCCGAGAAGAGAATAGAGGAGAAATGTTTGTGCCATGGCCATCCCTCCGGGGGGTGATTTCTCACTTTTTGTCTTTGCTTCTCTCTCTTTTTCTGGTGAGTGCATGCACCCTATAGCATAAACCTCTCCAAAACAAAACAAAACAAAAAAACATAGAACATGGAATATGATAAATGTTCACTAACCATTTGTAGAGGAAAGAAATATGTATGTATGAGGGAGGAAGGGTGTAAAGGAGCAACAGTAGACACAAAATAAGTCTGTGCTGTGGACCAGAGGAAATCTTGTGTATACAAATTCAACTTAATCTGCGGCCAGCAAATGGCGTGTTGGTTAAATCACTGGAATCCCATTTGTCTCACCACAGTTTGATTTCCCAACCTGGTAGCTTGAAAATTCCTCTGGGCACATGCATGCCCAAAATATTGAGAGAAAATGGAGGAAAACATATTGTGGTATGGCCATGCCTCATGCAGGGTGATTTTTTCCCTCTCACTATCTATTCGTCTGTCTTCAACAAGTGCATGCAAAAACCTTAAAAATATAATCATGCATAATCTGTCAACAACCCCATTAATTTGGGATTATTACAACTTTGCTTAATAAATTTATGTGACTCACCCACATTTACACTAGGACTAGAATGCACATAGATGTGAACAGAGAAACACAGTCCTTCTTCCTTTAGTATCATTGGTCCTCAAACATTTTGAGGGAAAAAGCACCATTGTATATTTAAACCAACAAGTATTTAATATAATGCAAATTAATTCATCACTTTTAGGATAGAAGAAAGGACTTTAAATACATTACATATACATTGGTTTTCTTAAAGCTATATTTATAAATCCTTCAATTTTCCTTCTGGGAAAAATTTGAGGAACATTGTCAATACTGTTATAATATTTTCTCTCATTAGATAAAAAGTTTAAGGATGCTCTCAAGGATAATTCCATGGTACTGAGATCATGAGGGTGAAGTGCTGTAGATGTGCTATTTGCACTCCCAAATATTGGTAGCCTTTAGGCATTTGTTTTGGGAAGACTGGGGAAGACCAGACAGAGATGATGGGATGTGTTTCCTACTCTTCAAGGTCACATATGTTCAGGTTATGGCATGAGGAAGAGATACTGAAATTAGATTACCCCATTTCTTCCTCTGAACCTACTTTGGTGCCTGTGGTTCCTGTTTTGTTGGGTGTTTCTGAAACATTTTGTTTAGCAGTGTTCAGGGACTGGAGGTAGGACATGTGAACATAAACAAAAAGGCATTGATATAAATTATACATAATGGTACAGCAACTTACACCTAGGTGTACCTATAATTACCACTATGAATAGAGACAATCTCAGAGTGCTGCCCCATAACGAGTCATTGTTCTTTGAGGAAATCAGCAACACAGTGAGAAAATCCATGACCAATGCTTTGTTTAGGAGCCTCCATATATTCCACAGATCATATTATTTATAAAAGTTACTTTGAAGGAATCTAAACCTGATTAATTTGTAAATATGGTGGTTCTTAGGTTCTTTTAAATGTTTAAACTTGCGTATAAAATTCTCATGATAACTTCAAACCTGAATTAATTTTCAACTAAAATCACAAGGCTGCCTTTTAACTCTCACAGGCAAAATTCTCTTGAATATTATGCATATTTAAATAATTAAATATGCAAATGCATTACACTTTTTTCATCATCTTAGCAATTTGTATACTTATTTCTAAATCTTCCCGGGTTTGAAAAATACTTAGTATTAAGGAAATGATTATGCCCTATGAGGTACTAGGGGAATACCTGTTCAAACAGATTCCATAATGACAGATATCAGCTCTCATGGTGCCTTGTGTTTTGCTCACAACAGTACTAGAACCCTTCGACCTTATTGAGAGTGCCTTGGGTGAAATGTTCTCTGTCAAAGTGTATTAATATTACTGTCTACACAGCACTGTAGTTCACCCCCATGGATACTGTTTACAAAACTTGTGGGGCCTCTACAAATTGAAAATGCAGGACCCTTTTCTAAATTTAAAAGAATTTTAAGGACGTGGCAGCAGAACTTCAAAGCAAGTGTGGTGTCCTGCTAAGCATGAGCTCATGAACTCCATGGAAAACCACTGGTTGCACTTGTCCACATCCTTGTTTATGGTTAGATGTAAACTTCCTCCTCAGCTGCTTGATTACATTTCATATTTAATTGGCTCCTACATGATTCAAGTGTATGTTCGCTAATCACTAAAAACATCTGATCATTAAATACTATTAATTTAATTTTGTTTTGGTAACATTTTGGCTGTCTGGTAGAGCACACATCTTGTCTAGATATAGAAATATCCGAGTTTTACGTATTTTTTATGATGTTATTTCTCACGACATGGTCACAGTTTTAATGGCATTCTTTTCAGAGGATGAATACCTATCATTGTTTTTATCATTTGCTACTATTGTAGCAAAATCTCTAAAAAGAGTCAGAGAAATGGCTGATCTAGCCCTGGCTTTAACAGCCTCTTCATTCCACCTAACTCTCTCATTGTCTTTATTTTTTTCTTGCTCTTCTTCATACCTTTCTGCTAATGTGTATTTCATAGATACCACCTTCTAGGTGCCAAAGTGAGGTGCTAAAGGCAAATTTTTACTTTTGAGAGCTGATTCAAATACTTAACATATATAATTTTGTGCCTATTTTTTTTTGACATTTTAGGTATAATATTTCTGAAAGTTCTCAAAATAAATAAAAACCATTTTTTTTAAACCTTTTACATTTTCAAAAATGAGGCTGACTCTAGTGGTTAAGGTAAACAGATCCAACATGAGTGACCTTGTTGTTTGAGTCTTGATCCTGGCAACTTGAGAAACACACTGGATGCATGTGAATGATGTGAATGTATGTCCAATATCCTTCCAGGATGGAGAAGTAGAGAAGAAGGGATTGTAGCAGAACTATTCTCCATGGGAAAGAGAGTGCTTTCTCCAGTCCCCTTTCTCTATCTCTCTCTGTCTTTGGTGAGAGCATGCCTTCTAGGAAAAAAAAAAAACAAAAAAATCCCAAAATGGAATTTAGAGTATCTTCTATTCTCTTTAGCAGAGTCAAAGTTAATACAAAAATTAAGACCTATGCATTATTTTAAAACATAAGTTGATTTTTTTTTTGAGAGGTTTTTGCTATAGGGTGCATGCACTCACCAGAAAGACAGAGAGAGACAGAGAGAGAGAAAGCGAGAAATCACCCCCCCCCAGGGGGGATGGCCACACCACAATCCCCTCTCCTCCATTCTCTTCTCAGAATCTTGGGCACACACTCACACGAGCCCGGTGTGAGTTTAAGCCACCAGGTCCAGGACTCGAACTGCTGTCGGCCACATGGGAGTTCAGCAACATAGCCATTACGCTAACTGCTGGTTCCATAACTTAATGTTTTTATACTAACTTCTACATTTGCAAGACTAATTTGGGGAAAAATGGACTAATCCTTCAAGCTATAAAAGGGTGTTTAGTTTTCTTTTTCTTTCTTCCTTTCTTTCTTTCTTTCTGTCTGTCTGTCTGTCTTTCTTTCTTTCTTTCTTTTTCTTTCTTTCTTTTTAAGTCTACACAGGGGATATTAACCTCATTTCTGGAAAGAAAAGCATGTTTAGAGGGAATTATTAGTTTATGACAAGTAGTTTAAAGCATTTTGTGGAGCCTTGCACCAGCCTCATCATGTAAAGAGATGAACAGTCATGCCACCAACACCAACACAAAATTAGAATCACATAAAATTGTCCACAACATAAATCTTTAGATCTCACCCCACAGGGCTGGTTGAGTGTTATTTGATCCAATAGCAGGTTGTCTGCATAAATATTTCTAGATGTGCTCAGAAAATGGGCTGGCCTTCCTAGGCAGAAGTTATTCATAACTGGAAGCTATGGCAGTGCAGTGGTAACACAATGCTCTCTGATGCTGAAGCCACATGGGAAGGCCCCGGGTTTCCAGTCCTGAGATTTTCCTTGCATGTTGGGCATGCACTTCCATGTCGACGATCCTGGTGGGAGAAGGCGGTAGGTGGATTGCAGCATGAAGATTCTGTTGCAGGGGAGAGAATCTCTCTCTCTCTCTCTTTCTGTCTCTACCTCTCTTTGTCTTTTATTCTTATGAAAGAAATAAATAAACATAAAAGAATTATAATACACAGATGTAAGCCAGTCACATTCTTCTATTTCAAATATAGCATTGGGACCTGCATTCAAATTGTGATATCATCAATGATTAATGTCACCTGGCTTTTTCTGTAAGACTTTAATTCTAATTGATCATAGAAAGAAATTCTCATTTCAATATGATATTTGTCAAGAAAGCCCTGTGCCCTATGCAAAGTGAATTTCTCAGGCATCCCTCCAAAGAACTTTTGTTTTCCAAATACCTCTCAAGTTTATAAATTATATGATTTGAAAACAGAAGTTACTCATGTAATGGAATTAAATGTGTTTGTTGTTTTATGATATTTATTATTATTTATACATAGATGAACTATAAGTATTTATTTACTATTTTAATTTGCAGAGGGTTTGTGCACTAACTAAAAAGAGAGACAGAGAAAGAGAGAGAGAGAACAAGAAAGTATCCTCTATGGGATATGATCACACCACAATCCCTTCTCTATTTCTCCCTCTTTTTGAGATTTTAGTCATGCATGCACATGCACATGCTTGGCATGTTTCTCAAGTCACCTGGTCGAGGACTCGAACCATACAGTCAGCCATGTAGCATCCAGCTCCCTGAATCATTAGACTATAGGGTGACGGTGGTGATTTTTCTTAACTTTCAAATTCTACTACAATAAGATACATTCAGACGAGTTTATACCATCTATCTAGGCTAATTCCTAATTTAATTTTAGTAATTGGTGACTGATTATTTTCACAGGCATAATTACATGAAATAAAAGGCTTGCCACACTGTTCAAAGCTATGCATTAAGTTGACAGTCTCTGTTCTCTATTTTAAACCTTATTCTTTATTTGATTCTTTATTTTTGGCTGTTGAACTAAGAATATGCATTATATTACCTAAAACAGAGCTACTACAATTAAAAATAAAAGTAATAAAATAGGATTGCTTCTTAAAAGTCAATTTCAAAAATTGAACTCAAGTCTCTCTAATTCTTTATAGGCCACATTTAACTCAAAACAGAATTACTATCAACTGACGTATGGTATCAGACGTTTTCTCTCTTTTTTTTTTTTTTTTTTTTTTTTAACGTTTTCTCTCTTAAACTCACATAGCACAATTGGTATTGAAAAGTTGGCCTGAGGTGATTCAAAGGATGGAATGAAAATTGATCTGTAAGTTTATTTTAGTAACTCCATCACTTCGAAGTGTGTACACATTTACAGGCAAAGAGTTGGTGGGAAATGGTAATCAAAGGCTATTGTATTTATGTGTGCTTGGTAAGACTTTTCCCATGTAGTCCTACTTAACTGCTCCGATGTTTTAAAAACTTGGAAGAATTTATATTATTCACTGTTTAGTCTAATTAATCATAGTGTTCTGAATTATCCTTCGAGATTGGTTGTATAACATATGTATTTTTCATTACTTCTAGAAATGTATTTTTTTTCTTTATTTATGTTTACCTTAAATATTGGGAAGACATTGTGGTTTTTGAATATGTCATCAGGTCAGAGCACAGTAAGTTGAGTTCAACTGTCACAGCTCATTTGAAATATAACTGAGTGTACTTTTGTAGCAAAAATTAAATTCTTCCTGTTGCCACTGGAGAAGTTTATCAGTCCCCATTTGTTTCACTATATTCTCATTTGATAAAATTCATTTGAATCTAAAATTTTCTAATTCCAAGGACTGACACAATGACAGGAAACAGCTGGTAAAAGGCCCCAGGACACCTTATGCCTTTCATGTAATTATAGGCAGTTTTCTAAGAACATTCAAAAGGATTACTTACAATGATAGTTTATTATGATATCATAGATTTCCCCCTCTAGAATAGTCAAAATTTATAACATTCTTTCTGTAAAAATATTAATACCAAATTTCTTTGCAAGAACAAATTATAAAAAACATTTGAGCCAGCATAAGTCAAACTCTATTAGACTTAATCTTTTCTTGTATTCGGAATGAAGCTAAAATTATATATATGCAAATTGAAAACTGAAGGGCCTGCCATTATAACGCACACTCAATCAATCAAAAGTATTTTTCTCTTCCACAAATGACATTGCACGTTATATGTTATTGCATGTGATTTTTTTAACCAACTTCATAAGGTGACAATAGCCGCATTTAATTGATAAAATTTAGTGTTAGCATTTTAGTTTTTTGTATATGGTAATATATATGGTCCGTAGAAGCAAGCCCAGTTTTCTAACACTAAACTGAACTTTTTGTCTTTAATAAAAAATAGGAAAATATCCTTTTTTTCATCATTTTTATAGCAGTAGAATGCCTTTAGGACTCTCCATTACTAGTGTTCCTAGTGATGGGATTTTATAAATAGTTTTCTAACAATCAACCCTCATTTTTATCTTTATTAGACCATGGCTAATTTATATAAAACCTACCAAGGTAGAAAAAACATAGCATCTTATTTTAATAAAGTTTTATCTCAAACTAGACATAGATGGATCAAATAGAACAGGCCTTTACTTACTTGGTGTTAAATATTTTATACTCTAATAAAGGTGTAGAAATGTTCTCGTAAGGGAATGCTATATCTTTCAGTGATATATGAGCGGTCTTTCTAGTACCATAAACTTGCTAAGCATTGTCTGTTGGTAAATGAATATATGTAGCATCTATGGAAAAGATAAAAATATATTATATCTGCCTAAATTAAGAAATAGATATTCATATGAAAAACAACTGGTGGGATTTTATAATGTTTAAGTTATATAAATCTCATTAGAAGAAAACATTTTGGTAATATGAGAACTATCTCTAAGAGGTATTTAAAAATAAACTGAATTGGTAGTTAATGCTACAAAAAGGGAGAAAATATTAGAATGCCTTTTTGCTTTGCACAATTTTTAAAAATATTTTTTTTAATTGTCAGAGACTGTATTCACTCTTCAGAGAGAGAAAGAGAGATAGATAGATACAGAGAGAGAAGAGAGCACTTCCCCTTCAATGGGGTGTGATAATACTGAGATCTTTTTTCCTCCAATTCCTTGTCCTCTGAGGATTTTAGACATACACACACCTGCTCCCAGCTTTCCTTTCTTTCTTCTTTCTTTCTCCTTCTCTCTTCCTTCCTTCCTTCCTTCCTTCCTTCCTTCCTTCCTTCCTTCTTTCTTTCTTTCTTTCTTTCTTTCTTTCTTTCTTTCTTTCTTTCTTTCTTTCTTTCTTTCTTTCTTTCTTTCTTCTTTCTTTCTTTCTTCTTTCTTCCTCTTTTTTTTTAAAGGTGTGTACCATAAGGCATGTGCACTCACTGGAGAGAGACAGAGAGAGGGAAAGTGAGAAATCACCCCCAGGGGGTTGGCTATCCGTCAATCCCTTCTCCATTTCTCTCAGGATTTTGCACATATGTGCACATGTACCCATCATGATCCTCAACTCGCCATGTCTGGGACTCAAACCATGGGCAGCAATGCAGGAATCTACATGCCTGACCCACCACACCACTTCCTAGCCCCCAAGCATGATTTTTAAACTGCCAAGGAGGGATTCAAACTGTGGTTGGCCTTATGGCATCTGGCTCCTCATGAATAATGCCAAACTGCTGCACTATGGATCCAACTTATTTTACAAAACCTTAGGGTAGAAATGTAAATTGTCAAATTGGAGGCAAAATTCACATCTCTTAGCATCATTTGAACTGTTCTTCCATGTTTTTATTTGATGGCCATTTTTTATTTCTCTGTTAAACAGAGTGGCTATGGAAGAGCCACTGATATCAAGCAACCTGAAAAGCTTGACTAGCATGAATGATTCCTATTTGAAAAAATACTTGCAGAAAGAGTACAATTGGCCAAACTTAATTTCCTCCTTTATTTATGAGAAGACTTCAGAATTACATACTAAAATCATGACTGGCCTTGCTCCTAGAGTGCAGAGTAAGAAAAAGCGCTCCACAGATATTTGCACAATAGGCACACTTCACCAAAGTGTCCATTTACATAGTATTCTACCAGTTGCAAAATTATTTTTGTTCACCTGTCTCTGCTACTCACAAGAAAAATATCTTTTTACTTTAATTTAATGCCATCAGAAAGGGGAAATGTTTGATCTCTGTTTTATATTTTGTTTAATAGTTTTCTTTCATTTTACATTTCCCTTGAGAATACAAATTTATACCATATTTTTACAACTGTAACAGTCAATCAGCATTTGAGTCATCTAGTAAAATGCAATTTTTGTTTTTAAATTTTGCTAGAGGGCATGTATGTTCTTCACAGAGAGACGGAGAGAGAGAAAATGAGAAAACATCTTCCAGCAAGGAAGATCACACAACAATTTCTTCTCTATTTCTCTTTTCTTTTTCTTTCTTTCTTTCTTTCTTTCTTTCTTTCTTTCTTTCTTTCTTTCTTTCTTTTTTTTTTTGAATTTTGGGCATGCAGGCACACATACCCATATTATTCAAGTTGTTGGGTCCAGGACTTGAACTGTGCAGTTGACCATGTGTGATCCAGCTTCTTTAACCACTATGCCACTCTCTGGCCCATGCAATGCAATATTTTGAGAAATATGAAGGTACGAATGCTAGCAACTTTAGGGAATATAAAAATAAATCAGTCATGGATACTTTACTCTTAAAAAGTTTGTTCTAAGTGAAACTGTTCATCTTATAAAAATATGAAATGTGATCAGTTCAACATTCAGTGTTGTCATTTTTAATTATCTACACAACACCCTAGGAGTAATAAGTCACCTATACCAGAGACACCTTTTATCTACTCAATATTCAGTCCCATTTTCATCTTCAGGAGCAGACTTATATTGTTAGAGGTCTCAAGAAACCAAACTAGAACACTATTTTCTTTTCTTTTTTTTTTTTTTTTTTTTTGGAGAGGTTTTCATTATTGGGCCTTTGGTC
>NW_006159760.1:2003866-2008746 GCF_000334495.1 Tupaia belangeri chinensis
CTTCCTTCCTTCCTTCCTTCCTTCCTTCCTTCCTTCCTTCCTTCTTTCTTTCTTTCTTTCTTTCTTTCTTTCTTTCTTTCTTTCTTTCTTTCTTTCTTTCTTTCTTTCTTTCTTCTTTCTTTCTTTCTTCTTTCTTCCTCTTTTTTTTTAAAGGTGTGTACCATAAGGCATGTGCACTCACTGGAGAGAGACAGAGAGAGGGAAAGTGAGAAATCACCCCCAGGGGGTTGGCTATCCGTCAATCCCTTCTCCATTTCTCTCAGGATTTTGCACATATGTGCACATGTACCCATCATGATCCTCAACTCGCCATGTCTGGGACTCAAACCATGGGCAGCAATGCAGGAATCTACATGCCTGACCCACCACACCACTTCCTAGCCCCCAAGCATGATTTTTAAACTGCCAAGGAGGGATTCAAACTGTGGTTGGCCTTATGGCATCTGGCTCCTCATGAATAATGCCAAACTGCTGCACTATGGATCCAACTTATTTTACAAAACCTTAGGGTAGAAATGTAAATTGTCAAATTGGAGGCAAAATTCACATCTCTTAGCATCATTTGAACTGTTCTTCCATGTTTTTATTTGATGGCCATTTTTTATTTCTCTGTTAAACAGAGTGGCTATGGAAGAGCCACTGATATCAAGCAACCTGAAAAGCTTGACTAGCATGAATGATTCCTATTTGAAAAAATACTTGCAGAAAGAGTACAATTGGCCAAACTTAATTTCCTCCTTTATTTATGAGAAGACTTCAGAATTACATACTAAAATCATGACTGGCCTTGCTCCTAGAGTGCAGAGTAAGAAAAAGCGCTCCACAGATATTTGCACAATAGGCACACTTCACCAAAGTGTCCATTTACATAGTATTCTACCAGTTGCAAAATTATTTTTGTTCACCTGTCTCTGCTACTCACAAGAAAAATATCTTTTTACTTTAATTTAATGCCATCAGAAAGGGGAAATGTTTGATCTCTGTTTTATATTTTGTTTAATAGTTTTCTTTCATTTTACATTTCCCTTGAGAATACAAATTTATACCATATTTTTACAACTGTAACAGTCAATCCGCATTTGAGTCACTAGTAAAATGCAATTTTTGTTTTTAAATTTTGCTAGAGGGCATGTATGTTCTTCACAGAGAGACGGAGAGAGAGAAAATGAGAAAACATCTTCCAGCAAGGAAGATCACACAACAATTTCTTCTCTATTTCTCTTTTCTTTTTCTTTCTTTCTTTCTTTCTTTCTTTCTTTCTTTCTTTCTTTCTTTCTTTCTTTTTTTTTTTGAATTTTGGGCATGCAGGCACACATACCCATATTATTCAAGTTGTTGGGTCCAGGACTTGAACTGTGCAGTTGACCATGTGTGATCCAGCTTCTTTAACCACTATGCCACTCTCTGGCCCATGCAATGCAATATTTTGAGAAATATGAAGGTACGAATGCTAGCAACTTTAGGGAATATAAAAATAAATCAGTCATGGATACTTTACTCTTAAAAAGTTTGTTCTAAGTGAAACTGTTCATCTTATAAAAATATGAAATGTGATCAGTTCAACATTCAGTGTTGTCATTTTTAATTATCTACACAACACCCTAGGAGTAATAAGTCACCTATACCAGAGACACCTTTTATCTACTCAATATTCAGTCCCATTTTCATCTTCAGGAGCAGACTTATATTGTTAGAGGTCTCAAGAAACCAAACTAGAACACTATTTTCTTTTCTTTTTTTTTTTTTTTTTTTTTGGAGAGGTTTTCATTATTGGGCCTTTGGTCGCACTTGTGCTCGCCAGACAGAGAGAGACATAGAGACAGAAAGCGAGAAATCACCCCCCAGGAGGGATGGTCACGCCACAATCCCTTCTCCTCCCTTCTCCTCTCGGGATCTTGGACACGCACGCACACGTGCCCAGCGTGAGTTTTAAGCCCCTGGGTCCGGGACGCGAACCGCGGTCGACTACGTGGGAGTCCAGCAACATAGCCATTACGCTAACTGCTGGTTCCCTAGAACACCATTTTCTGTGCCTCCATTGGCATCAGGGATGGCCAATGATATGTGATGACAAACTGTAGGTAGTATTTCTGCAGGAAAAGTCTTTAAAAGAGGCCTCACTGACGCTTTTGTGCTGGCCATGGTTGAGTAGCTGATTCTGGATATTTTGTCTTTTCACCTCAAACTATAAAACTCACTGCTCCAAACTGGTACCTGCCACAAAAATAAAATAAAATAAAATAAAATAAAATAAAATAAAATTGCACTGAACAATAGGCAAAGTGGATCTGTCATCTTGGAGAGAAAGAAAACATAAATGATGGTTGGTGCATTTCCCCAGGATCTCTGAATGGGGTACTTTCTTGCCTTTGAGTAGAGAGAGAACTCAAGTAGGATGGAGTCTGCTTGAACTGTAGCAATGGAGACTGGAATTTCAACTTACCATAGTGCTCACTCCTGGGGGCCAAGATATCAGAAAGGAGTGAGCTACAGAAAGGACTGGGTCTAGAAGTCTTCATGGCAGTCAATGTGGGGCTATGATTATCATCTTGACTACACATGTAGGTGAGACTATGCAAAGTACAGCAAAGAATAGGCTCTGTGGAGCTGTGAGCAGATTAGAAAGAGATACCACAGGCTACATAGAACTGAGAGGCATTGGAATTCTGATCCAGCCAGAGTGGAGAGACCTTCCTAGAAACCTTGGGCATTCTGCTTGTTACCAGAAAACTAAATCCAGCTGCTTCTCACAGTCATTGAAAGGAGAGGAAGAGGCTAAATAATGGAATATATTTATGTAACCAGTTACAGGGAGACAGGCAACAAACACCATCAAATTGTCTCCAAAAGCTCAACATGTTCTCAGTATCTATAGATACAAGATACAAGCACATGAAATCATTCCTCACTACAATCAATCTGAGTCAATTGATTTCCCCTGAGTAATTACCTTGATTCCTGTTTTCCTTCAAATACCCATTTCTGGTTTCTCATCTGACCATTCCTCAAACAGATCTCCCAATAACTTGGCAGTTGGTCGGATTGTTCTCATTAAAGGTCTCAATTAATTTAAAAATGGCTTCCATCCTGCTAAATCTTAAACTGGTCTGTTTCAAGCTGATATCCTGAAAGATCAAACATTTGGAATAATCAAATAAAAGCCATGGCTTGTGACTAAGGACAAAATTATGACACACTGGCCCAACCCATAACAAAGAGTAAAGCCAGACCTGACAGTGTTGAAGGGGTACCAAAGTAATTTCACTATTATAAAAAAATTACAAAATAAAAAAAAATCTACTAAAGATTAATTTTGGGGGGAGCAGCAGATGGCAGAGTGGTTATGCTGCTGGACTCCTTCATGGACTACCGTAGTTTGAGTGGCTTGAGAATCACTCTGGGACCATGTGTGTGTGGGGGGCGGGGGGGGAGAGAGGGTAAGATACTGAGAAGAAAATGGAGAAGGGAGGAGAAAGGATTTTGGCCTGGCCATCCCTCTGTGAGTGATTTTTCTCACTTTTCCTCTCACTATGTCTATCTCCTGTCTCCAGCGAGCACACACACTCTAAGTCAAAAACGTCTTAGAAAAAAAAAGATTTGGGACCAGCAGTTGGTGTAATGGGTATGTCACTGGACTCCCACATAGTTGACCACGGTTTGAGTCCTGGACCTGGTTGCATAGACTCACACTAGGTGCGTGTGCATGCATGCCCAAGATACCAGGAGGAGAATGAAGGAGAAGGGATTGCAGCATGGCTATCTCCCCTGGGGGTTGATTTCTCACTTTTCCTCTCACCATGTCTGTCTCCCTCTCTTCAGCATGCACACACACCCTAATGCAAAAAACTCTTTAAAAAAAAAGAGATTAGTTATTTCGGAAACATTTGATATAATTATTATACCATGGCAAGACAATAAATGAGAGGAAAAGAAAAAGAGAGAGCGAAAATAAATTACCAATATCAATGACAAAAGATCTACTGTAAAACAAAATAGCAATAAGAAAATATTATGTACAATTTATGGCAATAAATGCAACAATATAGGTAAAATGAACAAAATTCTTGAAAATTAAAATCCCCTCAAGTTGGTAAAGATGAATATAGAAAATTTTACTAACTGTATGTTTATTAAATAAATTGAATTTGTAATTTAAAACTTCCCAGCGAAAGCCTCCAGACTCTAATGGCCTCGAAGGCCAATTCTACTCAACATTTAAGGTAATAAAATACCAATCTTACATAAACTCTTTATAAAATAGAAGTAAAAAATTTTTCTAGTGTTTCAAGAAAACTATTAGACCAATATCCCTCATGAATATCAAATCATTTGACTGTGTGTATATATATATATATATACACACACACACATACATATATATATACACACACACATATGTTTTTCATACACTGACTACAACTATTACTGAGAGAAATTTTAAATGATTTAAAAAATGGAGCCTCACTATATTTGTAGAATGGAAATTTCAATGTTAAGAGCTCAATACCCTCTAAACTGATATCCAGATTGAACCAAATACCAATAAAATACCCAAAGGGTTGTTAGTTTTTATAGCAGTTAAATTAATTTTAAAAAAGAAAAATGCAGCAAATGTAGAACTTTCAACAGAAAACCTGGGAAAATATTTTTATAACTTTGTAGTACACAAGATTGTTTACAACAATTACACTATTCTTAAAAAATAACTTGAACTTTATCAAAATTAAAACTCATCATTAAAAATTTAAAAAGCCAGGATCAGCAGTTAGTGTAATGGCTATATCACTGGACTCCCATATAGTCGACCACAGTTGGAATCCCAGGCCGGTTGGCTTAAACTCATGCCAGGCGTGTGTGCGTGTGTGTGTGTGTGTGTGTGT
>NW_006159760.1:2008814-2068631 GCF_000334495.1 Tupaia belangeri chinensis
TCACCCTTTCTGTCTCTCCGTCTTTCTCTGTCGTTCGGGCAAGTGCATGCACCTTATAGCAAAAATAAATAAATAAATAAATAAATAAATAAAATTTTTTTAAAAATTAAAAAGTCAAGGATTTGAGAAAATATATGTAGATAATTACCAAAGGTCTTTATTTTAAAAGAATTATTTTAGTTAACTTTAATTTTAATTTAACCAGAGAGAGAGAGAATGAGAGAGAGAGGGAAAGTGAGAAGGCAAACTGCCAGGTTTGGAACGCGAGAAACAGTCGGCCCTGAGAGTCTAGCACCCTTAACCAACGTGCCCTACCGGCCCCACTCTCAAAGGACTTTTAACCAAGATACCTAACAGTTAAAATCATAAATAAATATACAAATTGGGTGGCCCTATAGTTCAGTGGTTGTGTCTGTATATGGAGCTAGATCTCATATGGCTGGCTAGAGTACAAACCCCAATCCCTGAGGCTTGAAAAACACACTGAGTGCAAGTGTGTGTGCATGCCCAGATCATGACAGCATGGAGAAACAGAGGAAACAGAACTGTGGTATGACCATGCTTCATTGGCAGGTGCTATTTCTCTTTCGCTCTGAGTATAATATAACTCAGTATAATATAATTCAGTATAATATAACTCAGAGTGAAAGAGAAGGAGCAAAAGACTGAACAGCACTTCATAAAATGTATAGATACAGTTAATAATCAAATGAAAAGATGTTTTTTATCACTCATTATCAGGGAAATTAAAATTAACATCGCAATGACATAGACTAGAAAGTGTAAAATTTTAAAACCTGTCAAACTGAAGGTTAGTGAGGACGTGGAGTAACTGGAATATTGTAGCTGGGAGTATAAAATGGAAAAATCTGATGGTTCTATAAAGTTGAATATATTCTGACTAGCAATTCCAATCTTAGGTAAGAAATGATTTATTTCTTAGCTTGTGAGGTCATGGTTTTAGTGTATGCCTGTTTCAAAACTCAATGAGTTATATATTTCATTTCAAGTAAATTTTACCCCAAATTAAAAATAAATTCAAAGGTAGGCATCTTCTTTCCTCTCTTCTTTTTTCCTACAATACAGACTTGATGACCGGAGCTCCAGCAACTGCATTTGACGTTGAAGTAATGATAACTATGTAAGTACTAAGGATGATCTAGAAGAAAAAGACAGAGCTTAGGTCCCTAACAACCATGCTGTGATATTTTGGACAAAGTAATTATATCAAACATTTTTTTGAAAATACAAAATCTTATTTACTATTTGGATTTTTCATGAATTGTAGCTGAGTCTATTTTTAATTAATAATAGATAGAATATATATATATATAGATAGATAGATAGATAATAATAGATAGAATATATATATATATATTCTATCCCTTAAAATATAAACATCACCATACATTTACTCACAGATTGGATAGAAGTATATATAATTTTATCTAATCTAGCCACCTCTATTTGAGCAAGACTTACCAAATGTTTCTGAATGGAAATCTTCTTAAAAATCTTTAATGAAAAGGAAACACGATCAACTGTGTGTTTCAATGTCTTCTATTTGAATGAGTATCTCACAAGTAGCAATTTAAATTATAGGGGGAAGATGGAGCATACAGTTCTTGGTAGGAATGTAAAACTCATCTGGGTTCATATATAGTATGAAATATTCACGTGGTATGTCTATTCTGCAGGAAAACTATAGAGCAAAACCCAGACTATGCTTACTAAATCTTTCCTTCCTTTCCTCTTTCCTTCCCTTCCTTTCCCTTTCCATTCTTCATTATTTCCCAGCTCATTTTCTCTTTTCTCCACCTCACTTCTTCCTTCCTCTTCCTATTTTTTTCCACTTGCTTTGAATTCCATTCATTCTTGTGTTACCATAGTACATATTTTACCGTAATGCCAAGTGGCCTTTTCTAAACAGGTGACTTACGATAAACACTATTAGAACAGTGAGTCAACTAACTACTCTGTGGGTTGGTTACAGGATGGGCCTTGATCATACAAGCAGGCTGACACTTGTATGTAAGATTCCATTGTCACAGAGCCATCATCTGGTATGTGCATTCACATATATTAGGACACAGGTTTATGAAATATTTTTTAAAGTTTAGCTCAACCTAACGCTGCCTGATATTATCTATGTGAATTCCCTTTTTCTAAATCATGGAAGTAAACACTCTGGAGATGCCCCTGTTTATATTCAGGATTCATGATGAATTTCATGGAGGAACTGTTGCAATTTTACATAAGCTTTAATATTGCTAACAAAAGAAAAACTGCCCATAAACACTTCACCTTTCCTGTTTAGCATTGTTTTTCATGAATTTACTCATGTGATTATTTTATCCATATTCATTGCATGCCTAATATATGCGAAGACCTAAGCTTGTAGCAGAAAAGGTCTAGGAACCTTTGAAAATCTCTCATTGTGACCAGGCCTGACAGAGTAGAAGAAAAATGGATGCAGTAAATGCTTGACTTTCCCCTGGGGGATGAAAATCTGTGATAATAAACGGAGAACATTTTTCCACCATGTTTACCTATAGTGTAAGGAATAAAGCAAATGTATTGCAATGTGCTTATGCTAAATATTGACAAATTTGCAGAATAAAAACTTATTTTTAATAAGTTTAATAAATGATTCATTTGATCCAGTCAGTAATTTCTTTTTACTGAGTCCTTAAATCTCTTTGAATATTTCATTTTAGGATTTTAAATAAAGTTAAACTTACTAGTCAAAAAGAACTTGTTCAAAAGATTTAATAGTGTATCTTGTGCTAAAGTTATCTCCATTTTGTAATATCAGTAGTTGCAGTAGATCATTAAAAAAAAACAAAAAGAGAAAAAATCCTTACCAATTATAAATACAGAATAGGGATGTTTCAAATGGTAGCTCTAAAGTTCTCATTAATACTTTATTTTTTTCCATCAGTTTAACAACAAATATCACATCCATATTTGAGAGATTCCTAATAGAATATTTAAACTAGTTAATGTAACGAGTTCATGCACTCATTTTCCACATGTGTTTGGAGTCTGGCTATTATGCTAACGTAACTATAAGGAAAAGTAGATTAAAATAGAACATGTGTGAAGAAATTACTAGCAAGGATCCAAATGCTCTAAGCAAATTCAAGTCACTGAGTAGGTTCAGGTGACAATTCATAGTATGGGGAGATTTTGCAAGATAATCTTGTATCATTATTGATTTCTTCATGAAAAATCAGAGCAGCATTAGAAAGCAAAAACGTGCAAAGGTATTAGAGATATTTGTGAGACAGAAATTATTTAGATGTGAAACTATATGCAAGAACCAATAATTTAGACTTTTTTAAAAAGGATTAGACAAGTGTATTTTTCAGACTATTTGTAAACATCAAATAAATAGGAACCAGTAGAACTGTACTAGGAATAAAACAGCCCAAGACAAATGAATACATCTTTTTAAAAAAAAATTATTAGTGGGTGTGTGTGCTCACTGGAGAAAGACAGAGAGAGAGAGAGAGGAAAAGTGAGAAAGCATCCTCTACGGGGAATGGTCATGCTTCAATTTCTTCTCCTCCATTTCACCTTTTGGGATTTGGGGCATGCATCTGACGTTTCTTTCTAGCTGCTGGGTCTAGGACTCAAACCATACAGTCAGCCATGTGGGATCCAGCTGCCTTAACCACCATGCCACCATCTGGCTCTATATTCTTTTAAAAAGTCTGTTTGAACAGTAAAGCAAGGAAATTGTATAGTTGTAAAATATCCATTTTTAAAAGTAAGGTTATTTATTATTTTTCACATAATAATATTATGAATATACAAGAGAACAGCTGGAGAACATGTGTACATGTGTTCATGTGACAGAATAGTTACAGAAATGTGTGAATTTAAATAGACATTCCAAATAGTGCTGATTAAGGAGGCAATATCAATTTGAAGACAAAACTCATTCTGTCATATGTCTATTTCATTAGCCCTGTCCCAGTCCTACTTACAGACGTTTACTTTGATGGGGGGGGGTACATAAAACTGTTTTGATGTCCTGAACTTTAAGATGAAAGGTCAGTATATTGTGCAACATACTTGGCAATAGTTATACAATAAATAAATTGCAATACTATATATATTATATTGGATCATCAAAAAAGTCATGTCATATTTTTCTATGCAAAAATGCATCATTACTCTTCTGATGACATATTTATCACACACACATATGCAATAATAGTATTGCAGGTTATAAGACAGAATCAAATATAATAAAAAAGAAATTTTATAAAGCATTGCATGAGTCTTCCAAGATAACTTGCTAGGTGCAGAACAGCCTGATGTCTGAAGAAGATGTGTTGTTTCCTTCGATTGTGAGCTCAATTTCAACCTTTGATAAGTGTTAACAGGAATCTTGAGTGAACTAATGAAATGTGGCTTATGGAAGAAGATAGTGGAAAACCGTACTATCTTCGTTGGTCTGTGCATCCTGTAAATATTCAGCACAATTTGATATGCCAACTTAACAACATATTTAAAAACTTCGAGAAATATCATCAAGCAATGTCATCAAGAAATGACAGAAGTAGATAAAATACTATGTTATGCAAAGAAAATTGGAAAAAAAGTTGAGGATATTTGCCAAAGAAAATGAAAAATTAGAGGGAAGGTGAATGACAAGTCTTCATCAGTTTAAGTGCTGTAATAGAAAATAGAATATACTGCATACACATCAATATAAAGGGGAAAATTAATGGAAATTTAAAAGGTAGTCACTGGATTCAACAATAACAGCAAAACAGGAATTAAAAGACAAACAGAGTCAGACAATAATCATCCCTATATTGTCTCACATGTGAAAAACTTTCTTGGTCTTTCATGGGTCCATGCAACTTATTTATTCAAACATATATTTATGTCTTTGCTAACTCCTTCTATTTTTAGCACTCTTTCTACAAGGTATTTTCTGAAATTGTGAAGATACACAAAATCACCTAATATTAACATGGATATCTTCCCTTAAATATAGATATATTTATTTATCGCCATTGAACAAATTATTCTAGCCTTAGTAACTTACAACAGCAATGATTATTTATAATCTTTCTTGGTTCATGTGGGTCAGGAATTCAGACAGAACACTGCAGGGATAGTTATCTATGCTCCACACCATCTCGGGGTTTCAGCTGGAGAACACAAAGGCTAATGGCTAGACTCAACTGAAAGCTTATTTAAACCCACATGTTTGGTTGTCAACTGAGATTTTAGTTGGAGTGGTTTTTTGGATTATCCACACATATCCTGTCACTGTGTCCTGGGCTTCCTCACAGTACTGTGGCTGGTGGCTAAGCAAAATAACACAAGAGGAAGGGGACAACCTCAAACTGTACCTTTCTAATGATGTAGCACCAAAAGAAGTCACGCAATAGCACTGTTGGTTGGAGCAGTTTTAAACATGAGCTGAAATACTTCTTGGGTGGTTAGTGGAATTGTAAGAAAAGTATGTGAAGTGGTGTACATACTATATGCTATGCCGCAGTCAAGTTAAGAGTAAGGATATTTTTCTATCTTCATTTCATTAAAAAGAAAGAAAAAAAAAAAAAAAAGAAGAAGAACTGGGCTGTTTCCATGATATAGAAGTAATGTGCTGTTTTAGAAAACCCAAGACCCACATTGGGACGGCAGTTCAAATCTCTGACCAGGACATCCAGAAACACTCTGGGCACATGTACACGTGCCCAGGATCTGATGGGCTGAAGGACTGGAGGAAGGTGAATGTGGTATGACCAGACCCTTTGGAAGGTTCTCATCTCTCTCTCTCTCACTGCCATGCATGCTATCCCTGTCATTAATAAAGAAAAAAGCTAATTAATCATCACTCATTATAGATATATTTATAAGGTTATTAGTCATGTGACATTCTCCAAGGAATAAATATAAGAAAATAAGCTAACTTTCGTCCTAATCATTGGGGACTTCATTTTGTAGAAAAAGAAATATATAAATGGAAAATTAATGATTTCATCACTGACATTTCAGATAAAACAAAAATATACAGATAAAATAAAGAAACACGTAAGGGCTTACTAAAGAGGACTTTGAAACACGTTTTACTAACTCATTAACTCTTTTTTTCTTCCCTGAAAATTACTCCCATTTCTAAAATGAATCCAGAGTGTGTTCGTGTAATATCTTATACTTATTCTTGTAGGTGGAGCACTTGATACTCTGTATTATAAGACTCTGCTTCTTTAGCGAAAGCTAATTGGAGTAGAATGAGACTCTTTAATAAAGAAAAATCAATTGGTTGGTTGCTTGTCAATCATATTATCTCTGACTTATGACAATTTACACACAGAAACAGGAGGAACTGCAAGGTCAGGTAAGACCCTAAAGAAAATTTTCACAAATTTTGCTTGTGGATATACTCAGGGCTTCCATGATTTTAATCTTTTTCTGAAGTCTGTATTCACATTTTCCTTAAGATGCCTCAATTTTGTGTATATGTGGTATGACTGACTGCATGTGTGTGTATGTGTGTGTGCGTGTGCGTGTGTGTGTTGTGTGTATATGTAGTTGTCAGATTTGTGTTTCTTACAAGAAAATAAATTCTTGCCTTTGATGTTAACAAAACTTATTCCAGCCCCTTCAACAAACCTGTCTTAAACTCTTGGTGTTGAAATTTAGGCCAAATAATATTAAAATTTTTAAATGTATTGATACAAATTTCTTTAATTACTATTTTTAATGCTATTACTATCTGCTTTAGTATGCTTTTAAATACTTCTTCTCCCAATTAAATGTTTAAATAAAAAGGGTTTGCTTTACATACAGACATACAGGATCACACAATGAAATTGTTTTGTCTTTGACACAGAAATAATTCGGTAATAGAGATCCATTTTATAGAGATAAAATTTTATGCAATCTACTGGCTTTCTTCAGAATAAATTTTACTTATGACTTCTTAAATTGACGATATAGAGGATAAGCAGATAAGGGAGAAAATATGGTGGTGCTTTTAATATTTTTAGTTTGTTACTTAGTTGGAACTTTTATGCCTTCATTCCTTTAAAACTTAGAATTTTGAGTGTCAAATACGGGCTGTTCCAAATCACAAGTTTTTCCTTATGAATTATATCCCAGCACTGAGTATTTTGGGAAATAGAACTAAAAACATTATTGATTTTTTTTTTTTTTTGGTCCTCTTTAATGAAATTTCAAAGATGACATTAAGATGAGCATGACAGAGAACAGGCAATACGGAAGCACTGAGGGAAAACCAGGGTAGTTCCAACTTTTTTTTTTGCTACAAAAATACATATCCAGGCATGTTATTTTGGAAATCTTTTTATTCCTCTGAGCTCATGAAATTAATTAACAATGATTTGTTCTAACTGACAAATTTATTCAGATTTTGTCTTTAGAATGATGAATGAGATCCACCGATATGCATGATACAATTTTTTTGAAACTTACAACTAGAAAATATTAAATCAGATCCATTAAGGGGCCAGAAAGTGGTGCAATAGTAAAAATGCAACGCCCTACAAGATACTTCCACATGCAAATGTGCCAGATTCAACTCTGTTCGACTCTGAAGACATCCCCGAGTACACTGGAGAAACGCTTGTCCAGGACAGGCTGAGGATGGATCACAGTGTCAAGACCCTGCTGGGGGTGCTGTCGCTCTCATTTTCTCTTGCTCTCTATCACTCACTGAAGAAGTAAATGTATAGGGGCTGGCACGTGGCATGGTGGTTAAGGGCACTGGCCTCCCACATGGTCAACTGTAGTTCGAGTCCTGGACCTGGTGGCAGCTCTCTCTCTGTCCCTCTCTGGTCAAATGAAAATAAATAAATACATAAATAAATAAATAAAGTTAAATAATTCTTTAAAAAAGAAGTAAACAAGTAAACATATACACATAAAAAAAAAAACAATTAAACTTATTTAGTTACTGTTTCTTATTCCTAATAAATATGGTCCCAAAGGTCCAAGACCTCTAGTAGTTTACAACTGAGGTATGGCATTGGTTTGAATTAAGCATTATGAAAGATTGGTGACTAATGCAGATAATGGAAGAACCTGGCTGATTACTTTGCAACTACACCTCCAGAAGATATTGCTATTTCCTGACTATTATACTTATGTCTTAGCTTGTATAAAGTAAGAAAGTAAAGTGTTATTTTTGTTGAAAGCATCTTTAAGATGAAAGTCATTGTTAGTGCCGTTATAGAAAAAAAGAATGAAGTACAAGAAAATGGTTCTTAGAAAAAAAATGCATTAAGAATATTTCTCCTCTATCCTCAGTATTCCCTGTATATTGGTTACTGAATCTATAGGCTTAATTATATTGAGGTTTGATTGTTTAGTAATTGTTTTTTAGCAAAAATATTTCCTAAATGGTGGTGTATCTTTCATCAAGTAGCATGTAATGTTTGATATTGTGGGATATCAGAGCTGTTAATGCTCAAAACAAGGGATCACAAATGGAACTATTCCTTTTTACTATTTGTGAAATACTTTCAGAAATAGACATGTCCCCACATTTCCAGTTGATTATGAATTATATAATTTGTATAGGAAAGTCAAAATAGTTGGTTCCATAGCATCTTCCAAGATTCCACCACCTATAATTTGCAAGGTATAGACCCAGGAAAGCCAGCAGTGGGGTCCAAGGAACTGAAAGCAAGAAAGTCAGTGATGCAGATGACAGTACAGGTCTGAAGACCTGAGAAACAGAAGCACTGCAGGAGAAGACCACTGTGCCAGCTCAAAGGATCAGGTGGAGGGTGTATTCAACCTTGTTCTACCTTTGCTTCCATACAGATCCTCAACAGATATTATGCTCACTCACACTGAGGAAGGCAGTATTGCTTTACTCAATGAACTGATGCAAAGGCCATTCTCTTCCCGAAACACTCCCACATACACACTCAGAAATAATGTTTAATTAGACATGTGGGCATCCCATGGTTCAGTCAAGTTGACCCATAAAGTTAACTATCGCACTGTGAATTTTTTGTTGCTGTGAAAAATGTAATGATATAAACAAAAGATTTTAAAAGTGAAGAATGAGTCAGATAAAACAAGACTAAAAAAAATTGATATTTACTGACGTTAGTATAAAGGGTAATTAAATTATACCAATCTACATTTTTTTATATACTTGAAAAATTCCAAAAGAAGAAGTTGAAAATAATAACAACTTAGAGTAAATAAATATGAGATAATTTAAAAAATTAATATCTTGATACTGTTCATAGTGTAGGCTTACGAACTGGTTAGTTTTACTGCATAGCATATACAGAACTAAGGGAAACATTAAGGAAATAGTTTTCTGCTATTGGGAAAAAAATCACAATTACAGAAAAATTAGATAATAAATAACAGTTCATTCCATATAATTTAGATATCTAGTTTTTCTCTACTTATTGTTTTGAATTCAGTTTTTACCCTAAAAACATATACCTTTTTAGAAAATCTGAAGAATGCAGTATGTACTTTTATTATTTCTTTATAATTTCTACTCAACTCTGATGTCTATTTTCTTAAAGGAAATATTCAAGGTGGATCTTTTTACTTTTTTATTTTTGTTAATATTTTCTCCAGCTGATCCTTCCATTTGATGTCATAGCTTAGTAATGTGGTCAAGATTTTATTTAACAAGAATTATAAAACTGAATATTCTCTTCATGAAGGGAATTATGTTTATACACAAAATCTAGACAAATTCCCAGAATCACAAGAAATTTAGAATTTTTCAGATTTGATTGTTTTCTTTTTGAGCAATTCCAATTCCTATTATGATCAGTTCTTTAATTTTAGTCTTTGTATTACCAGAAGGATGAGCATTTTTTTCACTATGTGACATTTTATTTTTATAGATATATTTTATTTATAAGACTTTTGCAAAATGCACTTCTTTACCATGTCTCTTTGTCCAAATCCTCATTATTAAAACTGGATGTTGAGGCCAGAAGGTGGTGTAATGGTGAAAGATGCTAGAATCCCACATGGCCAACTGCAGTTTGGCTCTCTGACTTAGTGGAGTGACAATCATGCCATGTACATGTATGTTCATACCCCAAATCCCAGGAGAACAGAGGAGAAAAGAGTTTAGCATAGCTATGCCCCCTGGGGGTGATTTCTTACTATCCCTTTCATTGTCTTTCTCTGTCCAATGCACATGCCCTATGGCAAAAAAATAAACAAAATAAATAAATAAATAAATAAATAAATAAATATATCTGGATGTTAGGAAACTGAAATCTTCTCCCTTTTTTGCCTGACTCTCAAGACTTGGCTTGATTCTATAATAATATTCCCCTTGAGATAATCTGAACCTAATTTTCAAACACTACAATCACAGCTGTCCAGAGCAACCTAGAATAGGTTATATATACATATATGTAGCACATCTACATGGCATGTCGCTATAGTATGATTTTTCAAGTGTTTCTGTTCTGTGATATTCCACTAACATTATTTTACCGAGTGACTGTGTGAAATTACCATGTAATTAATTCACTGCAAAATTGTATCCAGTCAGCAACAATTCCAATGATTAGAACCAATGCATTTCTTATTTTTTCAACTGTTACTGCATCATATTTTAGATTTTAATGTTCTTCAAGATTTGGAAAAAAAATTAGAAGGATTTTTCTTTCTTGCTTTTAGTGCTTTTATTTGAAGTATTTAATATTTTTTTCTTCTGTGTCCTAAAAAATACACTTCTCCAGAATCTTATTAAATGTACAAGATAAAATTCATTCATAATTGAAATGGTAATTCAAATGTTTGTAAAGTGGACTTACTTCTAGATATATATTCGACAAACATGGTAAACTAAAAATTAGCATCTGTCTCAATGTAAGTCTTCTTAATTTGACCCACACTAAAATATCGCCTGTAATTGTATTTTGGTACATGTAATGCTTTAGAAGACTCATTATAAAGATTATCATTGGGTAAATATTATTACAGAATGATTCTGTTCTATGATTTGTGTGATAACCCATTTATCAGTGACCAAAGAATAAGTTTAGATAATACTGGCATTCTGCATTTTTCCGTGATTACTATAAAACCATGTCTCACTTAACCTGAGTCGACACACTTAGTTTTTTCTTTATCCGTGATAGACATGTGCACACACATGAGGGAGAGAGAGAAAGAGAGAGTTGAGCACACACCACAGGGTCTGGTGATTTGTGATCTCCTTCTTCCATTTTCCAGCCCTCCAGCCCTATCGAATTTGCACACTCTGGCCATGCTAGGTAGGTTTCAGGATGACTGAGCCAGGGAATCAAACACAGTTGCCATGTGGGACCCAGCTTCTCTTGAGTTGAACTCTATCACTGTGCCATGGAACCAGTCCAAGAGAATCACTATACTAAATTTTTATAAAAATGGTCCTAGCAGTAATGTTAGCACCCTGAAGTGCTAAAAGCTATGGTTTGGATATCAGTTCAACCTGAAAAACACACCTGGTTTTTGCACATGGGTGTTCAGAAGGCGCCTGGAGGGCTGGAAAGGGGAATTGTGACAAGATCCTGGCTAGGGTGCTGTACCTCTACCTCTCTGTCTCTGTTTCTCTCTCTCTTGTATGTACACATACTTTCTATCATACAAGGCGGGGGGGAGGAGAAATGAAAAACTTGAATCTATAATTAATGGAAAAATTAAATTGGTTTTACTCTTTTAGAATTGCCTCTAGATGCTATGGGTACCCCCATACGCTCAGTGTATCCTGCATGAAGACTGAGGAGAGTTTCCAAACTTATTTATGGATTCCTGTGTCTCTCTACTTGAGAACATTTTTTGGCATCTCCCAGCGTATAAAGATGGTACAAAAGAAAGTTAGAATTGCCAGAGAGCTGACACCCAGAAGTTATCCTTTTCTAATGGGAGAGAGAAGAATAAATATCTCCATTTTCTTGCCTCTTAGGGAATAACTTATGCATTAAACCAACTTTTTTATGGTTTCTTCCTTTCCCTGTGAGTACTAGAACAATCACTGCATTGATTACATAAAACCAGTGCTGATCACAGTCTTGAAAGACACAGTCACAGTGCCATCCTCCTGAATATTGAAATCCTGAAAGATCAAAATCCATAATATCTAAAATTTCTAATGTCCAAATTTTCCCAAAAGCACAATCTTGAAAGATATAAATTCTGAATACTGAAATCCTAAAAGGCAAAAATCATGAAACTTGTAATTTCCATTGGCAAAGAAAGTATGTAAGAGAGAGAGAAAGCCACGCTCAGCCAAAAGATTTTTTTCTTCTATTTTTAGAATTACCCCATCCATTATTTTCAATTGTTGGCATTATTTCCAGTGGTTGGCTATGCTATATATTTCATCTTCACATCATTTCCAATAATGGGGCATAATTGTGCAAAGACTTTTAGAGAGCTCTAATTTGTTTTCTGCATTTTTTTTCTTTCTTTTTTTTTTTTTTCCTGCAAATTTGATCCTGCAAAAGTGCATTAGCACAACGTTGGCTTTGTGTATAAACATTGTGTATTTATGTAAAAATGCTGAAACTGCCTCAGGAAATAAAAAGATAAATCAAAAAAATGTATTTTGTATAGCTGCATTTGTGGAAGATAAAATGTTTTCAGAATCTCAACTCTTTGGGGACTGTATATGCAGTGGTGACCCATTGTGATTGTTGATTGACCTCCTCAACAGACTTGGGTTATCTGTTCCAGTATTTCAGATGGTTATAGGCATAATTGTGTAGACACAATTACTGAGGATGGATTTTTGCATTCTGTTATTTGACCAATTTCTCTGACAATTCATTTGCTCATAATTCTTACACTCACATGACCATCATTAGTATATTTAAGGGTTTATGTCTGCAAAAATCTTTATGTTATGATTATCTATTTTATTGTGTAAAGTGGTCTGTGTGGTGTTCTGTTATCTTTTTTAGATATTTCTTCAATAAATCTCTTTTTATCATGTAAAAAACATCTTTCAAATAAATTTTTTATTATTTCTTTTGGAATTATATTTTTGTGATTCTGACCTTTCAGGATTGTAGATTGAAGGGTTTTGATTTTTCAAGATTTTAATATTAAATATTATGGCATTTGGAACTGTCTTTCAGGCTTATGGCCCAAACCCATGCAAGAATGAGGATTTGAAAATCACCCTTATCAGTTATGCAATTAAACCGCAGAATGTCTCATAACTTGAATACACATTCTTCTTTGCTTAGATCTTTACTATCTTGTGCCAGGCTTTTGTGCTAAGAAACCAACCAATACCAAGTCTTCTGATATCCCACATTGAAATCCTGGTCTCACTCATAAAAAATAAATGGTCTATTCTCATTTTCCTAATGATAACACCATTTTGAAATTGTCTATGTAGTGTTTTCCTTTGGTGCTGTAAGTAAATAAAATTCTGTTTGTTTATAGTGGAACTGGTTTCTTCATTTGAGGAGATGACACCTTATGTGTTTATATTAATTCTTCATCCATATTCTTGCTTCCAAATTCTTACCTTGGTTTCTGCTTTGAGGGGAACTGAAACTAAGGCAAGTGCATTGAAAAATATATTAAGTATATTAAGTAAAGATTATATTTCTTTTAGAATTACATACATTGTCATCACAGAATGGAAAAGCAAAAATGAAAAAATTGTGACCTACCAGCATTAGCTTAAGTCATTTACTTTATTCAGTGAACAATTTGAAACTCAAAGAGTTTGAGTATTTTGCATGAGATTGCAAAGACAAACATTGACAGCCAAGCAAGGTATCTAGCACTCCACAATGATGTATCATTGATCTTTTTAATTGGTGGCAGCATATACCTTTGACTGTACCTGTGATAACATAAATTTTTATAGAAGTTTGTTAGAATTAGCCATACAATCTGGGACTGAATAATGGAGTACCATTTTTATTGACTATAGAGAATATTGATGTTTATCACTTGTTATAGACTGAATTATGGATCCCCTAAATTAGCATACTGAAACCCTCACTTCCAAAGTAACTCTGTCTATAAAGATAGGTTAAGTCAAGTTAGATAAGGTCATATGGGAGGGTAGACCCTCATCTGATAGGATTGTAGCATTATAAAAAGAGGAAAAGGTCTCTCTCTTTCTCCACCACGTGAGAACTCGGTGAAAAGGTAACCATCTGCAAACAGATGAGAACCTTAGCCAGACATTGTGCTGGCACCCTGATAAATTTCTGTTATTTAAGAGACCTAGTTTATGATATTTTATTATTGAAGCCTGAGCTGACTAATTTACCAATTCTATACCTAGTTTTTAAAAAACATTCCATGCACAATTGTACATGTTCTTTCCATGGGAACAACATGTGGAAATTGATGAAATCCTGGAATCACATTTAAAGGAGTAGCAAATATTGAGTTTAAATACCAGTTTTATAATTTATGAGGTAGATTACCTTCTGTTTAATAAACCAATTAGATTTTGAGGTTTACCTACTATAGTATTTAGGGTTACCTTACAAACAGAGAAACTATTACCACTAAGTAGTGGGGTACTACCATACTAACACCTGAAATATGTCTATGACTTAGTGTTAAGTGTCAGACAGTGAAGACACTGATGTCAGAGGATGGAACGAGGTACAGCACTGTGAAAAACCTTAGGACATTTACTTTTATTTATTTATTGTTTTAAGAGAGATTTTTGCTATAGGTCTCATGTGCTCGTTGGAGAGACAGAGAGAGAAAACGTGAGAAATCATCCTCCAGGGGAGATGGCAATACTACAATCCCTTCTCCTCCACTGGGATTTTGGGGATGCACGCACATGCACCCAGTCTGAGTTTAAATCTGGCAGGTCCGGGACTGGAACCACAGTCAGCCATGCAAGAGTTCAGAAATGTAACCATTATGCCATCTACTGCTCCCTAGGAGACTGATATATTTAAGTAAGATAGTCTATGTTCCTAGACATGGGACTGGAATGCATCTGTGTGTGTGTGTTTGTGTGTTTTTTTTTTTTTTATTACTTTTGCTTACAGCAAGGTATTATAAAAAAATGCTAAACCAGGAAGGAATTGTCCAGATAGCAAGCAGAGGTAAAGGGTATAATGCAAGTCTAGAAATTCAGGGCCATAAAGGGTTGGAAAAACTAATTTCCTGTGGATCTCAAACAGTAGGATATAAAATTGCAAAAAAGGCCTTGACAAGAACCTTCTTAATGCTTCTCAGATATTTTTTTGTTCTATAGGAAAACTCAATTTAAATGTGTAGCCTTCTTACCTACTACTTCAGGTTGTCTCCAGCTACCTACATTAATCTGAAAAAGAGGTTCATGGAGGTGAGAAGGCAAAGGTATAAAATAGCCTTTAGAATATTCTATAGGAAAAAATTTGGGTGTAGTTACTGGTATAAGGTAACACAAGGAAACAAATAGATGAAAAAATCTGCTTTTGAACAGAGTTTCTAGAAGCTCCATGAACCTGAATTAGAGAAACTGTGGAATGTTTTATTGTTAAAACTTTTCAGTCTCCCAACTAAAAGAATCAGAAAGTATCTGTGAAAGGTATGGGTCATCTAAAGAGACTTATTAACAAACACCTACCTCAGGTATGAGCACGCGAAATAATAAAGAAAAAAGAACCTTCTGGATAGTTTCCCTGAGGTGGTTATTTACTCTATCACATCTGACACAAATGCTGTCCCATAAAGGAGACTCTTTTGGCTCCTTGCCCCAGCACACTTGAGGTTACAGATTCACCCAAGGGCCACTTTGTAGACCAAATATCTGAATCCCAACCCATATCCTCAAATCTTCCTTTCCATTTCAAATTTGAAACTAGTTCCTTTTACACTTTCATTAAGAAAACTTTCTGGTTTTTTTTTTTTTTTTCCTTTTATCTCGGAAACAGCTTCGGGATCCCTTAGAAGAAATTCTAACACTACAAAATGAATGCACCCTTCTTCAAGGAAAGACTGAAGAATATTTTGCTGATGCAATATCTTCAACAACACCCATCCAGCGAACATGGAATTCTCATATCCTGCTGCCTAAAACCTCTGCTCTTCATCTTACCAACCCTTCTCCCTGGGTTGGTTAGTTTCCTCTCACCTTTACTGATGTTCGATAGGGCTGCCTGCTCTCTCCATGCTGGTGATGGCTACAGATTGTGGGGGAGATGGGTAGAAGGAGAGGACAGAGGAGAGTGGAGAGTTTTGTGTGAGGGCTTATTGTTTCTTCCATGCAGGGAGACTCTGCTCCCCGCCTGTGAGGTAACTCACAGGGAACTGTTCCCACCGACACAGTATTTCTGAGAAAAACAAGAAAATGAGAGCTGTTAGTATGCAGCTTATAGCATAGATGTGGACATAAAAGGAGAGATGAAAAAAAGGTACAGACCTGGGTATCGGTGAAATCCTAAGGGTGCATGAGAATTTATAGAAATTCTCTGTATTTAATAAAGAAGATAGCTGAAGGCAGAGGTCAATAAAGCAACATTTTTAGAGGGCAAGAAGGATAATAAAATTCAAATGCAAACTGACATTTATTGCCCTCCTCTTACGTACTAGATAGTATAAAGGTAATAGGAGCTAACACCTTCAATGGTGACTAGATGTCATGCACTGTTCCAAGTACTTTTAAAATACTATCTGACATCTAAGAAATGATGATTGGGCAAGTAGTATTATATACCTATTTCTCTGATGAAGAAAGTGAGGGTCTGAGAGGTTACCCACTAGGAAGCGGAAGGCAGGTGTGTGAACTCGGATCCTCTGCCTCCAGAGCCTGAGCTGTTGGTGGCCACAGAACATTGCTGTGAGTAACTATCTATGAGCTATAACCAACAACAGGTTAGGTACATGTGCATTTACATATAGGATCTCCCATGATCCTCAGAATCACTCTCTGAGGTAGGTGCTGATGAATTAGTTTTGTTTTGCAAAACCCAGACTTCGAAAGGTTACAGTTGTCCATAGGTACGAGGATAGAAAATAGCAGTATTTGGAGTGCATGTAAAAACTGGCGCAGTTCAGATGAGATTGTGGACTTGTTATTAGGATTGTACCCAAGTCAGTATCTTGGTTTGGGGTATTATATTACGTTTTTATCAGATGTTTCCATCACTGAGGAAAACCGGAGGAAGACTATCTAGGATAAAGGATATACAGGATCTCTTTGTAGTGTTTTTTGCAACTACTTCGGAGTCTTCAATTGTTTCTAATAAAAAGGCTAATATGTATATGTATATGTAGGAACATTTTAAAAAGTTGTACTTGATTACAGCCACATTCTGTCTGGTTCTGAAGTAAATACACTTGTTCTTGATGACATTCGCTTTTTTAAGAGGCTCAGGAACAAGCAATAATCAGATCATTAAGTAGAATGATAAAAAGATTAGGGAAAAAGGGAAAGAAGAAGAGACAGAGAAAAAAGAAAAAGGGTAAATAAAAAAAGAAAAAGGGTAAATAAAAAAAGAAAACATCAGCAAATCTATAAACTGTGTGTGATACTCACTGTGTACTTAGGCATTTTCAGTGCACCCTCAGTGTTTCTGTAGTGACCCTCTGAGGGTGTGACGGGTACCACAATGCTTTCCACTAAAGCAAATTAGACTTAGAGAGGCTAAGGCACAAAGGTCAGTAGTGTCAGTACCCGGAATAGCCCTAGACCTCCAAAAACCCTGACTCTACAGTTTTTACCATTTCTTTATGCAAAACAACCTGACAGAACCTAAAGAAATACTGTCTTTTACTCAGAACTTTGGGGATTAGTCTAGTCACTCAATTGAACCAGGCAAATGAGATCTTTGGCTGGGAAAGTTAACAGCTCTCAGAGGCAAAACAGTGTCATAGGATGACAGAAGCAAAAGATCATTTTGCAGTTTGAAAGGTGTGGGAAGGCTTGGGGACATTCACTGTAATTATTTTCTCAAGAAATGTAAAGGGCTAAAAGTAGACAATGGATAGACTCGTAGGAAGAGTCAAAGAAAGATTGGTCAAGGTGGGAGATGGCAGGAAAGCCTCAAGCATGTGTATGTTCTAGATGAAAGGAGTTTATGGATACTAGAGATGAAACATTCTGGACTCTAAGCTGCTCACAGGCATGCCTGCTCCACAACTCTTTTGCAATCCATAGAAGGCCTACCCCAGTGCCAAGTATATAGATATACCAGGATTAAATATATGTATTTGGACTGGTTCTTTTAACAGTCCTAAATGTTGTCTTTGAGGTCCCAGTTAATATAGCCTCACCATAATTTGAAACCCTGCACAAAATGAGCTCTGCCTTGAAGAAGCCTGTACAAATTCAGCAGGGAGGGCTTCAATTTGAGTGCGGATCAGACTCAGCTTTGCGAGCTCTGGCAGGACCTAAGGAGATAGCAGCACACAGCCGCTCAAGTTTTAGGTTGCCTGCTGTTTCTTCTAGACAGCTGTCAAGGCTGATAAAACCTGTCATGCTTTCCAGGGCTGTGCAGTCATTTAATAGCAAAAAGATCACTGTGGGAAGCTCAGTCGAGAGGCATAACATTTTGAGGAATGGATGGGTGGATGCTTTGTGTGTACCTCCCTTCAACAACTTAAATGTTGATCTACTCCCTGGAGGTATCCTCATCTACCCCCAGGAGTTGGTTGGATGCTCACTGCATAGGGTAAGTCCAGGGTGTTTGATAGGTATTGTGCCACTTAGCAGAAGGAAAGATAAAAAAGCCAGGAGGTCAAATGTGGAAATGTAAGGCAGTGCATTAGGTAAGATTTAACAGCAGGATAGTTCAGAATGCTCAAATGTATGTACGCTTCTAGACCTGTGACAAAAGGATTGTATTTCCTTTTAAATGTCAAAAATAATAGGTTCTTCTTTTTTCCTTTTTGCCATTGTATGTGGACTCACTCGAGAGACAGAGGGGGGAAATGTGAAAGCATCCCCTCATGGACAATGGTCACCCCACAAAAATAGTGACACCACAATCCTTTCTCTTCCAATTTTCCCTCTTTTGGGGATTTTTGGGCATCATGTAATTGTCAAGTTTGTTTCTTAAGTTACCAGTTCAAGACACAAACTGTGTAGTTGGCATGTGGAATCCAGCTGACTTAACTACTATGCCACCGGTTGACCCTAAAAAACTATTAATTAAAAAAAAAAAAAGCCTTGAATGTCAAAGCCAATGACTGGTTTAATTCAGGTGCCTGAAACAGGATGGAATCTGTTTCATTTTTCTATAGAATGAGAAAAATTTCCAAGCATTTCATTTTCCTGTCGAATGAGAAAACTTTTGTTCACCCAAAGAATTACGTGAGTGTATGTTTTTTAAATCGCTATTATTCAAGGAGGACAAAGCCCCACAAATGAATCCAATGAGTGCTCATAGAGGATATCTAATCTAAAAGAACATGTTCTATATATGGGTAGGCTCAAATATAATTGAAATTTTCAAGGTCATGGAATAGATACGTGGAAAAATAGTTGTGAAGCAAATACCTATTTTCAGACTGCTGTACTAATATTCACTGTGTTTTCTCACTCTAGTGTTATCGCTGTCTCTGTCTTTAGCTCTTTCTCTCCCATTTTTGCTCTCAGTTTACATCTTTCTGTGCATTTCTATGTCTCTTCAAGTCTCTAATGTTTCTTCAGCTTTACCATTTTATGAATAGGTAGATAGTACTTTTTAATTACGTTGCTCAGAATTTATCATGCTTTCCAAATCTAAAGATGGATGGCTTTTGTTAGTCTTAAGAAATTATCAATGATTATGCCCTTAAACTTTCTTTTTCTTTCTTTCTTTCTTTCTTTCTTTCTTTCTTTCTTTCTTTCTTTCTTTCTTTCTTTCTTCTTTCTTTCATTTTTGAGAGGTTTTGCTATAGGGCGTGTGTGGATGCCAGAAAGACAGAGAGAGACAGAGAGACAGAAAGTGAGTAATCACCCCCAGGGAGATGGCCATGCCGCAATCCCTTCTCCTCCATTCTCCTCTTGGGATTTTGGGCATGCACGCACACATGCCCAGCATGAATAAGCCACCAGGTTTGGTACTCAAACCGGGGTTGACTACATGGAAGTCCAGCAACATAGCCATTACGCCAACTGCTGGTTCCCAAATTTTCTATTTTAACCTTCTCTCTCATCTCTCCATGTGAAGCTCTGATTAGATATGTTCATGGTTTTTTATGTCACTTACATTTTCATATTTTTTATTTCCCTGAAGCTTACGATATTATTTCTTTCCAGCTTCATCTCACAATTCATTCTTTTTCTTTCACTCTAAATTCAACTTAGCAAACTAGTTTTTCTATCTGTTTTGCAATTTGTAAAGTGACTGATGTCTGGCAGGGTTTAACCTGAGGATCCTGTGATAGTCTGTTTCTCTAAGGAGTATTGGCTTTTGCTTTTCTCAGGCAAAAAGTTTGTCATCTCGAGATTTTTAAATATTTAGAAATATTCTTCTTTTTTCCCTCACCCAGATCAATAGTTGAGGCAGAAATATTGGTTTTCCTTAATGGCTTATTTTGCTCATAGAATGTTTCCTAGTTCATTTTTTTCTCATGGTACTTAGAGGAACTTGGCTTTTCATATGTTTTTGATGGAGAAATGGAAAGTACTAGTTCCAATTCTATGTTTTGTTTGTACTCAAGGTTTTTGTTTGTTCCTATAAATAGATCTTAAAGCCCAATCACATTTCCTAAAATTGACAAATATCGGCAGGAAACCCGTAACTTTAACCACTGCACATATGTATATTTAGTTTTCATTTTTGCTAAACTGAGGATTTACTTCATTTTATTAAGAGCTTATGTGATTTAAAAAAGATACTTCCTTGTTATAAATCACAAATTGTTCTAAAAAATAAAGTCTATTAAGTATGTTTACTATGTTTTACCCAGAATACTTGGATTACTTATGTGTTGTATATTTAGGTATATGTAATAACATTTATTATAGAATAATATTTTTCAGGATAACTAGTTGGAGACATTACTAGAAATAGAAGTCTTCCAAATGTCTTGAAGGAAAATCAAATATAACATTCCATATAAGATGTAAAAGAAACAGTTCATTCAAAACTATAATGAATAAAAAGTCCATTAATTTGCCTTCATCAAAACTGACAAATTCTGGAGTGAGTTTTGCACAAAAAAATGCACTGCTAATATAATTATTAGAAGACTTGTTCATATCCAAATTGATCTGAATAATTACTGACCCTTTTTCAGATGAGAAAATATTGCCTGAATTAATTATTAACATTATTACATGTCTCTTGCTTTTTAATTTTGATGTTAAAATAGTCTGTTGGGGGACAGCAGTTAGCGTAATGGCTATGTCGCTGAACTCCCATGTAGTCTACCACAGTTCGCGTCCCGGACCCAGTGGCTTAAAACTCAAGCTGGGTGCATGTGCGTGCATGCCCAAGATCCCAAGAGGAGAATGGAGGAGAAGGGATTGCAGCGTGGCCATCCACCCTGAAGGGTGATTTTTTGCTTTCTGTCTCTCTGTCTCTCTCTCTCTCTGATGAGCGTGTATGCCCTATAGCAAAATCCTCTCAAAAAAAAAAAAAAAATCTATTGGATGGGTGAATTACCATTCAAAATCCTAGTGTTCATAGTAGGACCCTGTCCTAGTTTTCATCTTCGATTTGCCTAAAACAACCAGTTATGATTTCAGGAAAGTATTATCTTTTATAACTCACAGACATAAACTCATACCAATAAGAATTTTTTTGGGGGTAGGACACGCAATCCTTTTAAGGTTTTAAACATACCTTTCTTTGTTAAGAAATAGAAAAGTAATAACGATAATTCTCTGTCCAATACTCATTTTGTGAAGCGTGAATAAACTGAGATGAACTGTGTAGTAAGAGAGTATGAGAAACATTTTCCTTGCAGTATTGAATAATTGCATAATTCATTGGCTGAGTGTGATGCCTATCAGTTCAGAAAAGACTTCTGAATAGAGGTCCTGCTAAGAATTGTTATGTTTTCATTTTCTTTTACCAGATTATAAAATCTGTGTTAAGTACTTTAAATAGTGGAATGAAAAGTCTTTTGTAAGTTATTATCCTCCAAATCTGTGTAATATTCCTGGAGCTTATTTGATCCTAAAAGAAATGAGCGAGGATTTTTAGGGTAGACAACATTACCAATCATACTTAATACTTATTTGTTCCTTTTTATGTATTCATTCCTTTAAAATCTTTTTAATACTTTCTATATAATCAGAAAATTTTCAAAACATAGAGGGACAGCGTAATAAATTCACTTGTGGGAGTGAATGCATTTTGAATTCACAATGGAATGTTTCATACAACTTACAATAGTGCACATATATGTATATATATATACATGGGACTGGGATGGTGTTTTACTGGGATGGTGGGATGGTGCTTTACTCAATTACCTATAAGATTAAGCTCAGAATAGTTTTTTTTTTTTTCCATTCATAAGACGATGTTACTTTTTGTGAATTAGTCACATTAGTACATATTGAGAAGTCCCTTGGAGAACCACACAATGAGTGCACACTTAACTTGTCATTTGATCACTAATTATAGCTTACTGCAATAAATCAGTGAATTTGGGGGCCTGTTAGGAAGGCCCTGTGTTAGATATGCAGTAACCTATAGGCCCTGCGTTACTCTCCTACTCCACAGTGTTTTTTATACCAGTGCTTAACACATGCGACTAGGCCAATGGGTTCAAATTCTGCCTATTTCACTTCAATAGATTATTTAATTTCTTTGTGCTTCAGTTTTACAATGACATACAAATATTTCCTAGCACACGGAGTTGATGTAAAGCCAAAGGAGTTAATAATTCCAATGTCAAGAATGCAATAAAAGTTAAACAAATATCTACTACTATTATAACACCACCCTGTTCCATTTTACTTTCAGAGTTTTCTAGCCCATGTGGCATTTGAACTTGGGATTCCAATCTTTAGGACTATAAAATTTCAGGAAATACATGGAAGCAGGGTGAACATGGAGATGGTATACACTGAAATGACAATAAAAGTAAATAAAATATTATAATATATGTACACAGAAAGGGGATCTTTTCCTTCCTATCTTAGAAATTGCAGTGCATTTGGTTAAAAAAAGTGACTTGAGAACACATATTAAAGTGTGGGAGGAACTCAGCAGTTGGCACTATGGCTATTTCACAGGACTACCACGTAGTCGATCATGGTTTGAGTCCCAGACCCAGTGGCTTTAACTCACACCGGTCGCATGTAAGTACATTCCCAAGATCCTGAGAGGAGAATGGAGGAGAAGGGATTGCGGCATGGCCATCCTCCCTGGGGGGGTGATTTCTCACTTTCTGTCTCCCTGTCTCTTTCTGTCTTTCTGGCAAGCGCATGCACCCTATACCAAAAATCTCTCCAAAAAAAAAAAAAAAAAGAAAAGAAAAATGCATGGGGAGAATATTCTAGGTCCAGGAAACAATGAAAATTAGAAAATGACCTAGTAAGTCTTGTTTTCTTTTCTTCTTTAAGAAAACAGTCCTTTGATATCTTTCAGATACTGTACTTTGAGGATACAAAATTCAATTAGGAAGAATGTCTACCATCTAGGAGCTAATGGCGTATGTATTATTCTTCATATTGTGTATCTTGTAAAAGAGAGCAAAAGAGGCAATACTCAAGTTTGGGTAGAAGTTGGGATTGAAGTCCCCAAAGGGGAGGTGGTAGGGGGGATGAAGTTTTGCAGGTTAGTAAGAATTATGTAAGTGAAAAACATGGTGAAATGTTGACTAAGGATAATCCAGACAAATTAATATTTTTAAAAGTTTTGGAATTATAAAAACTATGTAAATTCTGGAATAACTATATATATATGCTATATATATAAAGATATGTCTCTCTCTCTATTATATGAGTCAGAATTAGTTCTTTAAACTTGTATATAGCAAATTTAGGCATTATAAGTCATTTTTTATACTTTAATGATAAAACAAACACATTTATAGCAGTCTAATGGGGTAGTAATAGGGACAGTCCCATTGGTCAGAAGAGCACAATGAGATACCCACAGTTACACAAAATACTTTATTATTTTTTTTTTTAGAGAGAGATTTTTGCTATAGCACATGTGAACTCACCAGAGACACAGAGAGAGATACAGAAACACACACAGAGAGAAAGTGAGAAACCACCTTCTGGGCAGATGACCATGCCTCAATCCCTTCTTCTCCATTCTCCTCTGAGGATTTTGGACACACACACTTACGCGCCCTGTGTGAGTTTCAAGTTGTCAGGTCTAGGACTTGAACTGCAATCTGTCATATGGAAGTCCAACGCCTTAAATATTATGCCACCTGCTGGCCCTGAATACTTCACATTATTAAGAAGTGGTAAAAATATTCAGATATTTATAGAAAATACAAGGATAGATAAGAGACAAAGAATTTAATTTGGCCCAGATTAAGTGTCATGTTAAGAAAGCTGGAATATAAACATGAAAGCAGTTTACCATGGATGAAATCTAAGTCAATGAAATAGGAAGGGATGCATCTGTTTAAGGTATAAGAAATTATCTGAACAGCTAGTCAGTTTCACTACCTTAGATAACTTCTGGATCCATTGTTTCCAATCTGTAGACCTTGATAAAGTGGTCATTTCCCCCAAGTCCCAGACTCAGTGTTAAAGTAGAAGAGATCCAGTTTACTACAAATGCATATTATTTTACAAATTCTCTCTAGTGAGAATCAACAGAAGTCCACATTACCTTCAGAAGGCTGACTAAACCCTTTTATTTCAATCATCTCTACTCTCTATATCTAAATACAAATATTTATTTTAATTTTCCCTTGAGGTGAAAAATGTTACAAGTTAAAAGTTAAAAGCATTACCTATTATCTAAAAGTTATCTACTCCAACTTATTTGAAGACAGTTTTCAAAGCAGATTAAACATAATTTATACAATTGAGTTATGATATATTAAAAACATTTTTAAACATTTAGAAAATTAGTTGGCTTTGGATAAGCTTCCTCCACCTCCACCTCAACCCCATAGCAAGTAAAACAGGACTGTCTTAATTCTTTTTCTCACATATCATTGTATGTACTTAGAGGAAATCTCTGTTAACTTAAATGAATTTGACAAATGGATTTAACAGATGAACAGATGAATTTAAAATATAACAGATGGGCCTCCATTTTCTTAGGTGAGGTGATCTATATCCATTTTATCAAGTTACAATGAAGCTAGAAAACGAAGCTCAAGTGCTAGAAAATGAGGCTCCAGTGATACACAAAGAATTTTAAAAAATGATGGCATCATGTCATAAATTAAATGGACCTTAACGTTTTATTAAAGTTGAAATACGTATTTGAGATATTTGAAAATATTTCTTGTATTGGTAAAAGTAGTATTAAATATGAAAGGATAAGCAAGCATTCCAAAGCACTTGATATTTTCAAAATATTCCTTAAATTGCAAGCAGACAATTTCAGATTCTGTAAATGTCTTTAAGAATGTGTGACCTCTGTGGAGTTAAGGAGAGAATTATTTAGAAACATAAAATCAAAGGGTTTTACATTTAAAAATTGAGTTAAAAAATTGTTAGATGAATTGACAAAAAAAAGAAAGAAATGTCAAAGAGGAATGTAACCAAAGTCATGTGAATTATTTTCAAGTGTTAACTTCTTTTGTTTTTAGAGAGATTTTTGCTACAGGACATGTGCCCTTGCTGGAGAGAGACAGAGAGATAGAGAGACAGAAAGCAAGAAATCACGCCCCGGGGGGATGACCATGCCACAGTCGCTTCTCCTCCATTATCCTCTTGGGATTTGGGGCACACATGCACATGTGCCCAGAGTAAGTATTAAGCCACCAGGTCTATGACTCAAACCATGGTCGATTACATGGGTGTTCAGCAACATATCCATTAGGCTATGTGTTGTACCAAAGTCTTAACTCTATCTTTATTTCTTCCTTTCTGTCAGATTGGTTAGTACTAATATAAAGGCTATCAAGAGCTGGTGTAATAATGAGTAAGTCACCTATGGAATTTTACCTACAGTGTCTATAAAACTGAAATGCTTGTTCTCTGCACACCCTTCTTCTCCCTATATTGCTTACTAAAGCATGAAATTATAACTTTCCTGCCCATTAAATCTCCCCAAGCTTATTTCCCATTTTATCAATTATTTGGAGAGGCTTTCATTCCATAAAGTAGTTATGCAGTGCTTAACAATGTCTCAGTCAACCACAGACCACATATACATCAGCGGCCCCATAAGAATTATATATGTTATACCACATAGCTTAGGTGTGCTGTAGGCTAGCCCATCTGGGTTCATATAAGTACACTCTGTGATGTTCACATAACAATGAAATTACCTGAGAACACATTTCTCAGAACATATTCCTATCATTAAGTGATACCTGACAGCAATAATAATGTCACTAAAATACAGTACCTATGTGAGTACTTAAAAGTCAATTCTGAATGAGTACCAAGTACTAATAAATATAAGGGACTTGAAGATTTCGTATGATAACATTTTTCATCATTTATATTTAATTTAAAACCAAGATGTTTGAAGTATCTGGGGATGATGATTAGTGTAGTTTTGCCAGCACCATAAGAAAAATATTTAAAACTTATAAAACATGTGTATATTACTGTTTATATTACATAACTATCTTATCTATATCAAAGCATCAATTTGGAAGATTTATTGACTGACCTTTGCATGAGCTGAGGTAATGACAGACATTGCAACAAATCACTCACTAGTCTCAGATGCTTAACAAATAAAAATGTTTTGGTTATCTATTACAGTGTTACAAAAACAACTCCATAAGTGTGTCATTTAAGACAACAACCATTGAATTGTCCACCATTCTTTGGGTCAAAAATGAAAAGAGGTTTCCAGTGGTCAGCCTCATCTCTGCACTATGTGGTATTTGCCTGGGGCAGTATGGTCAGAACTAAGGGATCTAGAATGATGGTTTAGTCCATTTGAGCTGGTATCACAAAATACCATAGACTAGATGGCTTAAACATCAGAAAATTATCTTTCACAGTTCTGGAGGCTGAGAAATTCAAGATGAAAATGTCAGAAGGTTTGGTGGCTAGTGAGGGCATGTTTCCTGGTTTCATATGTGGCTGTCCTAGAGTCATGTCTTCACACAGCAGAAGAGCCAAGGGAGCTCTCTGGACTCTCTTTCATAAAAAATCTAATCCCATTTATAAAGGCTCTGTGTTCATGCCCTAATTATCTCCCATAAGCCTTGCCTACCGGTACCATCACATTGGGGGTTAGATTTCATTATATGAATTTGAGAGAGAATAAAACAGATGGTCTGCCTATATTTTGTAGCTTTCATTTCAGCTACTAGTGGGGTATTCTATTTGTCCTTCTTGTGTTTTCCCTTTCCACACGGTCACCCATTATTCAGTGGTCTAGATGATGCTTCTGTACATAATATCTGGCTTCTATGAGAACAAAACACAGAGCTGTTAGTCTTCCTAAGCTGTAGTTTCAAAAGTATTACAGGGCAGTCTTTCTATTGCCAAAGAAAGTCACAGAATTTTTTCAAAGTCACATGGAGAGGAATAAAACTCTGACTCTTGAGTACAGAAGTGACAAAGTCACATTACAAAGAGATATAATGGGTCATTAAAATTGAGGAACGATCTGAACTCAATAGTCTGTTTCTACAATAAGAAACTAGAAAAAAGAAGAGCACAGTACATGCAAAAGAAAGGATATAATAAAGATCAGAGAAGAAAAGAATGAAATTAAAAGTACAAAAACAGCAGAGAAGGGATGCCATGTGGTTTGGTAGTTAAGGTACTGGACTCCCCACATGGCTGGCTACAGTTTGAGTCCCAGACTTCGTGACTTGCTTTTTTACTTTTCCTTTCTCTTTCTCTCTATCTCTCTCTGGACAAATTTAAATAATGACAATAATAATAAATAAAATTAAGTAAATCATTCTTAAAAAATAATAAAAAGCAATGAAACACAAAGATTCCTTGAAAACATCAATATAATTGACAAACTTCAAGAAAGACTGAAAAAAAAAAGAGAAGACACAACTCATCGATGTTAGGAATACAAAAGAGGAAACAGTACATATTCGACAGACATTAAACATAGCAAGGGAAATTCCAAATAACTTTATACCCATAAATTTGACAACATAGAAGAAATGGATCAATTAATTAAAATCCACAGAGTATCCAAATTCAATCAAGATGAATCAGATATTTTAAATAGCCCTAGAATCACTTAAAAACTAGATACAATTAAACACGTTTCAAAAAGTTCAATTTCAAGTCCAAGCCAAAATGTTCTCATGGGAAAATTTTTACCAAACATTTACAGAATTATCACAAGTTTTGCAAAAATCTCTTCTAGAAACCGTAAGAGTAGGGAGCACATCATAATTCATCCTGTGAGGCCAATGTTACCCTAATACAAAACAACAAGAAGTACAAAAAACGAAAACTATACATCGATATCTCACATGAATTTAGACACAAAGCCCTATTAAAAATCACCACTCTACATCTAACAATGTATACAAATATTTGCACACCATGACTAAGTGGGACTTATTCCAGACATGCACTGTCAACATTCCCAAGCCAATCATTGTAAACCATCTCATCTACATGCTTTTAAATAAGAGCACTTACATGCCTTATCCAGACAGTACCCAGCACTTAACATGATAAAAATACTCAGCAACAGAAATGAAGGGAGTATCAATTTGATGAAGAATGTGTCTGAAAAATCTGGAGCTAATGTAATTTTTTTTTTTTTTATGATAAGGCACAAAGCAGGGATGTCCACTCTTACCAATCTCTTCATCAACATAGTACTAAAAATTCTAACTGATTTAACAAAGTTAAAAGAAAGAAAAAAATGATGAACAAATTAGAAAGAAAAAAATTAAAATCTATTTGCAAATGAGATGATCTTGTTCATAAAAATTTCTAGGGAATCCATAAAAATACCTCTCAGAACTAATTAATAGGTTCAGCAAGGTTTCAATATACAAGATCCATACGCAATATCAATGACATTTATTAATATAAAAATAGGTGGTCTTCAAACTAATCACAGAAAATGATTTTTTTAATGCCATGCATGGATCTCAAAATTATTTTGCACCAAAATAAATTTATACTTTTTGAAGTTTTTTTATATTAACAATGTATATGGGGAAACTAAAATGAAAAACAATGCCATAAATAATCTCTCCTAAGAAAATAAAATACCTAGGTGTGCAGTTAGTAATCATGTATAAGGTTAGTATGCTTAAAATTATAAAATTTTCATTGAAAGACATAAAAGAAGACTAATTAAATGGAGAAATATACTTGTTTATGAATTGGAAGACTTAACATTGTAAAAATGTCAACCCTTCCCTTATGTATCTGTAGGTTAAATAGAATTCCTATTAAAATTTCTGTATGAATTTTTGTAGACATAAACAAACTGATTCTAAAATACATATGGGAAGGTGTGGGTCTCAGAATAGCAAAAAATGTTTTGGCAAAAAATAAAGTGATAGAATCACTACCTGATAGTAAGTCTTACTACTAAGCTATGGTAAATAAGGTAATGGGATATTGTTGGAGAGTTAGACACATAGGTGAATAGAACAGACTAGAGAACTCAAAAGAAGCTCCACACAATTATGCTCATATGATTTTTGATAAAGGTGGCAATTTCTTTTTTTGAAAAGGTTTTTGCTGTAGGGTATGTGAGCTCGTCAGAAAGAGACAGAGAGACAGAGAGACAGAAAGTGAGAAATCACTCCCCAGGGGGGATGGCCACACCGCAATCCCTTCTCCTCCATTCTCCTCTCAGGATCTTGGGCATGCACGCACCCACGCCCAGAGTGAGTTTGAGCCACCGGGTCTGGGACTCGAACCGTGATCGACTACCTGGGAGTCCAGCAATATAGCCATTACACTAACTGCTGGTCCCCCAAAGGTGACAAATTAATTCAGTGTATGGACAGCTGAAGTTACTGGACATCTGAAAGTTCAGAAATTAACCATGATGTGAATGAGGCATGAAACCAATCTAGATCTCATATCTTATACAAAAAGTAACTCAAAATGGATCATGTTCTTAAATATAAAAAATAAAGGTACAAAACATTTAGGGCGAAAAAAAGTAGGAGATAATCTTTGCTACCAAAAGTGAGGGGGAAAAATGCTTAGTCCTGAGGATAAAAGTATTTTTGTTTGTTTGTTTAGGTTTTTGCCATAGGGTATGTATGCTCCCTGGAGAGACACAGAGAAAGGGAAGGAAAAATCATGGCCCAAGGCAGTTGGCTTCTCTGTAATCCCTTCTTCTCCATTTTCCTTTTGGGGTTTTGAGCACTAATGCACATGCTCCCAGTACGATTTTCTTTTCTTCTGGAGGTGGGAGAGAGATTTTTGCTATAGGGTGCATGCACTCACTGGAGAGACAGAGAGAGAGAGAGAACGTGAGAAACCAGCCCCTCAGGGGTGACGGCCATGCTGCAATCCCTTCTCCTTCATTTTCCTCTTGGGATCTTGGCACACATGCGGGTATACCCAGCATGAGTTTCAAGTGATTTGGTCCAGAACTCGAACTGTGGCCAACTCTGGAGTACAGAGACATAACCATTACAACATCTGCTGGTCCCCCAGTATGATTCTCAAGCTACCAGGTTTAGAACTTGAACCAGACTGGCTGGTCATGTGGAAATCCAGTGCCTTAACCATCATGCCACCTGGTAGGCCAGTATGATCTATTTTTAAGGAAATATTAAACTGGTTCATCAAAATTAGAAATAGTTGCTTTTTAACACCTGAAGAAGATGAAAAGACAATCTACAGACTTGGAGAAAACTTTGGCAAGTCATATATCCAATAAGGTTTAGAATTTTAAGTAACTCTTAAAACTCAATAGTAAGAGAGATTTTTTGTTTTTGTTTTGTTTTTTATTTGCCAGAGGGTATGTGCATTTGCCAGAATAAGACAGAGAGATAGACAGGGAGGAAGAGAGAGAGAAAGAGAAAGTACTCCCCAAGGGGACATGGTCATGCCATAATCCCTTTGCCTTCATTTCTCCATCTTATTAAGAGACATATTGTTAACGAGGATATACAGATGGTAAGTAAACATTTGAAAAGCATTCAATATCACTAGCCATCAGGGAAATGCAAACTAAGGCCACAAGGAGGTATTCACTACATACCTAACAAAGTGATGAAAATGAACACTAGCGACACTAAGAAATTCTGATGAGCATTCAGAGAAACTGCCTTTATCATAATTTGCTGGTGGGAAAATAAAACAGTACTGCCTTTCTGAAAAAGATGTGTGTTTCCTTTAGAAAAACTAACCATGCAATTGCACTCCAGTGCGTGTTTTTCAAAGAAATGAAAGCTTGTACTCACACACGAATCTATATAGAATAGTCATTGAATCTTCATTAGAATAGCTAACATATTGGAAACATCCCTATTGCCCCTTAGTAGGTGATAATGGTAGGACTGTGGTACATGCAACCCATAGACTATTACTCAATAACTAAAAGGAAGGGCATATTGAATACTTATGTCCTCCCTCACTAATGGAAGTTAAAGTTTCAAGCACATAGAAGTAGAGGGGATAGAGCATTGTATACTAGAAGCTGGAAAGGAGAAGATGTAAGAGGATAGAGAAAACTTCATTAACAAATAAGAGTGCATGTAAGGGGGCCAGCAGGCAGCGTGGTGGTTAAGGCGCTGGATTCTCCAATGTAGCTGACCATGGTTCAAGCCCTGGACCTGGTGGCTTGCTTTCTCATTTCCCCCTCTCTCTCTCTTGCTGTGTCTATCTCTGGCCAAATTGAAATAAGTGAATAAATAAAATTAAAAATAAATAATTATTAAAAAATAAAAAGAGTGCAAATACGATAAGAGTGCATGTAGAGGGGCCAGCAGGTAGCATAGCAGTTAAGATGCTGGACTCCCACATGGCCAACTACAGTGATTCCCGGACCCAGCAACTTGAAAGTCATGCCGAGCGTGTGTTCATGCATGCCTAAAATCCTCAGAGGAGAATAAAGGAGAAGGGATTGCAGTGCATCCATATCCCCCGGGATCCACCTCTCTCTGTCTCTCTGATGAACACAAGTGCCCTACAGCAAAAATTTATCAAAAAAAAAAAAAGAGTACATATCACATTAAAGAGAATTGGTGACAGTTCAACATATCTTTCAAAATAAGCAGAAGAGTGAATTTTAAAATTGTGTAATGTGAAGTAATTTCTATTGCCCTGATTTGATCAGTATACATTGTATACATATTTTGAAAAACCACACTGGACCCTACACATATGCACAACTACTATACATCAATTAGAAATTCAAATTAAAAGGAAAGGGAATGGTCTATGATATGTGCAACAGCTTTGATATCTCACCAGGGAATGATACAGAGTGAAAAAAGCTATTACTAAAATGTACCATACTATATGATTTCATTATAAACTATTCTTAAATTAACACACTCTACAAGGAGGGAACAGTTTAGCAGTGGCCAGAGATTAAAAAGAGAAGTGAAAAGTGGGTGTGTCATCCCCTGCACTGATAGAACTGCTCTGAATGGCAACTCTGATGGTCACATGAATCCATTACCAAGCAAAATTGTGTACAACTAAATTCACATTCAAAAACACAGCATTAGAAGTAAAAACTAATGGAATCTGAATAATATTAGTGGATTATATCATTGTTTATATCCGACTTGTGAAATGTTGCCATTAGGATAAATCATAAGGAATCTCCTTGTATCATTTCTTTCAACTGCATGTGTAAGTGCATATGGGAGATGGGAAATAAGGAGGGATCATTGGGATTACCTTGGGAAACAATCTAACACCAAAAGTTTCATTCTGATTTTGGGGGAGTCCACAATTATATAGACAAACATGACTGGAAGAGACTCTTCTCCAATGGTGGTTGGAATTTCTTCTTATTTGAGATGTCATTATTTTCAACATGTAGCTTCAAGATGAGTCAGCAGAAACAAGCTGTATGTGTGATTGTATCATATGTATCATAGTGCTCGGTCAGGCCAAGAAGTGATCAAATTTGCTTTCTATTTTTCCTATTATTTTCAGAAAGCTTCATTCTGTATCCAAGATAATGTTGTCTCATGAGTCATTATTTTAACATCCCAAACTCAATTCCAAATGTGTGCTAAGATTTGTCAAAATGTGACACATTTCTCACCATCTATCTTGTTTTAGAACGTGCCTTCAGTGATCTCCTCTCCTCCCGCCTCAACCTCCCAGTTGGAACTGTCAGCACACATCGTGCCTTGCTCCTATTCAGACAGGGTCTTACTATGTTGTCCAGGCCAGCCTGAAGCTTGTGATTCTTGTCTCACCCTCCCAGGCTGCTGGGATGACATGTGAACACCACTGTGCCAGGATTTTAGGTTGGACCATGAAGTGAACCCAGGCCTCCCATGTGGTCACAGTCAGCAGAGCACAATTGCTAGGCTAGCCAATGCATATTAAATGTATATTGAATTAGGTATTAAAACATTTCATTTGAAAAGGTATAGGTTTCACCATTCCATTGGAACCTGCATCCCATGGAATTCCATCATTTTGACAATTCCTAATTCAAAAGAAAACAGGGTCTTGTCACCTTGCTGTGTCAGAGACACTGCACGTGTCAGAAGTTGTCGATGTCAGAAGTTGGAGAGAGAAGTAAATAGTCTTCTTGTTTTAGACACAGATTATGGAGAGGTTTGAATAAAGGTTTTAAATCCTTTGCTTTTTTTAAGAAAAGTTTTTTTTTTTTTTTTGTATTTAAAGTGTAGAATCTATAATTGTATGGGTAGCCTAGTTTTCACTAGGAATTACCTATCACCTGACAGGCATATGGTAAAACTCAAAAATTCCAAATGCCCACAAAATGCCCCAAGGTGTTGTTGCTGTACACAAGAGCTACCCACTACATGGAAAAGGCCACCGACACATCCTCTCCATATAGCCGCACAACAAATAAGCCTAGAAATGTGGGTTATTAAACTTTAATATAGTACTGCATTGAAGTATTGGAAACAAAGGCTACAAACTTGCTAGCAAGAAAGATGAACTTGATTTTCCAAAGTAAGGGAAATAATTAACTGTAATTTCATCATCTTTGACTGCTATTAATATTTGCCTACATCAAATTCAAGAGTAGTGTTCTATTTATAAACACATAGTCAGGGCCAGTCAATGATGTAGGGGTTATATCGCTAGATTCCTACATGGCCAGGCATGGTTCGAGTACCAGACCTGCTGACTTGAAACTCATGCTGGGTGCATATATGTGCATGCCCAAAATCCTGGGAGGAGAATGGAGAACAGATTATGGAGTGCCCATCCCCCCAACCCTGGGGGGTGGGGATGGGTGCGATTTCTCACTTTCCCTCTCACTGTGTCTCTCTATCTGGCAAGCACATCTGCCCTAAGGCGAAAACCTTTCTTTCGAAAAAATAAAAAAATAAAAAAAAAAATATATAGTCAAATTTGTAGTTACATTTTGGGCCTTAGTAATATAATATCTGTTTTTTCAGTGCTTTGATATAATTACATAAGTGAGTGCTTTAATAATCCTTTTTTATAATGAATAAATACTATATAAGATGTTTACAGAATCTGAAACAAAAATAAATTCCAAACAAAATGTCATTAGGTGAAAACTGTGGTAACTATATGATATTTTAATAAATATTATTTATGTAGACAGTCTTAACATCTCTGAAGATTGTACCTATTATCAGTTGAGGATTCAGGGAACATTTTGAGACCTCAAACAGACTCTCAGTTGAACACCAAAGCCAGCAGGAAAAAATAATTACTATATACCTAGCTTTAATGTATGACAATTTGTACTACATCACTAAGACAAAGATCTAAAGAAAAAAATCCACTTAGGAAAATGAGTTAGTCACATTGGTTTGGGTTTTTATTCTATGGCAGTGTATTGCTGATTTGTAATGCCACAGTGTAATATATACAAAGCAAAAATAGGTGGACACATGATCAAACAATCTTCATTCTCTTAATGCCCACATTTTCAATATGTAGTTCACAGAAGTGAATTTTTGTTTTTATCTAGTAAATGAGTTTCTTCTTCCAAACCATTGCCATTTCGCATATGTTTCTATACTTCATTATCAGGACTATCCCAAAAGATAAACCAAGTGGTCACATATTTAATATAATTTGAGATCGGATACTCAAAGATGCTATCCTCACAATAAATTTTCCATATGCCTTCCTGGAAAAACTTGCATTATTTTGTATCCTTTACTTATAGCCACCTTGCTTCAAAAATCACTATTAAAATACAGCTAATAATGAAGAGAATTTCAGATAATTTTACTCCATCTTTTTAAGTCTTTTTAGGTTAGTGCCTACAATCTCCTGAATTAGAACTGGACAAAAGCTTTAACACAACTTGAAAAGATTGTATTTGGACCTAAAAATACATAAAGCAAAAACTATTAGAAATGTGAGGTGTATTTAAAAGAATCTTAATTTAATTTTTTTCTTCTTTTTTGGAAGTAGGTGTCTGTGCTTTCCAGAAAGAGAGAGCTAGAGAGAGAGAGAGAGGCCATTCCCAATTGGATGTGGTCACATTACAATTCTTTTTCTTCCATTTTTCCTTCCTGTCAGGACTTTAAGAATGCATGTACATTCACCTGGTATGTTTTTCAAGCCACTTGGATTGGGATTTGAACTGAGTTTGGCCCATATGGAATCCAGATCCTAACATGCAGTGCTGCTAAACACGGTGCTATGGGATCATTCCAAAAGTTTTTATTTTATTTTATTTATGTTTTAAATTTGGGATAGAGTGTGTGCCCTTGCTGAGAGAGAGAGGGGAGAGAGACTATGTGAGGAAATAGCACACCCCAAGGGGGATTGGCCATGTTGTAATCCCTTCTCTTCCATTATTCTCTCAGGATTTTGGGAATATGCACAAATTTATCTGGGATGTTTTTCGAGTCACCAGGTATGAGACAGTTGGCCATATGGGATCAGATGGCCTAGCCACCATACCTTATACTAACTCAAAATCTTAACTTTATTAGAGACTTTAACTTTTTTAGTACTTACAGATAGATGAAATAGGTGAAGATAATTTAGACAATTTAAATATCATATTAATGTATTTTATTTAAATATGTATAAAAGTTCATACCCCACAAAGAGAGTGTTACAACACTGAATTTATCAGCTATTGTCACCTAATGACCAGAACAAAATTTCAATGTCATTTACAATGAAATGTTTATTTCTTCAATATTTTCAAACTACTTGGGGTCACAGTGCTAATCTCTCCTGTCCTCATTTCATGCATCTGTAGGGTGGCTAAAGGTCTGCAAAGTTAGACTGAGTTTTGCTGAGTTGACAACTTGACACAGGTTTCAGTCAGGTTCATTTCACGTATCTCATGTGCTAGCTATCATACCAGCTTCTCATGATATGGTAGCAGCACAGGAGACAAGCGGAAGTGCATGTTGATTGTTGAGGCTCAATAATGGAGTTGGCTTGCTGCTGTTTCCACTTGTTTTCCATTGATCAAATCAAATAAGGCTGAGCCTAAATTCAGTAGGGGAGACCGACATACTTTACCCGATTTGGCCGAAGCAAATCATATGATCAAGCTCTACATCAGTGAAGTAGGGAATTAAACTCCTCTAACTGGACTACGTATTAAAAGTAGAAGAAATGAAATGAATATCTGTCAGTATGAACATACTAAGTACCTTTGTACTAAGCACCTGTGGACTGTTACCAAAAAAAAAAGAAGAAGAAGGAGAAGGAGGAGAAGGAGAAGAAGAAGAAGAAGAAGAAGAAGAAGAAGAAGAAGAAGAAGAAGAAGAAGAAGAAGAAGAAGAAGGAGAAAGAACCGTGAACAGAAGTACAAAATGAGCCTTGACAAATACATTAAAGAAGTTTTCTTTTGGAACCAGCAGATGATGTAATGGTTATGTCTCTGGACTCCCATGTAGTGATTGTGATTCAAGTCCTGGACCAGGTGGCTTGAAACTCATGCCATGTGTGTACATATGTGTGTGTATGCCCAAAATTCCTAGAGAAGAATGTATTGCAGTGTGGCCATCCTCCTGGGGTGATATTTCACTTTCTGTGTCTCTGTCTCTCTCTCTCTCCAGTGAGCTCATGTGCCCTTATAGCAAAAATCTTTTTTTTTTTTTTTTTTATTTTAAAGGTTTTTGCCATAGAGTATGTGTACTTGCTGGAGAGAGACAGAGCAAGACAGTGAGAGGGAAAGTGAAAAAAATCACTCCCACGGGGAGATGTCCATGGTGCAATCCCTCTCCTCAATTCTATTCCTGGGATTTTGGGCATGCACATCCATGCATCCAGAGTAATTTTCAAGCCAACAGGTCTTCAACTTGAACTGTGGTCAGCCACATGCAGACCAGCACCTTAATCATTATGCACCTACTGGCCCCAAAGAGGAATCTTTATAGGTCACCCTTCTGACCACAAAGCAATACTCTGGACATTATTTACAAAAACCTTTACCAAAACCAGGAAGGTGTATAGAACTCTGTAACCGATTGCCTGTGCTAAGTTAAGGAAAGGGATCATCTCAGAGGATCACTAAGTTTCTAGCAACTTGCCAATTTGATTTGTTCAGCCCAAAACTGCTTTTTCACCTAGAGTTAAACTCTATCAGGTAACTATATAGGAAAACATAACTGAACTGTCTAAAAATACAATGGGCTTCTGGGAAGATTATGTTTTACTTTTCATAAGAGAAGCTCTATTATGTTGGTCCTGATGGTGAGTTGTGGCACTCTAATTCAGAACTGAAGATCAAGTTCTATGCTCAAATGTCATTGATCAACAAAAACCTGAGCAATAGTTTTCCTATCAAGTAAAATATGCTCAATTTTAAGGACTGCACTTACTATGAGAGTCTATTCTTCTTATATATTTAATTATGAAAATGTCCCCTCTTGAACTGCTGCCATAGCCTACTGATTAAAGAAGCCAGAGCTCACACAGCCAGCCAGGGTTTAAATCCCAGCCCTGGTCACTTGAAAAACATGCTGGGCATGTGCATGTACTTTCATGCCCCCAATTCCAATGGGATAGAGAACGGAGAAAGAGAGATTGTGTCATGACCATGTTCCATTGGGGAGGTGCTTTCTTCCTCTACTTCTCTCTTTCTGTCTCTCCCTGGTGAGTGTAGATGCCCTCTAGCAATTCAAAAATATACCCTCTGCATTTTAATAAAATATGTGTGAGCCCAGGGAGAACTAATGTTTTTGAATACTGTCAAATGTTACAAAAACGTACTTGTTCCTGAAATCCAAAAGTCTGAGAGCATTTGTGTAGGTAGGGTTACATCTTTTTTTTTTTCTTTTTTTTTGAGTTTTCTGGCAAGAAAAGAACTGAATAGTTTTTCTCAGTATTGGATCTTTGGCATCAGCAGCCAGTACTAGACACCCAGTAATTATTTTGAATAAAATAAATGACAGAACACTATGAAGACAGAGACTGGCTAAAAGCTCACCCAATCTGTTTTCCCTTCTTATTTAGGGAAAAAACTGTTCTTCCAGTCCATTCTTCTTGACAATTAGTTCTGGCTATTGACAGTGTTAGTGGTGGAATGTGAATGAAACGTGTTTCATTTGATACATCCAGAACTGCTTTTTTGTTTGCTTGTCTGATTTTAGAATTCTCCCACACCAGAGTCTCTTAGCTCTCTTCTTTCTTGCATCTGCTGACCAGATCTGGACAATTTATTTTTATACTTTTATTCTTTGATGGACAGCGTCTTGGGGACCAGTTACTGAATATTCTTGTTCCAAAGAAACTGAGACATTGGCTCTTAGATGGATTGAAGAACCCTCTGGTTGCCAGGAAAATGAAGTAAGATTTTGTTGTAGGTTGAGGGAGACTTACTGAAAATATACATGTCTACTAGAGGTCTTGTCATGACTAGGAAACAAATCATGGTGACTATTTCTCTCTCTCTGATCTTTTATATAAACAATATATCTCATGAACAATAGTTGTTCAATATAGTTCAACAATATATAACATGAACAAGGTAGTCTTCTAAAAGGACTACCTTGAAGTTCTTTTTTCAATTTTTATTTTTAAAATATGCCATAAGCATATGTGCTCACAAGAGAGAGACAGGGAGAGAGAAAGAGAGAGAGAGGGAAAGTGAGAAAGCACTCTCCAGGGGAATGGTCACACCTCAGTCCCATCTCCTCCATTCTCTTCTCAGGATATTTGGCCTGTAGGTGCATGTGCCCATTGCTTTTCTTTTTCCTTCTTTAAAAAAAAAAAAAAAAAGACATTTGCCATAGAACATGTGTACTTACCAGGAAGAAAGAAAAAGAGACAGAGACAGAGACAGTGAGAAGAAAAGTGAGAATTCTGGGACCAGCAGTTAGCGTAATGGCTATGTTGCTGGACTCCCATGTAGTCAACCATGGTTCGTGTCCCGGACCTTGTGCCTTAAAACTCACGCTGGGCCCATGTGCGTGCATGCCCAAGATCCCAAGAGGAGAACAGAAGAGAAGGGATTGTGGCATGGCCATTCCCCGTGGGGGGGGGTGATTTCTCTCCTTCTGTCTCTCTGTCTCTCTCTGTCTGTCTGGTGAGCACACGTGCCCTATAGCATAAACCTCTCCACACAAAAAAAAAAAAAAAAAGAAAAGAAAAAAGAAAAATGAGAATTCTGGCAGGTAGCATGGTTAAAGGTGCTGAACTCCCACATAACTGACCACAATTCAAGTCCTGGATCTGGTGGCTTGCTTTCTCACTTCCCTTTTCTCTCTTTCTCTCTGTCTCTCTCTGGTCAAATAAAAAAAAATAATAATAATAATTGGAATTAAATTAAAAAATAATAATTCTTTTTAAAAACAAAAGTGAGAATTTACCACCCTCCACCGGGGGAAATGGCCACACTACAGTCACCTCTTCATTCTCCTCCTGGGATCTTGGGCATATATGCACATGCTTCTGGCACAATTTTCAAGATACCAGGTCTGGGGCCAGCAAGTGACTTGGTAGTTAAGGTGCTAGGCACTCGCACATGGCTGACCACGGTTCGAGTCCTGGACCTGGTGGCTTAGTTTCTCACTTTCCTTCTCCTTATCTCTGTGTCTCTCTCTGATCAAGTTAAAATAAATGAATGAATAAATAAAAATTAAATAAATAACTCTTAAAAATAAAAAAAATAATATAATAAAAAAGGATAACAGCTCTAGGTCTCAAATAGTGGTCAGCAAAAAAATCACTATAGTACCTGTTGACCCTCCATTGTTTTTCAAGCTTCTGGTCCGTGATTCAAACTACAGCAGCTGGCAAAGTGGAATCCAGCCTCCTTAATCACCACACCACTGGCTGGTCTGAAATTATTCTAAAGCAACCAAACAAAAACCAAAAACTTAACTTTTAAAATTCTTATGCTATTTTTATTTTATTTATTGACAAATAGGCAAAAGATGAATTTCTCTTCTGCCAACATGTTAGGGGCAATAGTAAAGTGAATTTACAAATAACTTTTTTTTGGAGAGGTTTTTGTTATAGGATGCATGCGCTCGCCAGAAAAACAGAGAGAGACAAAAAGGCAGAAAGTGATAAATTATCCCCCAGGGGATGGCAACACCACGATCCCTTCTCTCCATTTTCCTCTTGGAATCTTGGACACGCACACACATGTGCCTGGCATGAGTTTAAGCCACTAGGTCCAGGACTCAAACCGTGGTCGACTACCTAAGAGTCCAGTGACAGCCATTGTGCCATCTGCTGGTCCCACAAATCACTTTTAATGAACTATTATGGGTGATATTTCTACATAACTGAAAATTCTGACTAAAAATGGCAGCTTAATGATTTTTATATCCAAAGATTTCAACTCAATTAATTGTGTACTCCACTGAGACAGTGCTGAATAAAGACAGAATGTCCCCTCAATAATTTCCCTCTAAGCTTATGTAATAGTCACAAGTTTCAAAGGTAGAGATTACTATAAAATATCATAGAAGTATAGACCTTAGTTGATATTACATATCTCTCTCCCTTTTTTTTCTTCAGGGCATGGAAGATCATTCTCCCTTTTTATAGTCTATCAAAGCCAACACAAAAGAAATACCCGGAAAACTCAAAGTTGTTAAAATATTGAATATCATTTACCTATATTATTTGTTCTTGCTCTTAATATTGTTGGATATGTATCACTGGACAGAAATTTAGCCAACTTTTTTTTAAGAGAGATTTTTGCTTTAGGGACATAGAGATTTGTGCTTGCTAAAGAGACAAAGAGAGAGAGAGACAGAAAGTGAGAAATCACCCCCCAGGGAGAGTGGCCACACTGCAATCCCTCCTCCTCTATTCTCTTCTTGGGATTTTGGGTATGCATGCAAGCACACCCTGCATGAGTTTTAAGCTGGTGGGTCTGGGACTTGAACCACAGTTTACTACATGGGTGTCCAGCAATGTAACCATCATGCCATCTGCTGGTCCCATAGCCAACTTGTTATACCTACTTGCTGTGGTTTGAAATTCATGTCCTGAAATTTAGTAGCATTGTGAAGGTATTAATAAGATACTTAATCTAATTATAATATTAAAAGGTGAGCCTTAGGGGAAAAAATTAGTAATGGGGTTAGGGCAAGATTAAGTTCTAGTGAATTTATAAGTACAGAGCATGTGAAAGACAGAAACCCATGTACACAGACATGCGACATTTGCTCTCTGCTGAATTACCAATCAGCAAGAAGACCCTCACCAGGTGCAAGTCCTGGACCTTATATCTTCCAAATGTGAACTGAATCAACCTGGTTTGTTTGCTTGTTTTTAATTACCCAGACTCAAGTATTTTCTATTATTTTCAACATAATGGACTAGAATACCACTCTTCTCCTGAATAACTTGAGAGAGAAAAATTTAATTTATCCTACAGTTGGAAGTTTTCTTTAATTTTCTTCAGTCCTCAACATTACTTGCACATAAAATAAAATCTAGTTAAAAATAATAAATAATAAGCTGCTTAGAAAAAAAACTTCTGGATGATTTTTAAGTTTAGTATTCTGAAGTAAAAGATGTGCAAAATAATTTATCTAGTGGTTGGGCTTTAATGATGCCAAAGAGAATTATCCTGATAAGCTGAGTACTCTGGGATGACATCTTTATAGCCCTAAGGAATAAAGCTGTGACATGGTTCCATGACTGAATCCATGGCTACCTGCAATTTATTTCCGGCCATATCTGAGACTTAGGGTAATAATAATTGCTGTCATTTATGGAGGGTTTGCTATTTCTAAGTAATCTCTATCTGTAAGTACTATCTCTTTCCACAAGGCATCCGATATAACTCTTGATTTATATATAAAGATGTGAGAGGAAAAGAGACATTCTTGAGGTCGTCGAGACTAAATTTTTCAATAAGGATTCAAACTCAGTGTCTGTTCTTTTTTTCCCATTATACCATTGAGAATATCCGACAAAACCATGAGATGACAAGATGGCCAGGAGGCTTAGTTGAAGTAGTGCTGATGTTTATTTGACTGTGTATAGACTTCTTTCATAGAACCACGTACTTTGTATATTTTTCTTTTAAAAAAAATAAAACCCTCCAATTACCATATATTGTGGATTTAAGTCAAACTGGCATATAAAGTGACCTGCATTTTCCTATGTAAACACTTACGATTTTGATTTAATGTATAGGTGTACTCTTCCAGCTGCTGCTCTAAGCAGTTGCAGGCCTGGGGCAGAGATTAGGAGACCCTAGCTCTCTCTCTCAGTAAATTGCTCATTAGACATTAGCAGGAACCAGAGAGGTGGGCAGAGGATGGGGTTGGAAGCATAAGCAACTTAAAGTTTGTTTTTTTTTCTTTAATACTATAGAATGTTAGACTTATAAAAAATGTTCAAGATCATTTTATTCAATTCCATTATTTAAGGGAGAAAATTCAGGCATTAAAGGGTAATGTCTTCAAGACCACTACATAAATTAGAATTAAAGCTTAGACTGCTAGATTCCTATTGAAATGCTTTATCTATTCTCTGTTCTTTTTTTATTTTCCTTTTCCTTTCTTTTTTTCTCTTACTTTCTTTTTCTTCCTTTTTTTCTCTTTCTTTTTTCTTTTTCTTTCTTTTTTAGATGATTAAGAAAAATGTTTTAGAATGATACTTGTTATAAGGCATGTGCACTTACCAGAGAGAGACAGAAAGCAAAAAATCACTCCCTGGAGGATGGCCATGCTGCAATTCCCTCTCCTTTATTCTCCTCTTGGGATTCTGGGCATGCACTCCTGGCATGACTTCCAAGCTGCAGGTCTGGAACTTGAACTGTGTTTGACCACGTGAGAGTCCAGTGACAAAACCACTACAATATCTGCTGGTACCTTTAAATTATTATTTATTTCTTCTATGTACAAGAAAAATATACATAGACAATATACAAAGAGGCAGCACAGAGAGACAGCATCCCCAATAGAGTCTTGACACCAAGATTCACTTCTAATTTTAGCCAGCCCAGGTCAGGCTCTGTGTGTTCGTAAGGGGGATTTGAGCTGTGAACCCTGAATCTTCCCAGGTGGGTCAGCCTCGCAGACTGTCATGTTTTACGGCTGTGCCACCAGCACCACCACCCAGCTCTTTCCATTTTTCAATTGAGATATGTGCTCTCTCATTACTAAGAAGGAGATTTGTTATTTTTATGTAAAATGACTCAGTTTTCTAAATGCATTTATAATTGGTGACATTGCAACCAAGATACTGCAACCAAGTGTGTAATAAGCAGCTTAATCTGAGTATATGTGTTTTATTATTTTTAAACACAATTCTTGTCATCTTTTTCTTCATAAATGAATTACAGATATTTTTGTCAATGGCATTTTAGTGACCAGTTCTAGGAAAATCTTGAGATAGCATCATTCAGACCCTTGTGTAGGAATTGCATTCTTGTTAGTCACCCTCATAGCTTAGTGGTTACGAACTATGGATAGAAAGCTGAATTCTCTGTGACTGACTGTGGTTTAAATCCTGACCCTGGTGGTTTGAAATACATGGCAAGTGTGTGTTCCTGCGTGCCTAAAATCCTGATGAGAAGGACACATGGTGGAGAAGCAATTGTAGCATGACCACGCCTACTTGGGAGTGGCTTTTTCCCCTCTACCTTTTCTCTCTGGTGAGTGTTTATGCCCTGTTGCAAAACCAACAAGCAAATAAATAAATAAAAAGAATATTAAAGAAATCACATGTGCTCGCCATACAGATAGAGAGAGACAGACAGAAAGCGAGAAATCATCCCTCCGGGAAGATGGCCATGCCGCAATCCCTTCTTCCCTTCTTCTCCATTCTCCTCTCGGGATCTTGGGCATGCATGCACACGCACCCGGTGTGAGTTTTAAGCCACCGGGTCCGGGACTCAAACCGTGGCAACTATGTGGGTGTCCAGCAACATAGCCATTATGCTAACTGCTGGTCCCAAGAAAGATTTTTTTAAAAGTAAGGTTCTCACAGGATGTCTGCTTTGTGATATGGCAACAATGAAGGTGGTTTTAGTGCAGAGACTTGCAGTTTGAACCCTGAGTGTGTTATTATATTTATTATATATTATATCTTTAGCAACAGATTTCTTGAGGTCTAAGTGATTTCATGTTGCTGAATTTATCAAATAAACCAAAAGAAATGCTTTCGAGTTTTTGGTTTATTCCTCAAATAGAACTGTGTTAACATTAATATATTCCTTCCTTCTGTTTTCCCCAAAACACACACACATGCACGTACCCAGACACACTCACATGCATTTCAGACTTAATCACAAAACACATTAAAGACCACAAAGTTCAGAATTTGAAATAAAAATGTCAGCAGGACCATGTTGGCCCAGAAGGCCCTGTAAGTATTGGGAAAAAAAAAATACTTTGCGTATTATTTTCAATGCTTTTTGCCATGTACAAATCTTTCCTCTATCCCAACCCCTTATTCCTATAAAAGGAAGAATTTTTCTTTTTTACTCTTGCTTCATATTCACTAACAAAGCAGTTGTCATAAAGCTAATTTTTTATACTACTGCTTTGCATTCATAAGAAACAGAAAGCCTGGAAAACTCGCAGAAAGAAACGAAAAAGAGAGGAGTGAGTGCCATCTTTAAAGTGTGTTATAGTAGATTTCACTGACGACACTGATTGCTTTTCGCTTCCCATGAAGCACAAGGGGGGAAACACCAAAGGTTGCACTGCAGCCGGCAGTCTCTCACGGAACTCTCCGTCAGTGTCAGCACTTGCTACTGACAGAAGCGTCTGGATGAGGGATGGAGTCATTATTTTTCTGTGTTAATGGTCCTTTATTTGTGGTTTTTATGCCTATGTTTGTTAACAGTAATTGCCTCTTCTCGACTGTTTATTTTTAATGAGTCTTTGAAAAAATAGAACATTAAGTACTGTGGGATTTATTCTTGTTTTTGTTTTACCATAGAAAAAACAGTGGACAATCTAGGACTCCATTTTCTTAAAGAGAAAGCTACAACTGCAATAATGAATATAAGAAAAAAAGGAAAATAATGAATTAATACACGTGGAAAGATATGCAAAAGATTTTGAAAACGGAAATTTAATCTTGCAATACACTGTTTGTGAGTCGGGTCTCACTAAGACACAGAGATTTAGCCTCATGTATCTATTTTCTTTTTTGCTGTGTCATAACTAACATCTTAGTTTTGGGGTGTCCATGGCAGAATACAAAATAGATTGTCTTTGGTTCTAAATAGACTGCATTTCTCTGCGTACTGGAATATTCAGAATCTTCCCTACCCACCTACACTCTGTTATGCTAAACTTCCTGAGATTGGAAATCATCATCTCTTAGTCGCCTTCATATCATTAGTACTTGGTACACATATATTGTGTGGGACACAATACTCAATATTAGCTCACTGAATAAGTAATTATAACTATTAACTTCTGGACTGAGCAAATAGCATGATTGCTGTCACCAAGTAAACCATATTTGACAAAACATGTCTAAAATGTAATCAATTAAATGCATTCTGAGTATTGTTATAATATTACAAATGATTTTTTTGACAAGCGTATATTAGTTTCCTGGAGTTGTTGTAACAAATTGTCCTAAACTGATCGACTTAAAACAATAAGAATTTAATCTGTCAAAGTTCAGAACCTGAAATAAAAATGTCAGCATGACCATGTTTGCCCAGAAGGCCCTAAGGAAGATTCTCCCTCAACTCTCTCTAGTTTCAGGTCTTGCCAATGACCCTTGGCATTTTTTGACATAGCTGCATTGCTTCAATTTCTATTTCTGTCCTCACAGGGCTAACTTCCCTCTGTGTGTGTCCCTGTGTCTCTGTTTTCTCTTTGTATGAAGACACCAGTCATTGGATAAAGAGCATCTATAATCCTGTATGACATCATCTTAACTAATTATATCTGCAAACACCTCATTCCCAAATAATGTCATATTCTGAAGTTCCCAGTGAATATGAATCTGGGGGTGACACTATTTAAACTAGTATGCCAGCTGGTTGAATTTGCATCCTAGCCACATCACTTATTAGTTGTGAGACCTTGGGCAAGCTCCTTTACATGCTCAAGCATCAATTCCTTTAAGTGTAAAAGGAGGACAATGCTATTACCACCTACCTCAGGTATAAGAACTACTTGAACTAATGTGCATAAAGCTTTTTAGCTTGGCACTTGACGTATGAATGAACTCAACATTTCTCAAATGAATGTAGTAGACAGCCCCATAGGATTTTCTTATGATAATGTCCTTCAGTGTAAAACTGTGACAAAATGCTAACACAAAAATTCCTACAGATGGTTTTATAAAGCACACACACACAAAATGTAGAGCAGTTGCGAAGATCTAGAAAAATCTAAAAGTATAACAGAATATGTTCAAGCAGTTGTTCTCTGACGTTTTCTTTGGGTAATGCATTATTTTAATAGAATCATAGCAAATGCCTTATTATATAAATTAAAAATAACAACATAAAAGGAAACCAGTTGATGTGCAGCACTGTAGTGAGGGGCTGTGTTATGAGCAATCACTTCAGTATGCCACAGTACACAGTTTGGAAAGAATGAGCTCAGAAGGAGGGGCTGCATCTTCTTCAGGGAGCTCTTTCCGGATACAGTCTCTCGCCATCAGGTTAGTGATAAGAATCACCAGTGTACATTGGAGGTCAAGGGCAGAAACTTTCACCCAGCAGGTGAGGAAGCATAGAACCTCAACTTCCTCAAGAAGCAGAGCAACAACAGTAGTAGTAGTAACAGCAACAATAGCACCAGCACTCTTGTGAAGGATTACCTTGTGCATTGTGCCAGCATGAAAAGTGTATTTATCTTGGCCCATTGTAAGAAAGAGTGAGGGGAGTGGGGGTGAGAGACACAGATAGATTTTTTTTTTCGGCTATAGGGCATATGTGCTCACCAGAAAGATGAAGAGAGACAGAGAGACAGAAAGTGAGAAATCACCGTCACCCTCCAGAGGAGGATGGGCACACTACAATCCCTTCTCCATTCTCCTTTTGGGATCTTGGGCACACACACACACATGTGCCCGGCATGAGTTTAAGCCACCAAGTCCAGGACTTGAACCATGGTCGACTACATGGGAGTCCAGTGACACTGCCAGTACGCCAACTGTTGGTCCCCAGATAGAAATTTTTGATAAGGTCTTATTTTATTGTGATTCTTTTGCTTGAGTCTCCCGATTAGCTAGCATTACAGACAGATGTGTTCAGATTGGCGCAGGAATAGAACTTGGGCTCCCAAGTAGTGGAATTATCTGTTTGTTACCATCATGGCTGGACCATTTTCCATGCATTTCATTTAATCTTCACAGCTGACTGAAGTAGAATACTATTTATTTCTTGGTGCTTTTTCAAAGATAAAATGGAGGCAAAGAGAAATAAAATAAATGAATGAAGTGCCAATTTGTGAGTGGTAAAACCTTATGTTATTCTTAATTCTCTAGAAAAATAACAATATTTTGATATTTTTCTGGATTGCAGGGGACCATCAGTGAGTGATGTAGCTTCAAGAACAAGAATGGGGCTCAATCAGAAGTGAATATGAGGGCTCTAGATGAAACTTAAATTTCATCACCAGCATCATTTATGTAATATTTATTTTCTGTCCATTTTGTAGTAGGCACTCAGTAAACAGGGATTTTTCTGAACTTATATTTCAAAGTGGCCTGGCCAATGGTTCAAGGAACTACCATGTCTGCCAACTGAAAAAAAAAAAAAAAAGAAGTTATTTCCCACTTAGGCACGCTTAAAGCTAGAAGGCAGGCAGAGTCATTGACATGATGAAAATACTATAACATTATTATAATCATATATAGATATTAAAATTTACTTCACTCTTATGGGCTGGGTTAAAAAATGGACATGAATGTCAGGAATTTTTTCTTTAAAAAATGTTATGTTCCCTTCTCACTTCACTTCTTGTCAAAAAAAAAAATGAGTTCGAAAAAATAAGATCCAATTAATGGTAAATATTCAGATAGTTAATATTTTTTGACTCAATTTATCATGAATCAATGTTTAACTGTTATAAATGATTCATCTAGAATAGTGGGATTTAATAAATGCCTCCCTATGTAAGTTAACATATTTGAGCCTAAATTAGCAGCAGATTTTGTTTTCTTACTACGTCTTAGAATGGAAGAAATCACAGAAGAGAGAATATTATTTTTTCTGATTTCATTGCTTTTGGGGAGATGGACCAAGGTAAAGCTACCTTGCTTTGTAGGAAAGAATACCACCATAAGAGTGAAGTACAGAACACAGAAGGGAATTAATACTGACACTGAAAACAAATTGAGGTCCCAAGGATATTTGAAATACATTTTCACCCCTTGTACTTTTGCCTTAAGAACAAACTAAGCAACTAAAAATAGCTAACCACTCATCATGTTCTTAATATTAATATGTTCATTAACATCATCTCCATTGCCAGTAACAACCTTTTCTTAGCATACTATGCCTAGATTATGAGGATATTGTCTGACATTGAGGGAAGGAGAGAAAATTAATACTGTCTGTTTTCCTTTCTTTGCATCCAATAAACAGAGTTGCATGTGTTTGTGTAAATGCATGTGGGCATGCACCCTTATTTACTTTAAGAATTTAGCAGGAAAATAAGTGTCCAAGAAGGTGTCTGCAAATTTAATCAACCAGAGCAATTGTCTAATTTGTCTGATCACTTCAATAGCACAAGAAAATTTAAAAAAAATCAATTGAAAAATAGTCATTGAGTGCCTTCCATGAGTCACTGTTATACACAATGCTTAGGATACCCAAGGATAAAGAAAATGTAGTCTTCGTCCTCAAGAAACTCAGTCACAACAGGAGCTATAGGTACCAGAAAACACTTAGAATAAGCCTGCTTCATATTAAGTAGCCATGATATGCAGGAACATGGGATATGGGAGGATGAGAGGTTGGAAAAACTATACAGGAGCCCATTCCAAGAATGATTTCATTCTAAGACTGAGAAGGTAATGATCATTGTATCCTCTTTTATCTATAACCAATAGTTTTTCTATAAAACAATCTTCCCTAGAATATTGATTTTTCTTATACTTCATTTGCATGTATTTCATCTCTAAAGGAGAAGAGAGCAGAGAAATTTTAGGAAGATTGTGAAACATAAATTCATTACTCACCCATGGATTTAGACTTTTTTTCATTTTAATGGAAATGGTACATTTTAAATTGTGTTTTGCTTTTCTGACTTTATGTTTCACAGCTTGCTATTTTCTATTCTCTAACTTTATCTCGGGGTTTGCGCAAGCTAGTTCTTCACTGTGAGTGATAATGAGCACTTGGCCTATGCAGAAGTGCTCTGAGGGGATTCTGAGTCTCAGAGACTTAGCGGATGTCTAATTGGTGCTGAGACGGAGGCTGTAAAGTGGTCTTGAAACCAGGGCACATGTCAATAGCAAGTAGTCAGCTCTGGGAGTTTCCTTTCCACAGTGCTATTGAGATGTGTGAAAGTATCACACGAACCCTGTGCAATAATCACAGCCCTGCTTACCTTGATTTTTCTGTTCCTCTTTTAATTTTCAGATGAAGTCCCAAGTTGAACAAGGTGTGTCAGTGGTGGGCACACTCTTCAGGAATAGAGACAGGACAAGGGTACTGTTGTTTTATTTTCAGGGTGCAATTCGGGAATTCGTTTCCTGTTTTTCTAAAATTATAAAACAATAACCATGACTGTTTTTTTGTTTGTTTGTTTTGGTGGTTATCACAATTGAAGCTTTGTTTCAAAAATTGGTTCCAGAGGCTGGCCCAGCCTTTGGCCTGAAGCTTAAAAGGGTTGGATCCCACATGGCTGACTGTCCAGTCCAAGTCTTGGACCCGGCACCTTGAGAAATGTTCCGGGTGCATGTACGTGCATGCCCTCAAACCTGAAGGAGGGAGAAATGGAGTAGAAGGATTTGCTTGTGGGGGTATTCTTTCTTTTCTTTCCTCTCTTTTTTTTCCTCTCTCTGGCCAACTTACATGCTTTCTGACACATTAAAAAATAAAGATCTATAGGGAAAAAAATGCAAGGTAGGTAGGGAGGGCCTACATCTGTGCTTCTTTAACTAATGGATGCAAACAGGTTTATTTTTCCTCTAAAATTTCTAATACATTGAGTTAATATATTAATTTTGTAAAATACAGTAAAAGTGCCCAGAAAAAGTAAAAATGCACATGAACTATATTCCTAATTTTTATTAGTATGGTCAACAGTCAAGCTGCTGTCAAGGTTTCTAAATGCTTGCTTATGAGTTCTCTGCTTCTTCCCACATTTCAGAGAAAGGCCCCAGTCTGTGAACCACGCTTGGCCTAACACTGGTTTAGAGTATTCTGAAAGCAGTTAGGAAATCACAGAGCAAATGATACAGTGAAAATAGAAAAAAAAATTGCTATACATAACACCTTGCTTAGTCAGGGCAACCATTGTTAGTGTGCATTAACCTAAGTTGCTTTCTGATTTATATAAACGTAGCGAAATTGTCTTGTAGGTACTAAAGGCATAGCTGCTGGTGGAATTCAGAACGGAAAAAGCTATTTGTATGTGTGCATGCACGCAGAGTTCAATTGAACGATAGCCCATAATCTTGGGGAAATTGGGATCCTCATGAAATTTTCAAAAGTAACATAAAAAGAAGCATATACTTTGAAAGGCTGGCAATACCATTTAGTTGTTTCCAAATTCATCTTTGTAAAACTTACAAATATAGGGCCAGGCAGTGGAGCAGTGGTAATGCAACTGGATGCATGTGGAAAAGGTCCTGGGTTTGTATCCTGAAATCTTCCTGAACATGCCTGGTACGCACACATGCCTGTGACCCAAGCCAGCTGAAACTGGAGGTAAACTGTGGTTTGAGACCCTCCTGGAGTGTCCTTCTCTCTCTCTCTCTCTCTCTCTCTCTCTCTCTCTCTCTCAAGGCATAAATAAAGAAATCTTAAAAAAAAATCAAAACTTAAAAATACAAAATGAAAGCCATCCTAGGGGGTTTCAATAACTAATATTGTTTTATCTTGAAAGCTTTTATTATTACTATTATTATTTTTCTCTTTTGCCTCTTTCACCAGCCAGCTTTTCTTCCTCTAAGTCCACTGTTCTGCCTCTTTTTAAGTGTATATTTCTCTTTATTAGGTGATAAAGAAAAGGCTAGTGGTCACTTTAGCCTCCATTCCCCTTTTTTTCCATAGCAATAGAAACTCTTGATTATAAAAGTTTTTCTTTGGTGCAGGAATTTACATTGAACAATGTTCTCTAGAGGCTCAAAACCAAGGTTAATTCTCACTGTAACCACATAGATATTATGATTTTTCATTTATTTATCTTTGAAACATAATTGAGTTATTCAGATAAACTTTTTTTGAAAAAATAATAAAAGATATGTAGCAAATTTAGAAATGCTTAAGTGTTTGAAAGAGATTAAAAGAGAAAACCTCTATTTTTCATGGCACAGACGGGAGCACATTAAAGCCAGGCCCTGAAATAATCCTGAGCTCCTCCATCTCCACAATTTTCACACTGAATGCTTCAAGGGAAAGTAGATCATCAAGGATTTTCCTAAAGGGAGAAGAAGGAAGTGAGAGAGACTTGAAATATAGAGTAAAATATATCACTTGCTCAAATCTTGGTTTCTAAAATAAAATTGTGATAGGCAGCTGAATTCACCTATATTTGGAATAGCGAAAGACATAAGAATTTATTTTATTAATAGTAATCTTATTTCCCTTATGTTTCTTTTTCTTTTTCTTTTTTAATTCCCTTTTCTTTTCATTTTTCTTTTCAATTTTTTAAAAAAAATATGCTTTATTTTGTATACAGTTTCAGCACCTGCATATTACAAGCTAGGAACTTCAGAAGTTTTGACTATGATGCATTTTCCATTCACAAATTATAAGATATTCTAATGAAAAGAAAATATAATAACAACACGTTAAGCAATTTTAAAAATTACTTTGATACATTCAATCACTGTATATCAATACAGCTTTCAAAATGAATTTTCCTATATGAATATACTGTTTATTAGTCTAGTTAAAGATATTATCATACATGTTATCACCAACGTATAATTTTCCATTTTTGTGTTTCTTAAATGTTTTGTTTCTTCCTTTTCCTCCTGGATTCCTTTCCTCTCCCCCTCACCCATTTCCCACGGTCTCTAGAATCTGCCATTGTTTTCTATGCTTATATCTTCCAGTCTTTCAGTTTCTGCCATGGAGTGTGGACCCTCCATGTATATTAAGTAGTGATATACAATATCTCTCTTTCACTTAGCAGTTATTTATTTAAAAAAAAAAAAAAAAAAAACATCAGCATGCTTCATTATTTCCCCCCAGAGAAGATATCTGAGCTACGGCACCTTTTTTCAAACTGAGTAGTAGACATTCTATACTTAAATATGCAAGCATATTATTTTCCAGGAGGCTTGAGTTGAAAAAAATTCAAACCATTAGAATTTATTTTATTATATAATGTGATTTTGAAAATTGAAGACGTGTTTACTTGGTGAACTAATTTCTTCCCACTCTTTTCTTGTTATTGCAAGGGCAATAACGCCAAACCTCATTCATATGGAAATGGATTAGAAACACATTAAAATGTTATTAGCCATACAGTGGAATTCAGTATGCAGAAAATTCTTACCAAGGCATGTATTTGTGATTAAAAAGTTCACAATATAATTTTTTATGTCCTTTTTCTGAGCAGGGGGTAATGCTTTAATTAGCTGTGAATACGCTCTATTTTTAACACCTCAGCACTAGGCTACACTATGCCATCATGCCTTTCAGCCCAGAAACCCAACATCGATGTGATGAAAATTGCACAGAATTGGGAATATTTGAATTCAGCACTGGCTCTTATTAAGGGTGAGACATAGTTAAGTGGATTAGCCTTCTAGAGACTCAACAAAATGAAATCAGGATTATTTATCTCCTAGTGACATAGTGAAGAGAAAGTGAAATATCTATGGACTATCTGGTACACAGAAAGCTCAAACACAAAAAGAAACAAATTGTCGTGCAGAAATAGGCAGACACTAAAAAAAGGAAAACAGATATTATCAAAGGCATGTGTTTGAGAATTTTCCTCATGGTGTGAACATCTAACCGTAAATTCCCTGGAGAGTGTTTTGAGAAATAGAAGTCCTACAAGAGTCTGGGAAGAAAAAAAGGAGTATTTCCAACAACATTTTAGAGATTCTGCCTGAAACAGAGAAGTTTAAATGTATTATTTATACCCTTTTCACATGTATTTGACTGAGTGATCTTTTCAGGACTTAATACATTAAATAAGATAAATTATTATTAAGAATTTTATGAGATATGGTTTGGGATATACTTCTATTTACCAGATTCTTATAAATGAAGTTTTTTCATTCATTCAAGTCTTTGAAATTGGAAATTAAAATAGGAGATAATTTGTTGATTCTTGTGAAAGCTCCTGAGAATAACGGTTTGGCAAGGCTATCTCATACATACATTAGGAATATATAAAATTAAAGAAGAGGCAATTTGTTAATTCAATGAGCACTTTTACCATAATTGATCTTGAGGAAAGTCTTAAGAATAAAGATTTGGTAATTATATACATATATAATAATATATACATGGGATATATAAATACACATATACATATATTCTACCTCATATATATGGGATATTTTAATATGTATATATACACTTCATACATATTTACATAAAATGAATATATACACGAAAACACACCATATATATATTTATATATATACATGTATATATATATACACACACGCACAGAGCCTCTATTAATTTATTACGTCTGTCTTTCCTATTTTCTAAATAATTAAAGGTAACTCAAATTTGGTTTACATAATGGTCATATATCCTCTGCACAATATACCCACTGAAATTAATAGCTAACACATTCTAGAAATGTATTGTCATTGTGCTAAGTGCTCTACAAATATGAGGATACTTCAAAAAGTTTGTGCAAAAATGAAATAAAGTATGCATTTATTTTAGTGCAAAAAATTGGATACCCATCCACAGTTTTTCCATAGTACTCATTTTTCATGAATTGTTTGAAACCCTTTGCTTGCATTCATTAAATCATCAAAGCAATTCTAGAGGGCACTTTCACCTGTTGTAATTTTACAGATTTGGAAATAGAAGCTTCAGAGAAGATAGAGAGCTCACTCAAAGTTGAGTATCTTGGGGAGTGATTGGTGCAGACACACCGAAAGCTGACCCCTGAATTAGTTATGTCTTTGTACAATACCCTCTTCTTGAGTGTAAAGAAAATCTGTAACTTGCTTCAAAACAATGGGCTATGACAGTCGCAAAAGAGTTTTGCCAATTTAATCCAGGCCTTTAAAAAATGATTTTGAAGGGTTAGCAGATGGCTTGTTGGTTAAGACACTGTACTTCCAAATGGCTAACTATTGTTCGAGTGCCAGATCTGGTAGCTTGAAACTCATGCTAGGAGAGTTGCATGCATGCCCAAAATGAAAAGAGAATAATCAAGAGGAGAATAAAGAAGAAGGGATTGTGGTGTTGCCATCTACCCTGGAAGTGATTTCTCATTTTTCTTCTCTCTGGGAAGCACATGCACCCTATGGCAGAAACATAAAATAATAATAACAATAATAATAAAACTGAGAAAATTAAAAAGGGTGATTATCTTGAAAAAGGATAGCTTAATTAGGAAAAAACTCTTAAAAGAAGGAATGGGGGACCAGCAGATGGCATAATGGTTTTGTCGTTGGACTCCCACGAAGTCGACTGTAGTTCGAGTCCTGGATCCGGTGATTTAAAAACTCATGTCAGGCACATCTATGTTTGTGTCCCAAATCCCAAGGAAACTGTAAGGACACAGTGGCTTAAAAGTCATGCCAGGCACCTGTGCACGTGTGCCCCAAATCCCAAGGAAAATGGAGAAGGGACTTCGGCATGGCCCTCACCCGTGGAGGTGATTTCTTGCTTCTGTTTCTCTGTCTCTCCAGTGAGCACGAGTGCCCTATAGCAGAAATCTCTTTCTAAAAAACAAAACAAAACAAAATAAAAACAGAGACTGAGGCTCTCCCTAGAACAAGCAGTTTTGCCTATTGACCTTGAAGAAGCAAGCCTCTTCTACAGCCACCAAGGATTAAATTCTACCAATGACATAAATGATCTTGGAAGAGGACACTGAACTCTAGAAGACAACATAGACCAGTCAAGTCCTTCATTGTGGTACTGAGATGGGATATACCCAGCTATTCTGTGCCCGGATTACTAAATAACAGAGGCTGGCAGACAAAAACTGTGTGATATTTCTACCACTAAGTGAATGCTATTCATTACCTAACAGTAAATGATTAATACAGTGATGAAGATGAGCATTGAACTCTGCTTTCCGAGTTTGCATTCCTGACCCTCGATATTCAGACTCTCAGAAATGCAGGTAGATGTCTGGTATCCTGTAGATGGACAAAGCTATTTATTTTGTGATCTAGATGTTTATGGAGTTCGGGAATGACAACACAGATAGTCACAAATGTAGCTTCTATCTTAGTCCATTGTTGCTGCTATCACAGATTATCTGAGACTAAATCATTGGTAAGAGACACACATTTAGGGACCAGCAGTTAGCATAATGGCTATGCTGCTGAACTCCCATGTAGCTGACCACGATTCGAGTCCCAGACCTGGTGACTTAAACTCACGCCAGGCATGTGGGTGTGTGTGCCCAGATCCTGAGAGGAGAATGGAGGAGAAGGGATTGCGGCGTGGCCACCCCCCCCTCCGGGTGGAGGGTGGAGTCTCGCTTTCTATCTCTCTGTCTCTCTCTGTCTTTCTGGCAAGAGCACACGCCCTATAGCAAAAACCTCTCCAAAATAGAAAAAAAAAAAAAAGACACAAATTCATTTTCTCAGAGTTTTGGAGTCTGGGAAGATCAAGATCAAGGCACCAGAAAGTTCTCTGCTTTCAATATGGGGCCTTGTTGTTGTATCTTGTGGAGAGGAGAAATTCTGTGTCCTCATGTCACAGAAAGAGTGGAAGGGGAAAGAGACAAACTCCCTCCTATAAATCCTTTTGTAGGGGTGTCTAACCTCATTCATGACAGTGATCTTCTCATGATTCAATCACCTCCTAAAGGCCACATCTCATAACACTGTTGCAATGAGTTTTGAGGTATTTTTTCTTTCTTTTTCCCTTTCTTTCTTTTTCTTTCTCTCTCTCTTTCTTTTTCTTTCTTTTCTTTTTTCTTTCTTTCTTTCTTTCTTTCTTTCTTTCTTTCTTTCTTTCTTTCTTTCTTTCTTTCTTTCTTTCTTTCTTTCTTTTTTCTTTGCTGTAGGGTGCATGCACTCACCAGACAGACAGAGATAAAAAATAAAATGAGAAATCCCCCCCCCCCACACACACACACACACTAAGGGGATGGCCACACCACAATCCCTTTTCCTCTCAGGATTTTGGGTGTGTATATACACATGCCTGTCGTAAGTTTTAAGCTTCTTGGTCTGGGACTCGAACTGTGGGCAACTATGTGCAAGTCCAGCAACCTAACCATTACACAGTCTGCTGGTTCTGAGGATTGAGTTTCAACATGAATTTTGAGGGGGACAAAAACATTCAAAACATAGCAATATTTTATATGTGTGCTCGTTTTGTTTTTGTTTGTTTTTCTGTACTTAGAGATGTTTACGGGAACTACTGGATAGGATCAGATGTAGAACAAAAGTAATAAAATTTATTTTTTTGGCCCTTAATTACTTGAATGTCCTTGGAAAATTTATGTTTTCCCCTGCCTTAGTTTTCTTTTTGACATTGGGAGTCTTTTATTCATTTTCCAGCTTGAAGCGAAAGCTATTGATTGTGCTAAACTATCGTGATTACAAAAAAAAAGACTTCTCTCAAATGACAGGCGGTTATGAAATATTACCTCACAGATCTAAAATCCATTTAGGACTTATTTAAGGAGTGTCTACCATATCGAGTGCTATTAATCGTCAGAAATTCCTTAGATAGATGATTCTTCTTCTTAACAAGCTGTAAGAGAAGCTAGTGAGTTGCCTCACTTGCCTCATGACCATAAGACAAAAACTCAAAAGTTTTGATTTATTGGGCTATTAGATAAAATCTGGCTTCTTCTGGGTCTTTCAATCCATATTCATGGGCCACACATTTTCAATATGTTAAGGAAGAAGGAAAAATGTTCAATAATTTCAATTCTTTGTTTCTGTATTTTACCAGATGATGACATATAAAATATAACTACCAGAAAAACAAGGCAGTGAGTCTCTGTGTTTATTCGTGGCTCCTCTTTAGGGAGCTTAATTTTTAAAAGAAACAGAAGTTTAAATTTATCTTCAACCCACCACCCCATATAAACGTATCACGGTATATCCCAAGAATTTAAGAGCATTAATCCTCTCTTGTCAGCCTTCCTCTCTAAACATACTTTACAGAGAACTGCTAATTTCATTTTCTTTCTGTTTAGTTTCATTTCTTCCTTCCTGAGATTTCTGTTTAAAAGAGCTTTTAACAGTCCTCACTCGCATATGGTGCATCTGCGTGTAGAGTAGGCAAACCAGCTTGAGTACAACAAGAATAAAAATAAACCACACGGAACCAAACTCCCAACTTTTTGGGAGGTCCACAATAGTGCATGGTGCTGCTTTTCTGTCTTTCTTTTTTATTTATTTATTTCTTTGCACATCTCAGTGATTCCTGTTTGAAACCAGGAATGGAATCCTCCCAAATACCCAAATACATTAAGAATGATGGCATTGTTCTTCAAATCAAAGTATCCAATGAGACCTACGAGTTTTAGAAAGTACTTTATCTCATGAGATTTGCAGGCTCTTTGCCTAAACAAAAACCTGCAGCAAAAGATGAAAATTACTGGTTATGCTTTTCTACAGGATGAACTTGACTATTTTTTTTTAACATTAAATTATAAAAAGACAGACACTAAACACAGCAGGCCACAGAGTAAAGAGCAAAGCCCCCAAACCCAAATATTTAAGTCTTAGCTACTCAAGAAGCCATGGAAATAAAATGGAGTTTCCTAGTGAAATCCCTTCGGCATTATCTTCTTGCTGAATGTTTTCAAAACACACCTTGAACAGTCTTTATCCCCAAGGACTGCTTTTCTCTAGTTGATTTATATGTTTACACATGTTCAACTACTCATTGTATTGTCTGTTATGAGAGGAAATTCATACCATGCGTAGGGTTTGGGTGCAGGTGATCTGCCAGACCGATTCAAGATGTGGTACAGGATGCTTTCACGTCTGGATGATATTTCAGTTTGTGTAGAAAGAGTGAAGAAAAAGTACAAGGAAAGAAAGAAAGAATTTATGCAGAGTAACTTTCCTGCTCTGAACTTGCAAACACATGTTTCAAGTCCTGGCAATATCTCTGCTCTTCACTACCTGAATAATAATAATTCAGAAAACTAATAAAGAGTATTAGGTATGCACAAAGCAAGTAGGAAACCCAGAGCAACTGGAGCTTGTTCTTGGGGGTTTATAATGTTGATGGTGTGATAGGGGCCAGCTCCATGACCGAGTGGTTAAGGAAGTCAGATCCCATATGGCTGACCACAGTTCAAATCTCAGTCCTGGCATTCTGAAAATCATGTTGGACACGTGTGTTTTTGCACAAAATCCTGAGAGGATAAAGAAATGGACAAGGAGACCAGTAGTTGGCATAATGGCTATGTCTCTGGACTCCCATGTAGTCAACCACAGTTCGAGTCTCGGACCCAGTGGCTTAAACTCACGTGTGTGCGTGCATGTTCAAGATCCTGAGAGGAGAATGGAGGAGAAAGGATTGTGGCGCGGCCATGCCCCCTGGAGGGTGATTTCTCCCTTTCTGTTTCCCCGTCTCTCTCTGGCTTTCTGGTGAGCACATGTGCCCTAATGCAAAAAACATCTTCAAAAAATAAAAAATAAAATAATAAAAAGAAAGAAATGGAAGAGAAGGGACTGGGTGTGACCACATCCCATTGCAAAGTGCTTTCTCCTTCTCACTGTCTCACTGTCTCTCTGTCTCTGTTAAGCATATGTACCCTCTGGCAATAATAAATAAGTGAATGAATGAATAATATATTGAGTCACCTTAATGAGAGAATCATCACATTCTTTCTATCAATCATAGATGTGACAGAAGCTTCAAAGAACAGATGGGACTTTGTGAAAGGAAGAGACTTTTGATTTCAAGAGAATGAAGGGAATGAGAAGCTAATCCAAGGATTAGGAATTAGGTGGATAAAGTGAAAAACAAAAAAATACCAGTTGGCAAGAAGACAACTCTCACTTGAGTTCCTGATGAACTAGGA
>NW_006159760.1:2068663-2086483 GCF_000334495.1 Tupaia belangeri chinensis
CTGCTGAACTAGGATAGAGATTGCAAATTCAGATTTCTTACGTGGTGACAGAGTTAATTTAAATAAAAAGAACAAGCTTTGAATGTCACTTCCTAAAGGCACTCACCTTAACAAAAATTACTTATTGTAATAGAAATATGGGTTACCTCCACAGAAAGACAACTCCTGGGGCCAGTGGGTGGCATGATAGTTAAGGTGCTGGACTCCCACAAGGGTGTTTGTGGTTTGAGTCCTAGACCTGACAGTTTGAAAATCGTACCAGGCGTGTGTGTGTGCATGCCCCAAATCCGGAAAGCAAAATGGAGGAGAAGGGATTATGATGTGGCCATCCCCCTATGTGAGATTTTTTCCTCTCTCTACCACTCTGTGTCTCTCTCCAGCAGGCACACGTGGCCTATGGCAAAGCAAACAAACAAAAATAAGCAAATAAGAAAAACTCCTTCCCTTTTATATTTTCACTTCTCTCTCTCTTTTCTGTACAAAGACTCAGATTAATATTTGCTCTTTGAAAAAAATCAATTGTCCAGACATGTGGATAAACCACCTAGACATTAGACCTCTCATCAGGAGACACTATGGCCCAGGGAGCCAGCCTGACTGGGCTCCTCTGTCCACTCTTCCCATGGATGCAGCTGGTATTGTTGGGTCAGTCTTTCTAACAGCTCTCTGTGGGCCAAATGATGCACACGTATAAGCACAAATGCCCTCCTCAGCCACCAGGCTGCAACTTCCGATGCTAAAGAGAAGGGTGCTGTAGGAATGTAAAGAGAACTTTTTGAACGTTAATGGAATTAGTCTTCAGGGTTCAGTATAACATTTCAGATCCAGGCTCCTACACAGAACCCAGATTTGATTCATTTGGTAAATGCTAAATTCATTCTATTTGCATAGCATGTTCTCTAAAGCATTTTCAATTGGAACTGATTTTGTATTTGAGAGAGAATAAAGAATGTATTCTGGCAAGCTGATATTTCCGTCTGTGAAGAGCTGCCTTTCCAGGGGGTTGACAAACACCCATCTTGGCCCTTCAGCATTTTTCTATGTGCTGAATGGGCTTTGGGAGCATAGATCACTTTTATTGCAGCATGCAATATGTTTGATAATAAACTTTTAAGCTCTGTTTATTGGGCTACACATACAAAACCATTACTTTCTTGGCTAACACCAATACCTTATCTAATGGGAAAGATAAAGAGTGATTTCAGTACGAAACTTTAAAGAGCATTTGATACTTGGAAGAAAAGAGTAATCAAATCACCTAATATTTATTTTCTCCTGTGTGCCTGGCATTGTAATATTGATTGATGCTGCCTTCTACTCACCTCATACATAAGCATGTTGTCCGTGTGTGTGTGTGTGTGTGTGTGTGTGTGTGTGTGGTGAGCTTTAAATAATTGTTTCCTTGGCATTAGAGAAATAGATTTTACTGCCTGAGCAAAAAAATATCTGATAATTGCAGGAGATTTCAGAAGGACAGTGAAAGGAGAAAAAAAATTTTCTTTTGATGCTACAATATTTAAAGCTGACTGATTACTTGATAATTTATGAGCAGTTGGCCTCATTTAAATATAGACCTGACAAATAGGGAGTATATTTTAATGCTAGATGGGAAGTAAAATGCATATAATGCTTCATTATTCCCAATATATTTTTACTTTCACTATATCATTTGATATATAAAATGGCACAGTGAACCCTGGTAGGAGAGTGGTGTGTATGTGTGTGTGTGTGTGTGTGTATGTGTGTGTAGAGGCGTTCAGTAATCATTATTCCCATCTCTCAATGTGGTCATTTAGCAGAGTTTGAAGGATGTACTTCCAGGACCATGGCTAGTTAGTGGCAGAATTGAACCTCTTGATTTCCTTGGCTCATCAATTCATATTATAATAACAAATCCCGTTGCCTCTCCAGTATTCATAAGACACATGTCCTGTTGTGCCATTATGTGTCTGCTAATGCTTTACCTGGAATTCTACCCATTCCCTGACTGATCTAAGAACTTCTTTAGAAACTATCGCCCTTGTCAAAAAGATCAGTTCAAGGTGGATTCAGAGAAGTGAGTGAAAGCTGAAGTTTGCGTCTTGCGATGGCAGGGGCAGACAAGCTCTGCTCCATTCACAAAATAGAAGTGAGAAGATGAGAGAGTATCTGGCCTGGAAGCTGTTTCTGTGGCCCTATTGAAGCCATAAATGATCTGCCTTGAGTTGAAACTGAGTCTTTGCAGGCTAAGAGGGATTACCGTTGGGAGTAATGGGATAAGTACATATTCACACTGTTGGTTACAAGTCTTGTCTTTCCTATCTACTTATTATTCATATTTTCTTTTATTTTAAGTTAAAAGAGCAAATTAGGGGGAGAGTAGGTGGCATAGAAGTTAAGGCGCTGGACACCATGTAGTTGACCTTGGTTTGAGTCCTGGACATAGGAGCTTGAAAGTCATGCCAGATACATGTTTGTGCTGCTCAAAATCCTGAGAGAAGAATGGAGAAAAAGAGACAGAGAAGTGGTCATCACCCTGGGGGGGCATTTATCGATTTCTGACTCTGTCTCTCTAGAGAGCACACAAGCCCTATAGCAGAAATATCTCTTTCAAAAAGAAAACAACCAACCAAACAAACAAAAACAAAACCAACAAATTAAAGACCAGGAGATGGCCTGGAGGTTAAGGTGGCTGGATCCTGCATTACTGAAATTTGAGTCCCAGAAATGATAGCTTCAGGCATGCAGTGGGCGTGTGTGCATGTATGCCTCAAATACTGAAAGGAAGAAATGGAGAAGGGATTGTGACATGACCATCCCCCATGCCTGGTGCTTTCTCATTTTCTTTCTCTCTCTTGCACTCTATCTCTCTCTGGTGAATTTGTGCACCTCCTAGCATTTTTTTTTTAAGAATGATCAATTCTCCTTGTAACTTAAGCCATTTTTGGTTATAGTTTTTATTATTCATAGCTGAAAGAACCCTAAATAATGCAGAGAAGTTACACCCACAGAAATCAAATTTTAACTCTCACTTTTTTTTATAGAAAAAAATGTAGAAGGAAGAGATATTTACAAGCATCATGGGGAAACTTTACTCACGTTATCCCAAAAATACTTTAAAAATGTTGATGCAGAGAAGAGAAACACATACTTCTGGAAGTTTGGGAAATTCTAGGTTAAAGAAGTAGGTTTGTTTTCATGTGTCAAATTGTGTAGAACATGGAATTGGAAAGGGAGACATTTTCTCAGCTACTTCTCACAGTCCAGCACTGCTCTTACTATAGGGAGTAGGGGTTTTGTGAGCAATAAGACACAGTGCTGACATAGACACTGGCTCACTATGGGAGCATTCTCAGCCAGAGCAAAGTTGAGAGTTCTGGGAAGAACTTTGAGTGCAGCTGCCACCAACCCAGGAGGTTGAGGGCTGGCAACTTAACAAAAAGACGTTAAAGCTATGACATGAGAGTGTAGCAGCTATTTTCTTTTGTGAGGATTTTTCTCCCCTTTGGTAAGTTTTTTGTGGATGGTTGCCAAGAACTGTGAAGGACCTGAGATGTTTTTCTTGCTTGCAAGCTAACCAGTTAACATGGGACACTTCTTCGAATGCTTGCAGAACGTTAAACTCCAAAGTCATAAATGACAAAGGAGTTTGTTAGAACAAAACAACTGGTATAAGCGACAAGTAACTTTGTCCCCAAGTCTCACAGGGGCAATGCAGAGAGGCTCAGATAAATGCTGTACCCCCAGTAGGTTTCCAGAACACCTGGGACATTCCAAACGTATAAATCTGTTAGGTTTGAATAATGATTTGTCCCTATCTAAGTGGGCAGTGGATGAATGCCCCCCAAAACTTTATGTGTTGGGACACGACTATATTGTAAAAGTGTTAAATGAAAAGTTAACCCTGCAAGGTGTCCCAAGGTTGAGCTTCTGGCTCTGATATAGTCATTAGGGTTCTGCTATGACTGAGTTATCATGTGTATACACAGAGAGGTTGTGAGGCAGGCAGAGTCCACATGGACACAGACCAGGACAAGAAAAGAATTTTGGACAGTTATTCTGCCTTGCACCATGTTGTAACCTCAACAGAAACTGGTCCTTGTATCATGGACCTCCAAATAATGAGTTGAAAACAAACAAAGAAACAAACAAACCTCAATTTCTTTATAAATCATTTAGTTTCAGGTATTTCTGTTAGCAAAATATTAATGAACCAAGACAGGAGCCCAAATATTTTACATAGGGTAGTAAACAAATCTGCCTCTCCTCTAGATAGAGAGGCTGTACCTTCTAAGGCCATTTACTATCCAGGCTTTCCTGAAAACATAATCCAAAGTGAAATGGAGATCATGTCTATGATAGTTAATTTTGGAAGCCAAGTTGACTGCATTAAGGGATACCCAGATAGCCAGTAAACTATTATTTCTGGATGTGTCTATGAGAGACTTTCTGAAGGAAATTTGCATGTGAGTCAGTGAAGTGAGTGAGGAGGCCATCCTCCATGTGGGTAGATACCATACAAATTGGCTAGAGATCAGAATAGAACAAAAAGACTAAGAAAGGTGAATTTGTTTCCTCTCTACTGAAGCTGGGACACCATTCTTTTTCCTGCCTTTGGATATCAGAACTCCAGGGTCTCTAGCTCAAGTCTTGTACCAGTGGTCTCTTGAGATCATGAGCCTTTGGCTTCAGACTAAAGTGTTGCTTCAGTGTTCTTGGTTCTGAAGCTTTGGCCTTGGGCTGAGTTACACCACTGGCTTTCCTGGCTCTCTAGCTTGCAGAAGGCCTGTGGTGGCATATCTTAGCCTCATTAATCATGTTAGTCAAGTCCTCTAATGAAACGGCTTTCATAATTCATCAACGTATCTATGCATCTATCTTTCAGTGAATCTATTGGTCTCTCTCTGAAGAACCTTTAACACAGTATCTCTGCTCAAAAGATACATAGCACTACAAATGATTCATAGAGTATTGCTCCCCACCTTATTTCACAATATTGTTAGAGAATCTTACATCAAGCTAGAGGATGTTAAATTATGTAGGTTTACACACTTTAAAAAATATCAATTATAATTCAAGTAAAGTTGGTCCTCTCTATCTGAGGTTCTGTATCCCTGGAATCAATGAATTGAGAATCAAAAATGTTATGCTCTTGCAAATATGTACTATGTAGTTTATTTATTTATTTATTTATTAGAAAGATTTTTGCTATAGGGCATGCACACTCACCAGAGAGACAGAGAGATAGAAAGCAAGAAATCACCTCCCAAGGGTGATGGCCACACTGCAATCCCTTCTTCTCCCATGATCTTGGGCACACATGCACAGGCATCCAACATGACTTTTAAGTCACTGGGTCTGGTACTCGAACTGCCGTTGACTATGTGCTCTCTAGCTTGCAGAAGGCCTGTGGTGGCATATCTTAGCCTCATTAATCATGTTAGTCAAGTCCTCTAATGAAACGGCTTTCATAATTCATCAACGTATCTATGCATCTATCTTTCAGTGAATCTATTGGTCTCTCTCTGAAGAACCTTTAACACAGTATCTCTGCTCAAAAGATACATAGCACTACAAATGATTCATAGAGTATTGCTCCCCACCTTATTTCACAATATTGTTAGAGAATCTTACATCAAGCTAGAGGATGTTAAATTATGTAGGTTTACACACTTTAAAAAATATCAATTATAATTCAAGTAAAGTTGGTCCTCTCTATCTGAGGTTCTGTATCCCTGGAATCAATGAATTGAGAATCAAAAATGTTATGCTCTTGCAAATATGTACTATGTAGTTTATTTATTTATTTATTTATTAGAAAGATTTTTGCTATAGGGCATGCACACTCACCAGAGAGACAGAGAGATAGAAAGCAAGAAATCACCTCCCAAGGGTGATGGCCACACTGCAATCCCTTCTTCTCCCATGATCTTGGGCACACATGCACAGGCATCCAACATGACTTTTAAGTCACTGGGTCTGGTACTCGAACTGCCGTTGACTATGTGGGAATCCAGCGATGTAACCATTACACCATCTGCTGGTTCCATGTACTACGTAGTTTAGCTCACAATGGTTGTATCTATACTGAACATATATAGACATTTTCTTGTCAGTGTTTTCTAAACAATTCAATGAAAGTACTATTTACACAGTATTTGCATTATGTTAGAATATATAGGTACTCTCTACATGTTTAGAGTATATAGGAGGATGTGCATAGGTAATATGAAAATATTATGCCTTTTAATATAAGGCACTTGAGCATCCAAGGATTTTAGTATCTGTGGAAGAGTCCTGGGACCTCTGAGGAAACCAAAGAATGACTGTATAAAATAAATATCCATGTGTCTGTACAGATATAAATAAATGATTGCATACATTATATATAGGGGAGAAGAAACAAATCTTTCTTGTAGACGAATTCAAAATAATTTATTATATACTCTAATGTCAGGGAGGGGAGAGCATAATTTTGTACTCCTTAGGAATAGATGTTGCAAATTCCATTCAAAGTTTAAAGAAAGGCGAATGGAAGAGGAAATTACAGTGGAGAAAACAGATCACCTCTTCTGGGTGATAAATGCCAACAATAGTAATTTAGCTATGTTTGAATGTCTGCTTCAAAACATGTTGAAATTTAGTTGAAATGTAACAGTATTGGAAAGTGGGGTCTTTAAGAGGTGATTAGGCTCCGAGGGCTCTCATAGGTCACTGCAGAAATTAGTTAAGGGAGATTCCTAACAGAAGGATGATTTCCTCTGTCTTGAGCTGCTCTTGTGCCCTCATCTGATGCTGGTACTATGATCTTGCACTTCCTAGCTTCAAAATCATGAACTAAAGAAGTTCATATTACATATAAATTATCCTTTCTGAAGTATTCTGTTACAGCTGCAGAATACAGAATCAGACATACCATGTTGTTAATATGATGCAAACTGCATTTCACTTCTGAGGTTTTCTTCCACTAATACATGACCCCAATCATCTCATGAGAAAAAAACATGAGAAAAATTCCAGTGAGGATTACCACACACAATACCCTGTCAGTACTCTTCAGTACTCTCAAAGTTACTGCAAATTTGAAAAGTCTATAAAACTGCTTTAGCCAAGAATAAGTTAAGTAGACATGACAACTTAATATAATATAATGTGGTCTGGCTGGAATCCTGAATCAGAAAACAGAAATTAAGTTAAAACTAAGGAAATTTAATAAATGATGGATTTTTGTTAATAATAATGGATCAATATCAATCATTTCATTAATTGTAACACATGTATCATAATAATGTAAGATGTTCACAGTAGGGGGAACTAGATATGAGGGTACATATAAATTATCTGTACTGGCTTCTCAACTTTTCTGTACATCAAAACTGTTTTGTAAAATAACATTTATTAAAAAGTAATGAGTCCTCTTATGTCCCAACAATTTTATTTTTAAGTTTATAAGCAACAGCAATTTCTACATATATTTATGTAATACATGTGCAGTAATGTTTATAGCATTACTAACATTTAAAAGTGCCAAGCTAAAAATAACCCCCAAATCTTCCAATCTTATAATGAGAACATATACTGTAAGATATTTATGAGAAAAATATGCACCAATAAAAGTAAATAAACTATGTAACATCATAAGTAAACCTCACAAAATGTGTAAAGTAAATCACTTTAAAAGGTGCATACTCTAAGACTCAATCTATATCAAATCAAAACAAATAAGACTGATTTGCAGGATTGTAAGTCAGGAGTGTGTGGTCACTCTTGGGGTTGGGGTGCATGGATCTTGAGCCTACAGGTGCTGCTAATATTCTTTTTCTTAATTGGGGTGCTGATTCCAAGAATGTTCAGAATGTAAAACGTAAGCAGTTGGTACTCAAAATATGTGCATTTGTTTTGTATGTGTGTTATATGTCAATTAAAAATTTTCTTAAATTTTAATATCATATTCACAAGAGGTTGAAAGATGGTTATACCTGGGGCATAACGATTACTGGGTTATTCTCCGATACCTTGGTTTGAGAAGCTTTTAGACAATTAAGTTCTGCAATGACGGGAAATAGTAATAGGAAGAGAACAGATTGAAAACAAACAAACAAAACAAAACGAAGGAAAACAAGCAAAAAAGGCAAGGGAAAGGAGAACCTTGGGAATAACATGAGAATGTCGACCTATCTTTTGAATTGAAACACTATTTTTTGCTTTAATTCCCTGAAATGAGGGCTAGGAATGACAGCAAATAGAAAGAGAAATGACAAATGGCTACGCTCATGGATGCAGGGTTGAACAAGCTTAGGGAGAGTGACTGAATGCATCCCTAGTTTTTACAAAGGGATAATAGCTTCATAAATGTAATGAGCGAAAAGCAGCTGGCATGCCACCATTATCCAGTCCATAGGCCTTCACTAGCAGTTATGTGATAAGCAAACAAGCACTACTTATTGAGAGGCAGTATAAAACGTGAACTCTAGAACCAAATTCCAAGTTCTCATCCTGGCTCCACTACTTAGTAGTTCAGGGCCCTTGGATATATAATACAATAATTCTGTAGCATGTTTCTTCTTGAATAATTGAAGTACTACCAATACCTTTGTAATAGTGAGCTTATGAGGAATAAATGTAAACTCTTTTTGTGCTAGCTATAATCATACACTGAGACCTGCAAATTAATTTGTTAAATCATAGAACAAGCATATTAACATGTAAATTTTATCCTTATTTTTTTATAACACAGGACATTGGGATAGTATCATTAAAAAATTTACCTAAGGTCGCACAGCGTATGAGTGGTGCAACAAAATTTCAATTTCAAATGTGTGCCACTCTCTTTCTCCAATGCCCTCCCATTGTCCCCAATACCCTAAAAATGCTTTTAAGTATCAAATTATGTTCATTTAGGATAGATCTAGCCTGTCGTATTTTAAAGATCTCTGTAACCACTATTAGGTTGTGCTTTTCAGAACATATTTGCTATTATTTTGGGGAAGTTATAAATGCTAGCTCATGCAATCTCTTATTCCAATAAATAGGAGCTATCTTTTTTTTTTTGCATCCTCTCCCTTTGTGGTAATGAAAATCAATGCTCATTATCTAAAGTATAAAAGGCTTTTGTTATATGAAAAGCAGCTATTAATTTTAGAAATGATACAACACTAAATCTAAAATTTTACATAGCCAAGAGCAAATTGAGGGGCCTTTGGCCATGCAATCTCATTCTCTATGGATGATATCTGATTTCTCTACATCTCATTTTACAATTCTTTCCTTATTATACGAAGCCATGCAAAATCTTGAAAGGTCATCAATTACTTATTTACAAAGTGTTTTCTGACTACTGGGTAAATTGGCTTTGACAGTGCAGTGAGTCTTTTTCTGCACCTTTTCATTCTAGTTGCTATGAGGACATACACTTTTAAGAAACAGATAGAAATTTGGATTTTATTTTTACTTGGTAGTTTTGACAAAAACAAAAATAAACAAACAAACAATAAATCCTTGTGTCTGTCATCCAAGAAAAAAAAAAGTTGAAATCACAAAATGTCAAGTTAATATCTAAATTTCCACAAATGTAGATTTTTTTTGTTTTTAATTTTGCTAGAGGGCACGTGTGCTCCCCAGAGGGAGACAGAGGAGGCAGGATGTGGGGAAAGAGGAATGACCATGGAAATGCCTTTTTCTCTATTTGTCCTTTTGGGATTTGGGGCATGCACGCACATGTACCCAGTTTCTTTTTCAAGCTACCAGGTCCCAGACTAAACCACCCAGTCAGACAGCTGGATCTGGCCTCCGTGTGCCACTGTCTGGCTCAAAGCTCAGAGGTTTTTTAACTGAAGAATTGTACAGAAAATCAGCTCAGTTGGGACCAGCAGTTAGCGTAATGGCTATGTCGCTGAACTCCCATGTAGTCGATTGTGGTTCGAGTCCCAGACCCGGCAGCTTAAATTCATGCTGGGCGCTTGTGCATACATGCCTAAGATCCTGAGAGGAGAATGAAGGAGAAGGGAATGCGGTGTGACCATCCCCTGTGGGGAGGTGATTTCTCTCTGTCTCTCTGTCTTTCTGGAGAGTACACATGCCGTATAGCAAAAAAAAAAAAAAAAAAAAAAAAAAAAAAAAAAAGAAAAAAAAAAGAAAGAAAAGGAAAAGAAAATCTGCTTGGTCTAGTGGCGCAGTTAGTGGTAAACTGAGCTCTAGTAGTCAGAGCCCCTGGTTGGCCTGAAAGTGTGCATGTACATAAGCATATGCCCATATCCTGAAATATTGAATGGCTGGAGAAAGGGGATTATGGCATGATGATATCCTGTCAAGGATTCTTTTCTCTCTCTTACATGCATGTGTACCTGCTTTATATTATGAGTAAAATAAATAAAGAGATTTTAAAGAAAATTTGCTTGAGTGCATGAGTTTTTATTGCTATACTTTTGCCAAAATCAGGAAAAAAATTTATTTATTTATTTATTAATAACTTATGTAAGTAAGTCTTATAATTTAGTATCAATACAGCAGATTCATTTTTTGGCTAATGCGCTTCATAAGATCATTCACATTTCTGTCGTTACCTTTATAACGCAATGTGGAACTAGCCTTACCTGGTGCCTCACTGCACTGTTTCAAAGTGCTTATACTGCTATTACGTATTTATAGATGTCAGCCTAGAATTGTTAGTAAGTCCTGAATGTCTCTAGTCAGGAAGGGTGCTTGGTAATGCTATACGAGAAGTAAGTCAGGACACAGACTATTAACAACCCAGACTCTCATCTGAGATCCAGAAAAAATTATATTTTAGAAGCTATGGAGTGTTTGAAATAGATGTCATCATAGAAAAACTGCAAAACAGCTTACAGCCAGCTCTGACCCTGACTGCATTAAAGTCTTCCCACATGTCACAAAATAAGACAAACTTTCTCTGGAAGGAGATAACAACACCCTGAGCATGTACAATTTCTCACATGAAATTTTCAGCATTCGATCAAAAATTACTAGGCATTCAAAAAATAAGACAAAAAAATAATAGAAGAAGACAGACAACTGAGTTAAGTTACTGAAAGTATCATGGAGTACTTTAAAATAACTGTAATTTATATGTTCAATAAAAAAGGGGACACACATTAGTATTTTTTTTTTGATAACTGAAGCCAGTGAAACATAATCAAAAGGAATTTCTAAACTCAAAAATATGGTAATTGAAAAGCAAAATTCAGTAAAAGCGTTGAATAATAATTTGCAGATATGGTTACACAATTAGAAGACAATGTTCTAAAGTTAACAGTTCTCCATCAACTGAATCACAGATTCACTACTATAACAATCGAAAACTTTCAACAGGTTTTGAATTTCTGTGTATGTGCATTGTGTATGTGTGTGTATGTATAAATTGATAAGCTGATTTTAAAATATACATGGAGAGCCCGCAGATGGTATGAAGATTAAGGCAGCTCAATCTCAGGTGGCTGACTATTTGGTTTGAATCCTGCACCCAGCAGTTTGAGAAATATGCTGGGCATGTACATTTACAGGTCCTTAATTCTGAGAGTAGAACAGAGATGAGGGATTGTGACATGGCTATCCTCCTGGGGAGTGCTTTCTCTTTCTCTCTCTCTGTTGCTGTCTGTCTCTGGTGAGTATGCATGCTCTATAACATTTTTTTAAATTAGTACATGAAAATAAAAATAGAGAACACCAACACAGTATTAAAGAATAATAAAATCAATAATAAAATCTCCCAGGGAATGGCCATGCCGCAATCCCTTCTCCTCCATTTTTCTCCAGGGATCTTAGGCATGCACACATGTGCCAGCTTGAAGATCAAGCCACTAAGTCCCAAACTGGAACTGCTGTCAACCATGTGGGAGTCTAGCCATGTAACTGCTAGGACATTTGCTGGTCCCAGTGATACTAAGATTTAAGCAGTTTTCTATGCTAAGTTTCAATCAAATGTTCATTAAAAAGTCATATTCAATTATTTGCCACTAATCCATTCCAGTATACTTTATATGTCTGCTGAAAATATTCAGTAATCATGGAGGGAAAGCATGTTTCTTGAGACCAAATAATAGTAGAAAGGTTTAGGAAGGAGATGTCTGCAACTGAATCCATTTGAGGCAGTGAACAGCATGAATTGCTCCTTAGAGTCTTGGAAACCATGAAGGCTTTTAAAAGGCTGCAGTTAGAATAGGTGGACAGTTAGGTACCACATGGCCAACTGCACAGAGTCCTAGTCTGGAACTAGGTGGCTTCAAGAACACCCAGGTGCATGTAGTACATGCCCCAAATCCCAAATGGAAAAGAGACCATGGCGTCATGGTCTCACATGGCAGGTGCTTTCTCACTTTTCCTTTCTCTCTCTCTCTGTCTTTCTCTGGCAAGTTCACAAGACCACTAGCAAATTAAAAAAAAAAAAAAAAAAAAAAAGGTTACCATTAGCATAACACAGCAAGAGTCTCACTGGGTATGCTTACATGCCAGTGAGGAGGCTTGGAGATAGCACTCCTGCTCTCTTCAAGGTGCCTGTTTCCCTAGACATTTAGAGGAAGCAGAAGACAGTGAGAAGACATTTTCTCTGACAAGGAGAACATCTCTGTGGGAATCTCAGCACAGGGATTTCCATGCCCTTGATTGGTAACAATAAATGTGCTTGTCCTAACATGAGTGCTTGGCCACCTGGAAGTGTGCCCCAAGCATCCTCTTGAGTGACAGTCTCAGATGGAAGGCTGGGAACAGGTCACTTCAACAGCTGTAAATGAGCTGCCACCTTAATTGGAAAGTGGGGACAAGGTATTGGATACACAGAAACAAAAATCTAATTACCACTGTTGGAATTTGTCTTAACACATTTTAACAATCTCATTCTTGAGCAAAATGACAGAGAAAGTGTCTTACTCCAGATAGCAGAGGAAAACTCGTTGATGTTTTAGAAACTTAGAATGCATAAACGTTATCACCAAGGTTGGCAGATTCGAAGATGAATTTGTTCACTGTATTTTGCTTTCATTCTCCTGCTCACAGATAGGCCTTGTTTTCATTTGTTTGTTTATTTGCTTTTCACTTTGAGGGGAAGTAGTTGGATGAATTGATGAATGCAGATAAATTAATAGATTAAAACAAAATGAAATGTAAACCAGAATCCACCCCTTACTGACACCCTGATCTGAGAAACAAAACAAAAACCCATGATTTTTTTTTCAGGAGAAAGTTTTGCTATAGGGCATGTGTGTTTGCCAGAGAGAAAGAGACAAAGAGACAGAAAGCAAGAAATCACCTCCCTAAAGAAGAAGGTCACACAATCCATTCTCCTCTTGGGATCTTGGGCACACATGCACACCTGCAATGTGAGTTTTAAGTCACCACTCCAGGATTCTACCCTTCAGACATGTAACCATTCTGCCAGCTGCTGAGCCCCCTGAGTTTTTAATCTACAAAATGGCCAAAATTATTATTAGGGAACAAACTAATTTTATAATGCTAATGCTATGAGTACAAATAAGGTAGTACATACGGAAACCTCTTCAAGATGGAAACAACTATTGAAACATCACTAACAGCATGTACAACCAGAATTTTTGTTGTTGTTTCATTTTGGTTTGTTTTTCATTTTGTTTTTGTGTTTTTTTGTTTTGTTTTCATGTTTTTTGTTCTTTTGTTTTGTTTTTATCTACAGGACACATGTGTGTCTGGAAAGACAGAGAGAGACAAAGAGACAGAAAGTGAGAAATCACCCTTCAGTGGGGAGAGGTATGGCCACACCACAATCCCTTCTTTTTCATGAGCATACACACTGAGTTTCAAGCCACTCATGTCTGGGACTCAAACCCTAATTGACTATATGGTAGTCCAGTCCACCACCTGCTGGTCTCATAATCAGATTTCTTAGTTTATATCTATTTAAATTCCAGTTGCTTATTTTGTCTTGATATCTAAATAAGTCAGATAACTGTATAACTGGCCTATATTCCAAAGGAAAAAAATTTAATAAATTTATGATACTACTTGAAGACACACTTTTTAAAGTTCTTCACACTGCTTTTCATGGTGTCTAGTACACAAGCAGTACTCAGTAGATATTAGATGTCAGTATTTGTTGAATAGCGGTCTAAATTAATTTTTGAAACAATCTTTGTTTTTTAGACAATATTTAGTTGGCCTGTGATATTGAAAATATTAAAAAATTGAAATTAAGTATCTACTTTGAAATAAAGTACTGTGAGAAATTAATTCATGGAAAAAATATTGGCTCTTTTAAAGGCTTCAATTCATTGATTGCGTTGCTACAAAGATTCTCTAATTTCTTTCAAACTGTGGTGTATCACAATAGAAAAGTATTCTTTTCTGAAAATTATTGCACAATTGTAAGGTAATTTTTAAATATTCAGCTCTTAAGGGAAATTTGATGCTTCTTAAAATTACAGTAATACTGTTTCAATGTTCATTAAGATTATTATTGCAATGAATCTACCTTCTTTTTGGTTTTTTGTGTTTTGTGTTTTTTTTTGAGAGAGATTTTGCTGTAGGGGTGCGTGTACTCTCCACAAAGACAGAGAGAGAGACAGAGAGACAGAAAGAGAGAGATCACCCTCCTCAGTGGGGATGGCCACACTCCAAGCTCTTCTCCTCCATTCTCCTCTCAGAATCTTGAGAATGCACACATACATGCCCCATGTGAGTTTAAGTCACAATGTCTGGGACTTGAACCGCAGTTGACCACATGTGAGTCTAGCAACGTAGCCATTACTCCAGTTGCTGGTCCCATGAATCTACCTTCTTACTACTTTCCTATGTTGTCCACTAATGTATTAAACAACCTACTTTTTCCTCATCATTGAGAGACAAATGCTAGCTACCTAGATACCAAGTAAAAATGAAGCCCAGGGACAAGTTCTGTGTCATTTGAAAAGGTGAATCATAATCCTTCCCAAACTTTCCAGTACCATAAACTTCATTAAACCTGAGAATTTTGTTCAGAAGAGGTAAGGGGGGGCCTAGCAGATGGCAAAATGGTTATGTTCCTGGATTCCCATGTAGTTGACCACTGTTCAAGTCCCAGACCTAGAAACTTCAAACTCACACAGGGCGCCTGTGCGTGCATGCCTAGGATCTCAAGAAAAGAATAGAGGAGAAGGGATTGTGGCTTGGCTATCCCTCTGGGTGGGGGGATTTCTCACTTTCTCTCTCTCTACCTCTCTCTGTCTCTCTGGTAAGTGCACAAGCCTTACAGCAAAAATCTTTCTGAAAAACAAACAAAAAAGAGTCAAGTGAACCTGACTTTGGGTTATAGTCCAAGTCTTACACCCAACATTTAAATTATTTTTTTCTTTTCTTTCCTTCCTCCTCCTTTCCTCTTCTGGTTCCCTCCCTCCCCTTCTCTCTTTCTCTCTCCCTGCCTCCTCCTTTTCTTTTCTCTCTTTTTTTTAACAATCCAATACATGTTTATTAATTATATTAGATACTCTTATTTGCCCTTCCAGAGTCACTCTTCACCCTTGTCTGTCCTGTGCACTGTTCCTGCAAGCTGATCTTTACAGACTGAATCAACTAGATTCCTCTGGCATCTACTGCTAATGGTCGATGGGAAACACTGTCAGGAAGCTGGAAAGTGGAAAGAAGAGTAAAGTAATAAACTTGGGGATATTTCCGTGATCACAACCTGCAGGATTACAGGCTGGCATGGACTGGGTTTCCTTCCAATGACCAGAGAAACTGTGAAGTTCCTGTCCTACAGCTCAATCACTTTAGGTTCCAGTGGTCACTCCTTCACTTTCTCCCAAGCTCTTGTCAATGTGTTGCACAGTCATTTGTAATATGTTTTTAAATTATATTTTTCTTAATAATACTAAATGAGAACATAATCACATTCCTGTGAGGTTTCTGACCTATCAGTGTGATGTACTAGGCATCATTTTTATAATGTATTATATGTTACATATGATACACTATTATTAATATAATAATTATATACATTGGTATCTGCTAACTTGCATGCCTTTCTCTGTTTTACCATTAAACAACCAGGTCATTAGGGACCAGCAGTTGGCATAATGGCTATGTCACTGGGCTCCCATGTAGTTGAACACGGTTCAAATCCCGGATTTGGTGGCTTAAACTCATGCTGGATGCATGTACATGTGTGCCCAAGATCCTGAGAGGAGAATGGAGGAGAAGGGGTTGTGGTGTGGCCATCCTCCCTGGGGGGTGATTTCTCGCTTTTTGTCTCTCTGTCTCTCTCTGTCTTTCTGGTGAGGCAGGCATCCTATAGCAAAAAAAAAGTCTTTAAAATAAATAAATAACAAGGTCATCTTGAGCATTTTTCATTTTCAATTTCCTTATCTGTTGAATTGGACTTAATAAATAATACTTCAGGCACCAGACAGTAACACAGTGGTAAAACATAATGCTCTGTGAACCAATCTCATGTGAGAAAGTTCTGGCTTACAGTCTGGGGACCTCCCTGAATACCCAGGCATGTGTGGCTTATATCTATGGTTGGCTGAAGGCTAAAAGTGAATCATTGCATCAGACCCTATTGGGAATGCTTGTCTATCTCTCTATCTCCCTTTCTCCCTCTGTCTGTCTGTCTTTCTCTCTCATGGAAGACATAAATAAATAAACATAGAAAATAACATTTCAAAGGATTGCTTTATGTTAAACTTAGTAAAATTTCTTTCTTTTCATTTTTTTTTTTGAGAGGTTTTTCTCTATAGGGCACGTGTGTTCGCCAGCCAGCCAGAGAGAGACAGAGAGACAGAAAGCGAGAAATCACCCCCCAGGAGGATGGCCACGTCACAATCCCTTCTCCTCCATTCTCCTCTCGGGATCTTGGGGATGCACGCACACGCACCCGGCATGGGTTTTAAGCCATTGAGTTCGGGACACGAACCGCGGTCGACCACGTGGGAGTCTAGCGACATAGCCATTACGCCAACTGCTGGTTCCCAAACTGAGTAAAATTTCTTAGGCAGAATCCATCACATATGCATGTAATAAACATTAGCAGTACGGATATTGATGTATATTAATTACAGTCAGATAAATCTGTTGATAGAGTGAGATAAAGAGGAGTGAGTAAGGGAACCAGCAGTTAGCGTAATGGCTATGTCACTGGACTTCCATGTAGTCGACCACGGTTCATGTCCCGGACCCGGTGGCTTAAAACTCATGCCGGGCGCGTGTGCGTGCGTGCCCAAGATCCTGAGAGGAGAATGGAGGAGAAGGGATTGCGGCGTGACCATCCTCTCTAGGGGGTGATTTCTCGCTTTCTGTCTCTATGTCTCTCTCTGTCTGTCTGGCGAGTGCACGCGCCCTATAGCGAAAACCTCTCAAAAAAAAAAAAAAGAGGAGTTAGTAAGAGCCAGAAATGGAGCACATTGAAATGTTTTTCCCAGTGTGTGATGAACCACTGCACTGGTTTAGAGAAATACTCCAAGAAGCAGTGTCTTCGGATCAATACATGGAGGAAGCATCCTTTCTGAATGCCTATTTGCATAGCAATGACTTTGAGAATTTCTGCAAAATCTTTCCAAACTTCTCCCATTCCTTCCAAAACATGCTAAAAATAGATATCATGCAATATCAATTATATTCTATAGAACTTCCGTTAAAATAAAATATAAATTATATTCTATAAAACTTCCCAACATGTTCCATTGGGACATGTTGGGCACCCACCATCACTTCCCTGAATGGATCGTAGGGAGAAATAGACAAGTTAATAGTTGAGGGAGATTAGAAATAGAAAATACAAATATTGTACAAGCAGAAGGACCGTCCTGAGGTTGCAGGCATTACATCCGTGTAACTTTTCTTTGATTTAAACAGCAATGACGTTTGAAAGAGAGTAAAAACTAA